>NC_080031.1:39477993-40077993 GCF_030020395.1 Manis pentadactyla | reverse complement strand
AAGCAGCCTTAAGAAGAAAACAAATACTACCATTTGCAATGACGTGGATGGAGCAAGACGGTAGTATGTTCAGAAAAATAGGGCAGGCGTATAAAGGCAAGTATCAAGTGATTTCACTCATGTGTGGAGTATAAAAACAAAGAAAAACTGAAGTAAAAAAGCAGCAGCAGACTCACAGAACCCGAGAGCTGACTAAAAGTAACCAAAGGAAAAAGGACTGGGCAGGGTGAGTCTGAAGGGAGGGATAAGTGTGGGGCGAAAGAATGGGGGCATTAAGTTTTGCATGTATAATGCGCGGGGTCGGGTGTGCATGGGGAGTACTGTACAACACAGAGAAGACTAGTAGAGATCATATAGCATCTTACTACTCACTGATGGACAGTGACTGTAACGGGGACTTTTGGGGGGGACATGGTGAAGGGGTCTACAGCATCCAACTACGCTGATCGACAGTGACTGAAGAGGTTTTTCGGGGGGACTTGGTGAAGGGTGGAGCATAGTAAACATAATGTTCTTCACGTGATTGTAGATTAATGATAAAAAATATTCTTTAAGTGCAATAAGGGCACAGCTCTGAATCATCAGAATAAAAGGTCAGGCACTGAGTGCTGCAAACAAAAGACACAGGGATAAAAGAAGGGATGAAAACTCAAGACACCTACGTGCTTACTTACAGGAGACTCACTTGAGATCCAAGGACACAGACAAACTACAAGCCGAAGGTGTGTGGACAAGTACCCTACACGAGTGAAACGGAAAATCAAACAATCAAGCAAATGGATTCTGTTTGAGTCCCCAGAGACAGTCAGCAGTAAATAGCCCTATCTGGCCACTGTGAATTCTTTTTGTTTGGTTTCAACATTTCCCAGCCATAGATTTAGTGGTGCAGCAACATACATCTCATTTTCTCTCACCTCAACGACTGAGTTGCTCTAATAATAAGCATCTGGGCCTTTGAAATCAGTGGATTTTATGATGTTCACGAATGTGAAAATCTAATAAACACCTAAAGAGGGAAGTTTGGACACTCAAATAAACACGTCACTCCACAATACACTCTTAGCTCCCAACTGCTCCTGCCTAGAAATTGGTGTTCCTTTTTATTTAACCCTCTGTCCTATCGGCGGTGATCACGCTGATGTCCTTCAAACATGGTGGTGAACAAAGCAACAAGTTTACTTTTCTGTCGACAACAAGCAAAGAGGAATGATACTTGAGATCTTCAGGGAGCACTTAGTCAATGAATGTGGCTAAATACAGACAGCAAGTTAGAAGGAGATGAAAGAGGACAGAGGATAGAGACACGGGTTCAGGTCCCAGCACCACCATTTCCTGGTTTTGTAGGTACACGCTGCCGACTCGAACTGCAAGTGTCTCGGTGAACCCAGTGCTCCCTCTGCAGCCTAGATACTTTGCAGGATTTTTGGGAGTATAGTGTAGGAAAGTGATATAGGGTATATGGTTAACTGTTCTGTACACATGGACAGATGGACAGACAAAAAGATGATTGATTGAGTGATTGATAAATTGATAGACAGACAGATAGATAGATATAGGTACATATCGATTAACACAAAGCTACTGCTCATAACAAGGAGAGCAATGGTGAAAGCACATAGCAAAACTACAATCAAAAAAGAAGAATGAAATCCAGTTTAAAAAGTGCAGTAAGCAGCCCTAAGAAGAAAACAAATCCTATCATTTGCAATAACGTGGATGGAGCTAGAGGGTATTATGCTCAGTCAAATAGGCCAGGCGGAGAAATACATGTACCAAATGATTTCACTCATGTGTGGAGTATGATAACAAAGAAAAACTGAAGGAAAAGACAGCAGCAGACTCACAGAACCCGAGAGTGGACTAACAGTTACCAAAGAGAAAGGGACTGGGTAGGGTTTGTGGGAAGGGAGTAATAAGTGCGGGGAAAAAGAATGGGGGCATTAGGATTAGCATGTATAATGTGTCGGGTGGGGTGTCATGGGTAGGGCTGTACAACACAGAGAAGACATGTAGTGATTCTTCAGCATCTTAGTACATGCTGACGGAGAGCGGCTGTAACTGGGACCTGTTGTGATTTGGTGAAGAGGGTAGACAGAATAACATAATTTTCTGCATGTGATTGTACATTAATGAGAACAAAAAGAATTTCAAAGTGCAGTAAGAGCACAGCTCTCAAATATCAGAATAAAAGTACCGCCTTTGAGTGCTCCAATCAAAAGACACAGGGTTGGAAGAACTGATGAAAACTCAAGACCACTTACGTGCTCCCTTACTGGAGACTCACTTGAGATCCAAGGACACAGACCAACTACAAGCTGAAGGGGCGGGGACAGGTACCCTACACAAGTGAAACTGAGAAACAAAGAAAGAAATGGATTCTGTTTTGGACCCCAGAGAGAGTCAGTAGAAAATAGCCCTATCTAGCCACCGTGAATTCTTTTTGTTTGGTTTAGGAAGTGCTCAGGCATAGATTTAGTGGTGCAGCAGCTCCCTTCTCATTTCCTCTCACCTCAACAAATGGATTGCTGTAATAATTTGCGTCTGGGCATTTATAATCATTGCTTTGTATGATGTTCACGAATGTAAAGAAGTAATAACCACCTAAAGAGGGAAGTTTGGACACTCAAATAAACACTTCACTAAACAACACACTCTTTGTTCCCAACTGCTCCTGTCCAGAAATAGGTGTTAATTCATATTTATCCCACCACCTATCAGCAGTGATCACGCCAATGTCCCTCAAACATGGTGGTGTGCAAAGGGCCAAGCACACTTTTCTGTCGACAACAGGCCCAGACGAAGGATACTTGTGGTCTTCAGGGATCACTTACTCACTGAATGTGGCTAAATAAAGTCAACAAGAGAGCAGGAAGCATAAGAGGACAGAGGACAAAGATACGGGTTCAAGACCTTTCACCTCCATTTACTGGTTTTGTAAGCACACTCTGCTGACTCTACCTGAAAGTGTATCGGTGAACACAGTGCTCTCCTTATGGCTTAGTTACCTTGCAAGATTTCTGGAAGCATAATATAGGGAAGAAACATAGGCTATGTTGTTAACTGTTCTGTACATAAGGATAGATGGGCAGACAAAAAGATGATTGTTTCATAGTTAGATAGGTAGACAGACGACAGGTGAAAGATAGATAGATAGGTACATAGATTAATAGATGATAGACATCATAGATAGATGGTAGGAAGATAGATAGATAGATACATAGGTAGATACATAGATACATAGATATATACATACATAGATACATAGATAGACAGACAGACCTTTAGATAGATAGATACAGATACATGTCGATTGACACAGAGCTATTGTTCATAACCAGGAGTTGAACGGTGAATAACATAGCTAAACTACAAACAAAAAGGAAGAATGAAATCCAGTTTAAAAAGTGCAGTAAGCAGCCTTAAGAAGAAAACAAATACTACCATTTGCAATGACGTGGATGGAGCAAGACGGTAGTATGTTCAGAAAAATAGGGCAGGCGTATAAAGGCAAGTATCAAGTGATTTCACTCATGTGTGGAGTATAAAAACAAAGAAAAACTGAAGTAAAAAAGCAGCAGCAGACTCACAGAACCCGAGAGCTGACTAAAAGTAACCAAAGGAAAAAGGACTGGGCAGGGTGAGTCTGAAGGGAGGGATAAGTGTGGGGCGAAAGAATGGGGGCATTAAGTTTTGCATGTATAATGCGCGGGGTCGGGTGTGCATGGGGAGTACTGTACAACACAGAGAAGACTAGTAGAGATCATATAGCATCTTACTACTCACTGATGGACAGTGACTGTAACGGGGACTTTTGGGGGGGACATGGTGAAGGGGTCTACAGCATCCAACTACGCTGATCGACAGTGACTGAAGAGGTTTTTCGGGGGGACTTGGTGAAGGGTGGAGCATAGTAAACATAATGTTCTTCACGTGATTGTAGATTAATGATAAAAAATATTCTTTAAGTGCAATAAGGGCACAGCTCTGAATCATCAGAATAAAAGGTCAGGCACTGAGTGCTGCAAACAAAAGACACAGGGATAAAAGAAGGGATGAAAACTCAAGACACCTACGTGCTTACTTACAGGAGACTCACTTGAGATCCAAGGACACAGACAAACTACAAGCCGAAGGTGTGTGGACAAGTACCCTACACGAGTGAAACGGAAAATCAAACAATCAAGCAAATGGATTCTGTTTGAGTCCCCAGAGACAGTCAGCAGTAAATAGCCCTATCTGGCCACTGTGAATTCTTTTTGTTTGGTTTCAACATTTCCCAGCCATAGATTTAGTGGTGCAGCAACATACATCTCATTTTCTCTCACCTCAACGACTGAGTTGCTCTAATAATAAGCATCTGGGCCTTTGAAATCAGTGGATTTTATGATGTTCACGAATGTGAAAATCTAATAAACACCTAAAGAGGGAAGTTTGGACACTCAAATAAACACGTCACTCCACAATACACTCTTAGCTCCCAACTGCTCCTGCCTAGAAATTGGTGTTCCTTTTTATTTAACCCTCTGTCCTATCGGCGGTGATCACGCTGATGTCCTTCAAACATGGTGGTGAACAAAGCAACAAGTTTACTTTTCTGTCGACAACAAGCAAAGAGGAATGATACTTGAGATCTTCAGGGAGCACTTAGTCAATGAATGTGGCTAAATACAGACAGCAAGTTAGAAGGAGATGAAAGAGGACAGAGGATAGAGACACGGGTTCAGGTCCCAGCACCACCATTTCCTGGTTTTGTAGGTACACGCTGCCGACTCGAACTGCAAGTGTCTCGGTGAACCCAGTGCTCCCTCTGCAGCCTAGATACTTTGCAGGATTTTTGGGAGTATAGTGTAGGAAAGTGATATAGGGTATATGGTTAACTGTTCTGTACACATGGACAGATGGACAGACAAAAAGATGATTGATTGAGTGATTGATAAATTGATAGACAGACAGATAGATAGATATAGGTACATATCGATTAACACAAAGCTACTGCTCATAACAAGGAGAGCAATGGTGAAAGCACATAGCAAAACTACAATCAAAAAAGAAGAATGAAATCCAGTTTAAAAAGTGCAGTAAGCAGCCCTAAGAAGAAAACAAATCCTATCATTTGCAATAACGTGGATGGAGCTAGAGGGTATTATGCTCAGTCAAATAGGCCAGGCGGAGAAATACATGTACCAAATGATTTCACTCATGTGTGGAGTATGATAACAAAGAAAAACTGAAGGAAAAGACAGCAGCAGACTCACAGAACCCGAGAGTGGACTAACAGTTACCAAAGAGAAAGGGACTGGGTAGGGTTTGTGGGAAGGGAGTAATAAGTGCGGGGAAAAAGAATGGGGGCATTAGGATTAGCATGTATAATGTGTCGGGTGGGGTGTCATGGGTAGGGCTGTACAACACAGAGAAGACATGTAGTGATTCTTCAGCATCTTAGTACATGCTGACGGAGAGCGGCTGTAACTGGGACCTGTTGTGATTTGGTGAAGAGGGTAGACAGAATAACATAATTTTCTGCATGTGATTGTACATTAATGAGAACAAAAAGAATTTCAAAGTGCAGTAAGAGCACAGCTCTCAAATATCAGAATAAAAGTACCGCCTTTGAGTGCTCCAATCAAAAGACACAGGGTTGGAAGAACTGATGAAAACTCAAGACCACTTACGTGCTCCCTTACTGGAGACTCACTTGAGATCCAAGGACACAGACCAACTACAAGCTGAAGGGGCGGGGACAGGTACCCTACACAAGTGAAACTGAGAAACAAAGAAAGAAATGGATTCTGTTTTGGACCCCAGAGAGAGTCAGTAGAAAATAGCCCTATCTAGCCACCGTGAATTCTTTTTGTTTGGTTTAGGAAGTGCTCAGGCATAGATTTAGTGGTGCAGCAGCTCCCTTCTCATTTCCTCTCACCTCAACAAATGGATTGCTGTAATAATTTGCGTCTGGGCATTTATAATCATTGCTTTGTATGATGTTCACGAATGTAAAGAAGTAATAACCACCTAAAGAGGGAAGTTTGGACACTCAAATAAACACTTCACTCCACAACACACTCTTTGTTCCCAACTGCTCCTGTCCAGAAATAGGTGTTAATTCATATTTATCCCACCACCTATCAGCAGTGATCACGCCAATGTCCCTCAAACATGGTGGTGTGCAAAGGGCCAAGCACACTTTTCTGTCGACAACAGGCCCAGACGAAGGATACTTGTGGTCTTCAGGGATCACTTACTCACTGAATGTGGCTAAATAAAGTCAACAAGAGAGCAGGAAGCATAAGAGGACAGAGGACAAAGATACGGGTTCAAGACCTTTCACCTCCATTTACTGGTTTTGTAAGCACACTCTGCTGACTCTACCTGAAAGTGTATCGGTGAACACAGTGCTCTCCTTATGGCTTAGTTACCTTGCAAGATTTCTGGAAGCATAATATAGGGAAGAAACATAGGCTATGTTGTTAACTGTTCTGTACATAAGGATAGATGGGCAGACAAAAAGATGATTGTTTCATAGTTAGATAGGTAGACAGACGACAGGTGAAAGATAGATAGATAGGTACATAGATTAATAGATGATAGACATCATAGATAGATGGTAGGAAGATAGATAGATAGATACATAGGTAGATACATAGATACATAGATATATACATACATAGATACATAGATAGACAGACAGACCTTTAGATAGATAGATACAGATACATGTCGATTGACACAGAGCTATTGTTCATAACCAGGAGTTGAACGGTGAATAACATAGCTAAACTACAAACAAAAAGGAAGAATGAAATCCAGTTTAAAAAGTGCAGTAAGCAGCCTTAAGAAGAAAACAAATACTACCATTTGCAATGACGTGGATGGAGCAAGACGGTAGTATGTTCAGAAAAATAGGGCAGGCGTATAAAGGCAAGTATCAAGTGATTTCACTCATGTGTGGAGTATAAAAACAAAGAAAAACTGAAGTAAAAAAGCAGCAGCAGACTCACAGAACCCGAGAGCTGACTAAAAGTAACCAAAGGAAAAAGGACTGGGCAGGGTGAGTCTGAAGGGAGGGATAAGTGTGGGGCGAAAGAATGGGGGCATTAAGTTTTGCATGTATAATGCGCGGGGTCGGGTGTGCATGGGGAGTACTGTACAACACAGAGAAGACTAGTAGAGATCATATAGCATCTTACTACTCACTGATGGACAGTGACTGTAACGGGGACTTTTGGGGGGGACATGGTGAAGGGGTCTACAGCATCCAACTACGCTGATCGACAGTGACTGAAGAGGTTTTTCGGGGGGACTTGGTGAAGGGTGGAGCATAGTAAACATAATGTTCTTCACGTGATTGTAGATTAATGATAAAAAATATTCTTTAAGTGCAATAAGGGCACAGCTCTGAATCATCAGAATAAAAGGTCAGGCACTGAGTGCTGCAAACAAAAGACACAGGGATAAAAGAAGGGATGAAAACTCAAGACACCTACGTGCTTACTTACAGGAGACTCACTTGAGATCCAAGGACACAGACAAACTACAAGCCGAAGGTGTGTGGACAAGTACCCTACACGAGTGAAACGGAAAATCAAACAATCAAGCAAATGGATTCTGTTTGAGTCCCCAGAGACAGTCAGCAGTAAATAGCCCTATCTGGCCACTGTGAATTCTTTTTGTTTGGTTTCAACATTTCCCAGCCATAGATTTAGTGGTGCTGCAACATACATCTCATTTTCTCTCACCTCAACGACTGAGTTGCTCTAATAATAAGCATCTGGGCCTTTGAAATCAGTGGATTTTATGATGTTCACGAATGTGAAAATCTAATAAACACCTAAAGAGGGAAGTTTGGACACTCAAATAAACACGTCACTCCACAATACACTCTTAGCTCCCAACTGCTCCTGTCTAGAAATTGGTGTTCCTTTTTATTTAACCCTCTGTCCTATCGGCGGTGATCACGCTGATGTCCTTCAAACATGGTGATGAACAAAGCAACAAGTTTACTTTTCTGTCGACAACAAGCAAAGAGGAATGATACTTGAGATCTTCAGGGAGCACTTAGTCAATGAATGTGGCTAAATACAGACAGCAAGTTAGAAGGAGATGAAAGAGGACAGAGGATAGAGACACGGGTTCAAGTCCCAGCACCACCATTTCCTGGTTTTGTAGGTACACGCTGCCGACTCGAACTCCAAGTGTCTCGGTGAACCCAGTGCTCCCTCTGCAGCCTAGATACTTTGCAGGATTTTTGGGAGCATAGTGTAGGAAAGTGATATAGGGTATATGGTTAACTGTTCTGTACACATGGACAGATGGACAGACAAAAAGATGATTGATTGAGTGATTGATAAATTGATAGACAGACAGATAGATAGATATAGGTACATATCGATTAACACAAAGCTACTGCTCATAACAAGGAGAGCAATGGTGAAAGCACATAGCAAAACTACAATCAAAAAAGAAGAATGAAATCCAGTTTAAAAAGTGCAGTAAGCAGCCCTAAGAAGAAAACAAATCCTATCATTTGCAATAACGTGGATGGAGCTAGAGGGTATTATGCTCAGTCAAATAGGCCAGGCGGAGAAATACATGTACCAAATGATTTCACTCATGTGTGGAGTATGATAACAAAGAAAAACTGAAGGAAAAGACAGCAGCAGACTCACAGAACCCGAGAGTGGACTAACAGTTACCAAAGAGAAAGGGACTGGGTAGGGTTTGTGGGAAGGGAGTAATAAGTGCGGGGAAAAAGAATGGGGGCATTAGGATTAGCATGTATAATGTGTCGGGTGGGGTGTCATGGGTAGGGCTGTACAACACAGAGAAGACATGTAGTGATTCTTCAGCATCTTAGTACATGCTGACGGAGAGCGGCTGTAACTGGGACCTGTTGTGATTTGGTGAAGAGGGTAGACAGAATAACATAATTTTCTGCATGTGATTGTACATTAATGAGAACAAAAAGAATTTCAAAGTGCAGTAAGAGCACAGCTCTCAAATATCAGAATAAAAGTACCGCCTTTGAGTGCTCCAATCAAAAGACACAGGGTTGGAAGAACTGATGAAAACTCAAGACCACTTACGTGCTCCCTTACTGGAGACTCACTTGAGATCCAAGGACACAGACCAACTACAAGCTGAAGGGGCGGGGACAGGTACCCTACACAAGTGAAACTGAGAAACAAAGAAAGAAATGGATTCTGTTTTGGACCCCAGAGAGAGTCAGTAGAAAATAGCCCTATCTAGCCACCGTGAATTCTTTTTGTTTGGTTTAGGAAGTGCTCAGGCATAGATTTAGTGGTGCAGCAGCTCCCTTCTCATTTCCTCTCACCTCAACAAATGGATTGCTGTAATAATTTGCGTCTGGGCATTTATAATCATTGCTTTGTATGATGTTCACGAATGTAAAGAAGTAATAACCACCTAAAGAGGGAAGTTTGGACACTCAAATAAACACTTCACTAAACAACACACTCTTTGTTCCCAACTGCTCCTGTCCAGAAATAGGTGTTAATTCATATTTATCCCACCACCTATCAGCAGTGATCACGCCAATGTCCCTCAAACATGGTGGTGTGCAAAGGGCCAAGCACACTTTTCTGTCGACAACAGGCCCAGACGAAGGATACTTGTGGTCTTCAGGGATCACTTACTCACTGAATGTGGCTAAATAAAGTCAACAAGAGAGCAGGAAGCATAAGAGGACAGAGGACAAAGATACGGGTTCAAGACCTTTCACCTCCATTTACTGGTTTTGTAAGCACACTCTGCTGACTCTACCTGAAAGTGTATCGGTGAACACAGTGCTCTCCTTATGGCTTAGTTACCTTGCAAGATTTCTGGAAGCATAATATAGGGAAGAAACATAGGCTATGTTGTTAACTGTTCTGTACATAAGGATAGATGGGCAGACAAAAAGATGATTGTTTCATAGTTAGATAGGTAGACAGACGACAGGTGAAAGATAGATAGATAGGTACATAGATTAATAGATGATAGACATCATAGATAGATGGTAGGAAGATAGATAGATAGATACATAGGTAGATACATAGATACATAGATATATACATACATAGATACATAGATAGACAGACAGACCTTTAGATAGATAGATACAGATACATGTCGATTGACACAGAGCTATTGTTCATAACCAGGAGTTGAACGGTGAATAACATAGCTAAACTACAAACAAAAAGGAAGAATGAAATCCAGTTTAAAAAGTGCAGTAAGCAGCCTTAAGAAGAAAACAAATACTACCATTTGCAATGACGTGGATGGAGCAAGACGGTAGTATGTTCAGAAAAATAGGGCAGGCGTATAAAGGCAAGTATCAAGTGATTTCACTCATGTGTGGAGTATAAAAACAAAGAAAAACTGAAGTAAAAAAGCAGCAGCAGACTCACAGAACCCGAGAGCTGACTAAAAGTAACCAAAGGAAAAAAGACTGGGCAGGGTGAGTCTGAAGGGAGGGATAAGTGTGGGGCGAAAGAATGGGGGCATTAAGTTTTGCATGTATAATGCGCGGGGTCGGGTGTGCATGGGGAGTACTGTACAACACAGAGAAGACTAGTAGAGATCATATAGCATCTTACTACTCACTGATGGACAGTGACTGTAACGGGGACTTTTGGGGGGGACATGGTGAAGGGGTCTACAGCATCCAACTACGCTGATCGACAGTGACTGAAGAGGTTTTTCGGGGGGACTTGGTGAAGGGTGGAGCATAGTAAACATAATGTTCTTCACGTGATTGTAGATTAATGATAAAAAATATTCTTTAAGTGCAATAAGGGCACAGCTCTGAATCATCAGAATAAAAGGTCAGGCACTGAGTGCTGCAAACAAAAGACACAGGGATAAAAGAAGGGATGAAAACTCAAGACACCTACGTGCTTACTTACAGGAGACTCACTTGAGATCCAAGGACACAGACAAACTACAAGCCGAAGGTGTGTGGACAAGTACCCTACACGAGTGAAACGGAAAATCAAACAATCAAGCAAATGGATTCTGTTTGAGTCCCCAGAGACAGTCAGCAGTAAATAGCCCTATCTGGCCACTGTGAATTCTTTTTGTTTGGTTTCAACATTTCCCAGCCATAGATTTAGTGGTGCTGCAACATACATCTCATTTTCTCTCACCTCAACGACTGAGTTGCTCTAATAATAAGCATCTGGGCCTTTGAAATCAGTGGATTTTATGATGTTCACGAATGTGAAAATCTAATAAACACCTAAAGAGGGAAGTTTGGACACTCAAATAAACACGTCACTCCACAATACACTCTTAGCTCCCAACTGCTCCTGTCTAGAAATTGGTGTTCCTTTTTATTTAACCCTCTGTCCTATCGGCGGTGATCACGCTGATGTCCTTCAAACATGGTGGTGAACAAAGCAACAAGTTTACTTTTCTGTCGACAACAAGCAAAGAGGAATGATACTTGAGATCTTCAGGGAGCACTTAGTCAATGAATGTGGCTAAATACAGACAGCAAGTTAGAAGGAGATGAAAGAGGACAGAGGATAGAGACACGGGTTCAAGTCCCAGCACCACCATTTCCTGGTTTTGTAGGTACACGCTGCCGACTCGAACTCCAAGTGTCTCGGTGAACCCAGTGCTCCCTCTGCAGCCTAGATACTTTGCAGGATTTTTGGGAGCATAGTGTAGGAAAGTGATACAGGGTATATGGTTAACTGTTCTGTACACATGGACAGATGGACAGACAAAAAGATGATTGATTGAGTGATTGATAAATTGATAGACAGACAGATAGATAGATATAGGTACATATCGATTAACACAAAGCTACTGCTCATAACAAGGAGAGCAATGGTGAAAGCACATAGCAAAACTACAATCAAAAAAGAAGAATGAAATCCAGTTTAAAAAGTGCAGTAAGCAGCCCTAAGAAGAAAACAAATCCTATCATTTGCAATAACGTGGATGGAGCTAAAGGGTATTATGCTCAGTCAAATAGGCCAGGCGGAGAAATACATGTACCAAATGATTTCACTCATGTGTGGAGTATGATAACAAAGAAAAACTGAAGGAAAAGACAGCAGCAGACTCACAGAACCCGAGAGTGGACTAACAGTTACCAAAGAGAAAGGGACTGGGTAGGGTTTGTGGGAAGGGAGTAATAAGTGCGGGGAAAAAGAATGGGGGCATTAGGATTAGCATGTATAATGTGTTGGGTGGGGTGTCATGGGTAGGGCTGTACAACACAGAGAAGACATGTAGTGATTCTTCAGCATCTTAGTACATGCTGACGGAGAGCGGCTGTAACTGGGACCTGTTGTGATTTGGTGAAGAGGGTAGACAGAATAACATAATTTCCTGCATGTGATTGTACATTAATGAGAAAAAAAAGAATTTCAAAGTGCAGTAAGAGCACAGCTCTCAAATATCAGAATAAAAGTACCGCCTTTGAGTGCTCCAATCAAAAGACACAGGGTTGGAAGAACTGATGAAAACTCAAGACCACTTACGTGCTCCCTTACTGGAGACTCACTTGAGATCCAAGGACACAGACCAACTACAAGCTGAAGGGGCGGGGACAGGTACCCTACACAAGTGAAACTGAGAAACAAAGAAAGAATTGGATTCTGTTTTGGACCCCAGAGAGAGTCAGTAGAAAATAGCCCTATCTAGCCACCGTGAATTCTTTTTGTTTGGTTTAGGAAGTGCTCAGGCATAGATTTAGTGGTGCAGCAGCTCCCTTCTCATTTCCTCTCACCTCAACAAATGGATTGCTGTAATAATTTGCGTCTGGGCATTTATAATCATTGCTTTGTATGATGTTCACGAATGTAAAGAAGTAATAACCACCTAAAGAGGGAAGTTTGGACACTCAAATAAACACTTCACTCCACAACACACTCTTTGTTCCCAACTGCTCCTGTCCAGAAATAGGTGTTAATTCATATTTATCCCACCACCTATCAGCAGTGATCACGCCAATGTCCCTCAAACATGGTGGTGTGCAAAGGGCCAAGCACACTTTTCTGTCGACAACAGGCCCAGACGAAGGATACTTGTGGTCTTCAGGGATCACTTACTCACTGAATGTGGCTAAATAAAGTCAACAAGAGAGCAGGAAGCATAAGAGGACAGAGGACAAAGATACGGGTTCAAAACCTTTCACCTCCATTTACTGGTTTTGTAAGCACACTCTGCTGACTCTACCTGAAAGCGTATCGGTGAACACAGTGCTCTCCTTATGGCTTAGTTACCTTGCAAGATTTCTGGAAGCATAATATAGGGAAGAAACATAGGCTATGTTGTTAACTGTTCTGTACATAAGGATAGATGGGCAGACAAAAAGATGATTGTTTCATAGTTAGGTAGGTAGACAGACGACAGGTGAAAGATAGATAGATAGGTACATAGATTAATAGATGATAGACATCATAGATAGATGGTAGGAAGATAGATAGATAGATACATAGGTAGATACATAGATACATAGATATATACATACATAGATACATAGATAGACAGACAGACCTTTAGATAGATAGATACAGATACATGTCGATTGACACAAAGCTATTGTTCATAACCAGGAGTTGAACGGTGAATAACATAGCTAAACTACAAACAAAAAGGAAGAATGAAATCCAGTTTAAAAAGTGCAGTAAGCAGCCTTAAGAAGAAAACAAATACTACCATTTGCAATGACGTGGATGGAGCAAGACGGTAGTATGTTCAGAAAAATAGGGCAGGCGTATAAAGGCAAGTATCAAGTGATTTCACTCATGTGTGGAGTATAAAAACAAAGAAAAATTGAAGTAAAAAAACAGCAGCAGACTCACAGAACCCGAGAGCTGACTAAAAGTAACCAAAGGAAAAAGGACTGGGCAGGGTGAGTCTGAAGGGAGGGATAAGTGTGGGGCGAAAGAATGGGGGCATTAAGTTTTGCATGTATAATGCGCGGGGTCGGGTGTGCATGGGGAGTACTGTACAACACAGAGAAGACTAGTAGAGATCATATAGCATCTTACTACTCACTGATGGACAGTGACTGTAACGGGGACTTTTGGGGGGGACATGGTGAAGGGGTCTACAGCATCCAACTACGCTGATCGACAGTGACTGAAGAGGTTTTTCGGGGGGACTTGGTGAAGGGTGGAGCATAGTAAACATAATGTTCTTCACGTGATTGTAGATTAATGATAAAAAATATTCTTTAAGTGCAATAAGGGCACAGCTCTGAATCATCAGAATAAAAGGTCAGGCACTGAGTGCTGCAAACAAAAGACACAGGGATAAAAGAAGGGATGAAAACTCAAGACACCTACGTGCTTACTTACAGGAGACTCACTTGAGATCCAAGGACACAGACAAACTACAAGCCGAAGGTGTGTGGACAAGTACCCTACACGAGTGAAACGGAAAATCAAACAATCAAGCAAATGGATTCTGTTTGAGTCCCCAGAGACAGTCAGCAGTAAATAGCCCTATCTGTCCACTGTGAATACTTTTTGTTTGGTTTCAACATTTCCCAGCCATAGATTTAGTGGTGCAGCAACATACATCTCATTTTCTCTCACCTCAACGACTGAGTTGCTCTAATAATAAGCATCTGGGCCTTTGAAATCAGTGGATTTTATGATGTTCACGAATGTGAAAATCTAATAAACACCTAAAGAGGGAAGTTTGGACACTCAAATAAGCACGTCACTCCACAATACACTCTTAGCTCCCAACTGCTCCTGTCTAGAAATTGGTGTTCCTTTTTATTTAACCCTCTGTCCTATCGGCGGTGATCACGCTGATGTCCTTCAAACATGGTGGTGAACAAAGCAACAAGTTTACTTTTCTGTCGACAACAAGCAAAGAGGAATGATACTTGAGATCTTCAGGGAGCACTTAGTCAATGAATGTGGCTAAATACAGACAGCAAGTTAGAAGGAGATGAAAGAGGACAGAGGATAGAGACACGGGTTCAAGTCCCAGCACCACCATTTCCTGGTTTTGTAGGTACACGCTGACGACTCGAACTGCAAGTGTCTCGGTGAACCCAGTGCTCCCTCTGCAGCCTAGATACTTTGCAGGATTTTTGGGAGCATAGTGTAGGAAAGTGATATAGGGTATATGGTTAACTGTTCTGTACACATGGACAGATGGACAGACAAAAAGATGATTGATTGAGTGATTGATAAATTGATAGACAGACAGATAGATAGATATAGGTACATATCGATTAACACAAAGCTACTGCTCATAACAAGGAGAGCAATGGTGAAAGCACATAGCAAAACTACAATCAAAAAAGAAGAATGAAATCCAGTTTAAAAAGTGCAGTAAGCAGCCCTAAGAAGAAAACAAATCCTATCATTTGCAATAACGTGGATGGAGCTAGAGGGTATTATGCTCAGTCAAATAGGTCAGGCGGAGAAATACATGTACCAAATGATTTCACTCATGTGTGGAGTATGATAACAAAGAAAAACTGAAGGAAAAGACAGCAGCAGACTCACAGAACCCGAGAGTGGACTAACAGTTACCAAAGAGAAAGGGACTGGGTAGGGTTTGTGGGAAGGGAGTAATAAGTGCGGGGAAAAAGAATGGGGGCATTAGGATTAGCATGTATAATGTGTCGGGTGGGGTGTCATGGGTAGGGCTGTACAACAC
Source organism: Manis pentadactyla (assembly GCF_030020395.1). Lineage (NCBI taxonomy): Eukaryota > Metazoa > Chordata > Mammalia > Pholidota > Manidae > Manis > Manis pentadactyla. Next base: position 40,062,351 of record NC_080031.1, on the reverse strand, counting down.
AGAGAAGACATGTAGTGATTCTTCAGCATCTTAGTACATGCTGACGGAGAGCGGCTGTAACTGGGACCTGTTGTGATTTGGTGAAGAGGGTAGACAGAATAACATAATTTTCTGCATGTGATTGTACATTAATGAGAACAAAAAGAATTTCAAAGTGCAGTAAGAGCACAGCTCTCAAATATCAGAATAAAAGTACCGCCTTTGAGTGCTCCAATCAAAAGACACAGGGTTGGAAGAACTGATGAAAACTCAAGACCACTTACGTGCTCCCTTACTGGAGACTCACTTGAGATCCAAGGACACAGACCAACTACAAGCTGAAGGGGCGGGGACAGGTACCCTACACAAGTGAAACTGAGAAACAAAGAAAGAATTGGATTCTGTTTTGGACCCCAGAGAGAGTCAGTAGAAAATAGCCCTATCTAGCCACCGTGAATTCTTTTTGTTTGGTTTAGGAAGTGCTCAGGCATAGATTTAGTGGTGCAGCAGCTCCCTTCTCATTTCCTCTCACCTCAACAAATGGATTGCTGTAATAATTTGCGTCTGGGCATTTATAATCATTGCTTTGTATGATGTTCACGAATGTAAAGAAGTAATAACCACCTAAAGAGGGAAGTTTGGACACTCAAATAAACACTTCACTCCACAACACACTCTTTGTTCCCAACTGCTCCTGTCCAGAAATAGGTGTTAATTCATATTTATCCCACCACCTATCAGCAGTGATCACGCCAATGTCCCTCAAACATGGTGGTGTGCAAAGGGCCAAGCACACTTTTCTGTCGACAACAGGCCCAGACGAAGGATACTTGTGGTCTTCAGGGATCACTTACTCACTGAATGTGGCTAAATAAAGTCAACAAGAGAGCAGGAAACATAAGAGGACAGAGGACAAAGATACGGGTTCAAAACCTTTCACCTCCATTTACTGGTTTTGTAAGCACACTCTGCTGACTCTACCTGAAAGCGTATCGGTGAACACAGTGCTCTCCTTATGGCTTAGTTACCTTGCAAGATTTCTGGAAGCATAATATAGGGAAGAAACATAGGCTATGTTGTTAACTGTTCTGTACATAAGGATAGATGGGCAGACAAAAAGATGATTGTTTCATAGTTAGATAGGTAGACAGACGACAGGTGAAAGATAGATAGTTAGGTACATAGATTAATAGATGATAGACATCATAGATAGATGGTAGGAAGATAGATAGATAGATACATAGGTAGATACATAGATACATAGATATATACATACATAGATACATAGATAGACAGACAGACCTTTAGATAGATAGATACAGATACATGTCGATTGACACAAAGCTATTGTTCATAACCAGGAGTTGAACGGTGAATAACATAGCTAAACTACAAACAAAAAGGAAGAATGAAATCCAGTTTAAAAAGTGCAGTAAGCAGCCTTAAGAAGAAAACAAATACTACCATTTGCAATGACGTGGATGGAGCAAGACGGTAGTATGTTCAGAAAAATAGGGCAGGCGTATAAAGGCAAGTATCAAGTGATTTCACTCATGTGTGGAGTATAAAAACAAAGAAAAACTGAAGTAAAAAACAGCAGCAGACTCACAGAACCCGAGAGCTGACTAAAAGTAACCAAAGGAAAAAGGACTGGGCAGGGTGAGTCTGAAGGGAGGGATAAGTGTGGGGCGAAAGAATGGGGGCATTAAGTTTTGCATGTATAATGCGCGGGGTCGGGTGTGCATGGGGAGTACTGTACAACACAGAGAAGACTAGTAGAGATCATATAGCATCTTACTACTCACTGATGGACAGTGACTGTAACGGGGACTTTTGGGGGGGACATGGTGAAGGGGTCTACAGCATCCAACTACGCTGATCGACAGTGACTGAAGAGGTTTTTCGGGGGGACTTGGTGAAGGGTGGAGCATAGTAAACATAATGTTCTTCACGTGATTGTAGATTAATGATAAAAAATATTCTTTAAGTGCAATAAGGCACAGCTCTGAATCATCAGAATAAAAGGTCAGGCACTGAGTGCTGCAAACAAAAGACACAGGGATAAAAGAAGGGATGAAAACTCAAGACACCTACTGCTTACTTACAGGAGACTCACTTGAGATCCAAGGACACAGACAAACTACAAGCCGAAGGTGTGCGGACAAGTACCCTACAAGAGTGAAACGGAAAATCAAACTATCAAGCAAATGGATTCTGTTTGAGTCCCCAGAGACAGTCAGCAGAAAATAGCCCTATCTGGCCACCGTGAATTCTTTTTGTTTGGTTTCAACAGTTCCCAGAAATAGATTTAGTGGTGCAGCAACATACATCTCATTTTCTCTCACCTCAACAACTGAGTTGCTCTAAAAATAAGCATCTGGGCCTTTGAAATCAGTGGATTTTATGATTTTCACGAAAGTTAAAATCTAATAACCACCTAAAGAGGGAAGTTTGGACACTCAAATAAACACGTCACTCCACAATACACTCTTAGCTCCCAACTGCTCCTGTCTATAAATTGGTGTTCCTTTTTATTTAACCCTCTGTCCTATCGGCGGTGATCACGCTGATGTCCTTCAAACATGGTGGTGAACAAAGCAACAAGTTTACTTTTCTGTCGACAACAAGCAAAGAGGAATGATACTTGAGATCTTCAGGGAGCACTTAATCAATGAATGTGGCTAAATACAGACAGCAAGTTAGAAGGAGATGAAAGAGGACAGAGGATAGAGACACGGGTTCAAGTCCCAGCACCACCATTTCCTGGTTTTGTAGGTACACGCTGCCGACTCGAACTGCAAGTGTCTCGGTGAACCCAGTGCTCCCTCTGCAGCCTAGATACTTTGCAGGAATTTTGGGAGCATAGTGTAGGAAAGTGATATAGGGTATATGGTTAACTGTTCTGTACACATGGACAGATGGACAGACAAAAAATGATTGACTGAGTGATTGATAAATTGATAGACAGACAGATAGATAGATATAGGTACATATCGATTAACACAAAGTTACTGCTCATAACAAGGAGAGCAATGGTGAAAGCACATAGCAAAACTACAATCAAAAAAGAAGAATGAAATCCAGTTTAAAAAGTGCAGTAAGCAGCCCTAAGAAGAAAACAAATCCTATCATTTGCAATAACGTGGATGGAGCTAGAGGGTATTATGCTCAGTCAAATAGGCCAGGCGGAGAAATACATGTACCAAATGATTTCACTCATGTGTGGAGTATGATAACAAAGAAAAACTGAAGGAAAAGACAGCAGCAGACTCACAGAACCCGAGAGTGGACTAACAGTTACCAAAGAGAAAGGGACTGGGTAGGGTTTGTGGGAAGGGAGTAATAAGTGCGGGGAAAAAGAATGGGGGCATTAGGATTAGCATGTATAATGTGTCGGGTGGGGTGTCATGGGTAGGGCTGTACAACACAGAGAAGACATGTAGTGATTCTTCAGCATCTTAGTACATGCTGACGGAGAGCGGCTGTAACTGGGACCTGTTGTGATTTGGTGAAGAGGGTAGACAGAATAACATAATTTTCTGCATGTGATTGTACATTAATGAGAACAAAAAGAATTTCAAAGTGCAGTAAGAGCACAGCTCTCAAATATCAGAATAAAAGTACCGCCTTTGAGTGCTCCAATCAAAAGACACAGGGTTAGAAGAACTGATGAAAACTCAAGACCACTTACGTGCTCCCTTACTGGAGACTCACTTGAGATCCAAGGACACAGACCAACTACAAGCTGAAGGGGCGGGGACAGGTACCCTACACAAGTGAAACTGAGAAACAAAGAAAGAAATGGATTCTGTTTTGGACCCCAGAGAGAGTCAGTAGAAAATAGCCCTATCTAGCCACCGTGAATTCTTTTTGTTTGGTTTAGGAAGTGCTCAGGCATAGATTTAGTGGTGCAGCAGCTCCCTTCTCATTTCCTCTCACCTCAACAAATGGATTGCTGTAATAATTTGCGTTTGGGCATTTATAATCATTGCTTTGTATGATGTTCACGAATGTAAAGAAGTAATAACCACCTAAAGAGGGAAGTTTGGACACTCAAATAAACACTTCACTCCACAACACACTCTTTGTTCCCAACTGCTCCTGTCCAGAAATAGGTGTTAATTCATATTTATCCCACCACCTATCAGCAGTGATCACGCCAATGTCCCTCAAACATGGTGGTGTGCAAAGGGCCAAGCACACTTTTCTGTCGACAACAGGCCCAGACGAAGGATACTTGTGGTCTTCAGGGATCACTTACTCACTGAATGTGGCTAAATAAAGTCAACAAGAGAGCAGGAAGCATAAGAGGACAGAGGACAAAGATACGGGTTCAAGACCTTTCACCTCCATTTACTGGTTTTGTAAGCACACTCTGCTGACTCTACCTGAAAGCGTATCGGTGAACACAGTGCTCTCCTTATGGCTTAGTTACCTTGCAAGATTTCTGGAAGCATAATATAGGGAAGAAACATAGGCTATGTTGTTAACTGTTCTGTACATAAGGATAGATGGGCAGACAAAAAGATGATTGTTTCATAGTTAGATAGGTAGACAGACGACAGGTGAAAGATAGATAGATAGGTACATAGATTAATAGATGATAGACATCATAGATAGATGGTAGGAAGATAGATAGATAGATACATAGGTAGATACATAGATACATAGATATATACATACATAGATACATAGATAGACAGACAGACCTTTAGATAGATAGATACAGATACATGTCGATTGACACAAAGCTATTGTTCATAACCAGGAGTTGAATGGTAAATAACATAGCTAAACTACAAACTAAAAGGAAGAATGAAATCCAGTTTAAAAAGTGCAGTAAGCAGCCTTAAGATGAAAACAAATAGTACCATTTGCAATGACGTGGATGGAGCAAGACGGTAGTATGTTCAGAAAAATAGGGCAGGCGTATAAAGGCAAGTACCAAGTGATTTCACTCATGTGTGGAGTATAACAACAAAGAAAAACTGAAGTAAAAAAACAGCAGCAGACTCACAGAACCCGAGAGTTGACTACAAGTAACTAAAGGAAAAAGGACTGGGCAGGGTGAGTCTGAAGGGAGCTATACGCGTGGGGCGAAAGAATAGGGGCATTAAGTTTAGCATGTATAATGCGCCGGGTCGGGTGTGCATGGGGAGAACTATACAACACAGAGAAGACTAGTAGAGATCTTATAGCATCTTACTACTCACTGATGGACAGTGACTGTAACAGGGACTTTTGGGGGGGACATGGTGAAGGGGTCTACAGCATCCAACTACGCTGATCGACAGTGACTGAAGAGGTTTTTCGGGGGGACTTGGTGAAGGGTGGAGCATAGTAAACATAATGTTCTTCACGTGATTGTAGATTAATGATAAAAAATATTCTTTAAGTGCAATAAGGGCACAGCTCTGAATCATCAGAATAAAAGGTCAGGCACTGAGTGCTGCAAACAAAAGACACAGGGATAAAAGAAGGGATGAAAACTCAAGACACCTACGTGCTTACTTACAGGAGTCTCACTTGAGCTCCAAGGACACAGACAAACTACAAGCCGAAGGTGTGTGGACAAGTACCCTACACGAGTGAAACGGAAAATCAAACAATCAAGCAGATGGATTCTGTTTGAGTCCCCAGCGACAGTCAGCAGAAAATAGCCCTATCTGGCCACCGGGAATTCTTTTTGTTTGTTTTCGACAGTTCCCAGCCATAGATTTCATGGTGCAGCAACATACTTATCATTTTCTCTCACCTCACAAGTCAGTTGCTGTAATAATATGAATCTGGGCCTTTGAAATCAGTGGATTTTATGATGTTCACGAATGTGAAGATCTAATAACCACCTAAAGAGGGATGTTTGGACACTCAAATAAACACGTCACTTCACAATACAAACTTAGCTACAACTGCTCCTGTCTAGAAATTGGTGTTCCTTTTTTTTTGACCCTTCGTCCAAACGGCGTTGATCACGCTGATGTCCTTCAAACAGGGTGGTGAGCAAAGCAACAAGTTTACTTTTCTGTCGACAACAGGCCCAGAGGAATGATACTCGTGGTCTTCAGGGAGCACTTAGTCAATGAATGTGGCTAAATACAGACAGCAAGTTAGAAGGAGGTGAAAGAGGACAGAGGATTGAGACATGGGTTCAAGTCCCGGGACAACCATTTCCTGGTTTTGTAGGTACACGCGGCCTACTCGAACTGCAAGTTTCTCGGTGAACCCAGTGCTCTCTCTACAGCGTAGATACTTTGCAGGTTTAGTGAAGGAAAGTGATATAGGATATATGGTTAACTGTTCTGTACACAAGGACAGATGGGCAGACAAAAAGATGATTGATTGGTTGATGGATAGAGAGACAGACAGATAGATAGATATAGGTACATATCGATTAACACAAAGCTACTGCTCATAACAAGGAGAGCAATGGTGAAAGCACATACCAAAACTACAAACAAAAAAGAAGAATGAAATCCAGTTAAAAAAGTGCAGTAAGCAGCCATAAGAAGAAAACAAATCCTATCATTTGCAATAACGTTAATGGAGCTAGAAGTTATTATGCTCAGTCAAATAGGCCTGGCGGAGAAATACATGTACGAAATGATTTCACTCATGTGTGGAGTATGATAACAAAGAAAAACTGAAGGAAAAACAGCAGCAGACTCACAGATCCCGAGAGTGGACTAAGAGTTAGCAAAGGGAAAGGGACTGGGCAGGATGGGTGGGAACGGTGTAATAATGGCGTTGAGAAATAAAGGGGACATTAGGATTATCATGTATAATATGTGGGGTGTGTGGATCATGGGGAAGGCTGTAGAACGTAGAGAAGACAGGTAGTGATTCTAGAGCATCTTACTACTCACTGACGGACACCAACTGTAACGGGGTGTGTGTTTGCTGAAATGGTGAAGGGGTCTACAGCATCCAACTACTCTGATGGACAGCGACTGTAACGGGGATTTTGGGGTGGACTTGGTGTACTTGCTGATCATAATGTTCTTCGGGTGATTGTAGATTAATGATAAGAAAAAATATTTTTAAGTGCAATGAGGACACAGCTGTAAATTGTCAGAATAAATGGACATGCTCTGAGTTCTCCAATCAAAAGACACAGAGATAAAAGAAGGGATGAAAACTCAAGACCACCTACATGCTCCCTTACAGGGACTCACTTGAGATCCAAGGACGAAGACAAACTATAAGTTGAAGGGGTGGGGCAAGTTCCCAAGACAATTGAAACAGAAAAAAAAAAAAGAAAAATTGATATGCTGATAATTTTAAAGATGGCGGCTCACATGAGAGGGGTGCGGAAACCTCCTCCAAAACCAAAAGCGCATACATACGTACTGTGTGGAAACAGAACAACTACACCAAATCCTGGAAGAGCAGCAGGAAAGAACGCTGCTGTGGCAGGCTGGCACCTCAAGGAGAAGTGTTACGTATAGCCCTGGAGATGTGCTCTAGGAGCACGAACCTACCGTGCACGTGCTGCCTTCTGTAGTATCGGTGGGGTTGGAAAGCAAAGACAGATGGAAGACTTTGAGAGACTTGAAATTCCAGCCTCTTGTGGGACAACCCAGTTATCCACATCCGGCCGGTGTGGGAAAAAGAAAGGCAGACAGCCTGAGAGACTTCCTAACAGCGAGAGAACTGCTAAAGGGGCAAGGCTCTCACAGGGCATGAAGCTCAGGAGAAAGGACAGGTGTGCCAAACTGCCCAGGTGCACTCTGCCCGGCAGGCGGGGGAGCTTTCAGGAGCTCCGGCGCTCCATTCCCCTGGCTTGCCTCGCAGCTCCGAGGCCCCTTACCATTCTGTAACTAGTACACGGCCTGCTTACCCGCAGGCACTGGCCTGCATAACGGCCGCCCCCTCCTGCATCAGCTTCTCCCTGCATGCTCTGCAAACTAGCCCTGGCAGTGGAGACAGGCACTGCGGCCGGGAAGCAGGAAAGACCTCTTTAGTCCTGGCGGGGGTGGGCACCGACACCGCTCCCCTTGGAACCCTGCCATCCCCCCAAGGGCTGAGCATCTCCAGACATTAAAGCTTCTGGGAGCTAGAGGGCGCCACCTACAAATATGAACCTTCAAAGGAACCTGGTAACTGGACTCAAATCAATTTACCTGAGAAAGAGATCTCAAAATAAACATCAGGAGCATGCTCAGGGAGCTACAGAAAATAAAATTGTCACTGTCTCTCGAGCGCAATTCTCTCTCTCTCTCTCACTCCTTGGAGCGCTGCTGAGGCCCTGTTACGAGATGGGTGCTGCGACAGCCCAGCAGGAATGGCTCAGCTCTCTGGTGCACCATGGCCGGTGCCAGGACAGTCCCACACAGGCTCTGACTATACTGCAAACGGGGGACGCCGAATGTCTAACTCCGCAGGAAAGACAACAGTGCCGCATGCCAGCCTTCACATCAATGGCTAGAGGCTACGAGGCTGCACCAATACGAGGTGATGTCAACACCCCGGGCTTCATCTCCTTGGAATTCTTTTTTCCCTATGACCCTTGAAAGCAGCACATGGAAAGATGCATCCTACCAGTCTCCACAAAATTTCACCTCTCAGTTTTACGCTAGATGTTCCTGCATCACAGTTCTCCTCTTTGTTCCTGTTTTCTTGGCCGGATGGTGATCTGGAAAAAAAATTAGTCCGATTTGGAATGAAGTGGTAGGGGGTTTAGAAAGATTCTGTTTGACCAACATAAGTAGAACCAAAAGACATCCTTCAGTATGGGAAAATATATTCAATGATGACATACTTGATAAGGTGTTGCCATCCAAAACATGTATCAAGAGCTCACGAATCTCAACACACAAAAAGCAAATGAATCCAATTACAAAATGGGCAGTGGATCTTAACAGACACTTCTCCACAGAAGCAATTTCACGTGGCCGACAGGCACATGAAAAGACGCTCCACATCGATAACCATCAGAGAAAAGCGCATTAAAACCACAATGGGGTATCACCTCACACCAGTTAGGATGGCCACCACCCGAAAGACAGACAACAACAGATGTCTGTAAGGGTGTGGAGAAAGGGGAACCCTCCTACACTGCTGGTGGGAATGTCAGTCAGCTCAACCATTGTGGAAAGCAGTATGGAGGTTCCCCAAAAAAGCAAAATACAGAAATACCATTTGTCCCAGAAATTCCTCTCCTAGGAATTTACTCTAAGAGTGCAGGAGCCCAGTTTGACAGGGACATGTGAACCCCTATGTTGAACGCAACACTATTTACAATACCCAAGAAATGGAAGGAACATAAATGTCCATCAGGAGATAAATGGATAAAGAAGAGGTGGTACATACACGCTATGGAATATCAGTAAGCCATAAGAAGAAAGCAAATCCTACCACCATTTGCAACAACAAGGAAGGAGCTAGAGGGTGTTATGCTCAGTGAAATAAGCCAATTGGGGAAATACAAGTATCCAAGGATTTCACTCCTCTGTGAGGTATGAGGACAAAGCAAAAACGGGAAGGAACAAAAGAGGAGCAGACTCACAAAAACCAAGAATGGACTAGCAGTTTCCAAAGGGAAAGGTACCTGGGAGGGTGGGTGGGAAGATAGGGATATGGGCGTGATAGGGGCATTATGATCTGCACACATAATGTAGGGGGTGGGTGCCCATGGGTATTGCAGTATAACACACACAAGACACATAGTGATTCTATAGCATCTTACTACATTGATGGACAGCTACTATAATGGTTTGCGGACTTGATAATGGAGGGGAGGGGGCAGAGGATGAGTCTAGTAACCATAATGTTGCTCATGTAATTGTACATTACTGACACCAAAAAAAAAAGAGATTCTTTTCGACTGCCCAGATAGACAGTAGGAAATAGCCCTTCCCGCCCCAATGGATGCTTTCTCTTAGGTAATTTCAGTGCCCAGTCATAGATTCAGTGGTATAGCAAGGCCCTTCTCATTTTTTCTCACCTCAACAGATGACTTGCTGTAATAACATGAATCTGGGCTTTTGAAATCAGTGGATATTATGAAGTTTACGAATGTAAAGTAGAAATAACCAGATAACGAGGTAAGTTTGGATGCTCAAATGAACACGTCTCTCCACAACACACTCTTTGCTCCCAACTGCTCCCGTCTAGAACTCGGTGTTCCTTTTTACCTGTCCCTCCTCCTATCAGCGGTGATGCCAATGTCCCTCAAACATGGTGGTGAGCAAAGCACCAAGTTTACTCTTCTGTCTACAACAGGCTTGTGGTACAGGTCCTCTCAGAGGAAAAGCAGTAGCAGCGGGAGAAACCCCAAAGACGTAGAAATAAAAGATGGTACAGTACAACGAAAACTCACATAAGGAACTTCTGAGACCCATACTTAATTCCTTCAGAGACACGAAAGCAGCCGCCCCCATACAACAAAACTACACCAGTACGGATAAAGCACAGGCAGAGAACAATAAGAGATCTGGAATCTTACCCCACTGGGCCAGAGAAAGGAGTCATCACAGCAGCAGCAGCAGTAGCAGCAGCTGGGGCCTGCCATACATGCTCTGTGCTCATCGCCGTTAAAGATAAGGTTGTGGGTTCGGCTCGCCTTGCCTCTCCCTAAGCACCTGGAGGCATACACAGTGGGGACTGAGGGGTCGTCGGTGGCCTCTTGCACGCATTTATGTTCCGCACTGTTTGGAACATAACGAACGGTTGGTGGTGGAGCGAGCGGCAGCAGGTACCACTGAACGGGCAGCTGAGCTTTGAAGCCGAGTCCAGTCATTCTCTGTCACCACTGTTCAACAGATCCCGTGAACTGAAGAGTGATGTGCACGAGCTGACAAACTCACATTTGATAAGGGATGTTCTCACCAAGTACGGAATAGGGAGAGGAGGGCACGCCTAAGTGAGAGTGCACGGGAAGCCTCCAGGAGGAGATGACTAGAGAGGTGGGTCTTCAACGATCCATGTTCTTCTGCTGGGGTGAAAAGTCTTAAAAACCAGAGGCAAGAGGTGGGAACACCCATAGGAATTAGTTCAGAGATGAAAAGGAACGAGACAGGATCTTTTCAAAGAGCCGGGAGCTTGGCTCATAGGGATGGAGATGTAGACAAAGTGAAGGCCACCCCATGAGTTGGGGCTGGAGAATTTCACATTTTATTCTGTAACAATGTCAGTGCTTCCACAGTGAAGCAGTGAGCAAGCAGGGCCTAGGTCCACCAGGAAAGACCTGAGAAACTAGAAGCAGAGTTACTGACACGGGACACGAGCTTCACAGGTTATAACATAAAGGATGAACAGTCAGGATTGGGAAAGGAAAGGCTGACTGCTGAGAGGAGGCGAGGTTGCCCCCAAGCTTCCAGCCTGGATGACGGGGAAGAACGGTGATGCCATCGAGAACAAGAGTCTAAAAGAGAAGCATTTTTAAAATAAAAAGTGTTTCCCAGTTTACTGTGTTGTGTTATTCACGTACGAGACACAGGACCCCAAAACTAGATCAGAGAGAAAACCTGGGCAGCCGGGCCCAGTCACAATGCAGGATGTGGCTATGCTGAGTCCAGGTGGTCCCCGAACTATGCTTTCTGTGAGAAGCAAAGAAAGAACATGCCCGCTGGTTAGAAAGGCAAGTCATGGGGTCTGCGCCCTCCTCAGAATTCAGTCGCCTGGCTAGCCATGGCCGAGAAGGCATGCCTGGCTCCAGGTTTCCCAGAGAAGATGGGAAGGCCCGGGAAAGGTCAGGCTGTGCCCCGGGTCGCCCCTAGGTGGCTCCGTGCCATGCCGTGAGCAGTAACTGGCCTCCGGGAGCGTGGGGGTGGGTGAGCAAAGCACTTGCCACCCGCCGCACCCCGGGTGATAAGCCCATGCTGAACGGGCAACGGGGTGGGCTGAGCTCTGATAGACGCGAGCACCGCAGCCCTTGACTGTCCGTACGGTGGCCTCGTTTGTCTGAACACCTGCACAGCCCTCAGAGGGAAGTACCGGAGGCTAGGGATTCTACTGGGGTTGGCCTTTTGTCCCACTGTGGCCTTGGCCAGGGTCTCCTCTGGGCGGCGCTGGTGTGCTTAAGGCAGTGGGGGCTCGGTAATGCGGCCCCAAGGTGAGATCATAGCGGCCCTGGTCAATTTGTGATGTGTCCGCTGGCTGACATACATACCAGGCTCGACCTTTGCTGGGCAGCTCAACCCGTGGTTGGCCTGAGAAGGAGTTAGTGGCAAAGGAGACCCTCTCCCTAGCTTCAGACCCATTCCTCAGATTGTTTGGCACACACCACAACACATTTATCCATGTGGACATTTTCCTCCTTACTAAGGATCGTGCCCCACCCCACCCGCCACCTCCCCAGCCACACCTTCTTAGCCCGCCAGTCCTTCCTGTCCCCGGGACGCTGCCCCCTCTCCCTCCTGCCTGGGAGCACCCTGCACCTGCCCATTCCCCTGGTCACAGGCTGTTCCACCGGGCTCCTCTGCCTTTAGTGGCTGGCTTTACACACTTTTCCCTGCAGAGTTCCCACTTACACGGGGAACCTCCTAGGCTCTGGACCATCCTGGGCTCCCAGCAGATGGCTGGAGAGAGACCACACAGATGAGCTCCTCTTCTTCAGTGCACACAGGCACCACTACCAGCCGCCTCTAAGTGTCCTGCCTCTGCAAAACCGACATCCAGGGTCAGCCAAGAGACAAGGCCTTGGTCAGCACAAGCGCTGATCCGATGACCTGTTCTGACGCTCGGGACGAGCCGATGGACACGACGCCACCAAAGCTGGCCATCATCTTCTGGTCTCCACCGGCCCCACATGATGCCATGGGCAGCACCACCGCCGGCCTCCTGTGCATCTCAGAAAACTACCACATGGGCGGTCATCATCTGGTCTTCCCTGGCCCCATACGATGCCATGGGAGGCACAGACGACGGCATCTGCCCTAACTGCAAGGCGGACAACGACCTGATGGGCCCGCCACCACCTCTGGGTAAGGCACGTACAACTGCCCCCTGGCCACAGACAAGTCTGTGTGCTGCACAGGCGCCAGCCTGAATGCTGATGCTCAAGAGGAGCCGATGGACATGGCACCACCCTCGATGGCTGTTATCTTCCATTTGCCCCCGACCGCCCACGAGGCTGAGGGCAGCTCCACCTTCTGTCCGAGGGCCGGCAATGACACTCAAGATGAGCCCATGGACACGACACCACCCTCGATGGCCGTCATCTTACGGTGGACCCCGGCCCCACATGGGGCCATGCACAGCAAAACTGCTGGCCTCCTGTGCACCTCAGACAACCACCACACAGGAGGTCATCGTCTGATCTCCCCTGGCCCCTTACGATGCAGTGGGAGGCACAGGCGACGGCCTCGGCCCTTCCCGTAAGTCAGCCTTGGAACTGATGGGCACTCCACCGCCCTAGGGAAAGGCACCTACACCTGCCCTCCAGCCCCAGACAAGGCACAGGGCAGCCCAAGCACTGACCCAAAGGCTGACGCTGACGCTCAAGACGAGCCGCTGTGACACAACACACCCCTCTATGGCCGTCATCTTCCGGTCAACCCCAGCCCCACACGAGGCCGTGGGAGGCAGCACCGCCTGCCTCCTGCACACCTCAGACACCCAATGCGTGGGAAGTCATCCTCCGGATTACCCTGGACCCACACGATGCCATGGGAGGCACAGACGACGGCCTATGACCTACCTGCAAGTCGGACGATGACCTGATGGGCATGACCCCGCCCTCGGGAAACGCACCTACTAGCTTCCCAGGGCCCCACACGAGGTCAAGGTCAGCACCATAGCCGGCCTCATGCACACCTCAGAAACCCACCATGCGGGAGGTCATCGTCCTATCTCCCCTGGCCACACAATGCCGTGGGAGGCACAGACGACGGCCTGGGACCTACACGCAAGTCAGACTAGGGCCCGATGTTCATGACACCGCCATCGGGAAAGGCACCTATTCGTCTCCCCGGGCCGCAGTACATGCAGTGGGCATCACAAGCGCTGGCCCAAAAGCTCACTCTGACTCTCAGGATGAGCCAATGTACACGACAAAACCGGCACTAGTCATCTTCCGGTCAGCAGCAGGACACACAACAGGCCGTGGGCATCACCATCACTGGCCTCCTGTGCACCACAGACACACACCGCACAGACGGTCAACGTCTGGTCTCCCATGAACCCACAAGATGCCGTGGGTGGCACAGACGACGGCCTCGGCCCTACCCGCAATTCGGATGATGACCCGATGGGCACGCCACAACCTTGGGAAAGGCACCTACAAATGACGCCCGGCCCCAGACAAGGACATGGGCAGTACAAGAGCCGGCCTTAAGGCCGACGCTGACGCTCAATACACACCAATGGAAATGACGCCACCCTTTCTATCTGTGAATTTGCAGTCTCCCCAGGCCACACACGAGGAGGTGGGCAGCACCACCACCGGCCTCCTGTGCACCTCAGACAACCACCGTATAGGCGGTGATTGTCTGGTCTCCCCTGGTCCCATACGATGCCGCAGGAGGCAGAGCCATTGGCCTCGGCCCTACACCTAACTTGGCCTACGACCCGGTGGACATGCCACAGCCCTTGCCAACGGCACCTACAGGTCTCTCCCAGCTCCAGACAAGGCCTATGTCCTCCTATCCATTTAACAAAATCTTTCCCACAATATGTGTGTATATTATATATTCACACTACACCGTGCTCTTGCTAGCATGCCTCTGCTCTGTTTACTCTTTGACTCGCTGACAGAGGAAGAACACACATACATGAGTGATAATGTTCTAAGCCACACTTAACTATGCAATGTGTTCCATGCCCCAGTGACTGGGATGTGGAAGTAGCCGCGTTTTATGACTGTGCATGCTCACCGTGAGGTCTGCGTGCTGAGTGATTAATGGATGACAACACAGGGGGAGGCAAATCCAGAGGAAGGAGACCGGGTTAGCATTTGTGGCTGCTTCCCTCTCCTCTCCCACTGTTCTGAGCTCACTGGAGGCTAGGGAATCCCTGCTGTGACACTGGAAACCACTCATCATTTTGGTTTTTAAACATGTTTATTTCTGCATGTGTGTGCCTTGTGTAACTTAAGACTTTGACCGATCTTCCTCACACATTCCCACTTCCTCACGAGAGAACGGATTTGGCATAAAGGTCCTCGATTCTGAAGGAAGGACAGAAGGAAGTGCTTCTGCCTGCTGTGTGACTACTGAAATTTAAGCTTACTTAGAATTTATCAAGTAGCTTAGTAATATCAGAAAAGGTCCTCTTTAATGACTGCCTGGCTTGACTCTAACCTAAAGTGCTAACATGTCAAACCATGTTCTTACAACTGTGCCCACTTCTTGCTGACCCTAGAGCCTGCACAGTGTCCACCAGACTTAATACACGCAGAATTCATAACCTGTGGAGACCACGTTCTAGTTGGAGGGTAGGAAAGAGGCAATGAACATCTGTAAGTTTTCCGGTAGCTTAGCCATTAACAAACACTATGGAGAATAAAAAGCAGGATATGGAGGACTGAGATTTTAGGCAGAGAAAAGCAGGGCTTTCAAAATAAACAGTGGACAGGGTAAGCCTCACCAGGGAGGTGGGACTTGAAGAGTCTAGCAGGAGCTGAGAGAACCAGGTATCTGAGGGAAAAGCATTCCATGCAGTGGGATAAATTACTGAAAAAGCTAAGAGGAAGGATGCTTGTTGTCTTCAGGGAGCAGTCAGTCAACAAATGTGGTAGAATACCATCACCAAGGAGGGCAAAGAGGACAGGGGACAGAGATATGGTTTGAAGTCCCCACACCACCATTTACAAGTTATGTAGTCACACGCTGCTGACTCGATGTGCAAATGTCTCGGTGTACCTGGTGCTGTCTGTCTCTAGGACCTAGTTACCTTGCAGGCTTTTGGAAGCATAATAGGGAAATGACATATAAGCCATCATGTGAACTGTTCTGTTTATAAGGATAGATGGGTAGAGAAAAAGATGATGATAGATAGGAGAGATAGACAGATAAATAGATGACAGATTAGACAGAATTGATGATAGGTATGGATAGATAGAATAGATAGGTGATAGGTAGATAGATGATAGATAGATAGATAGATAGATAGATAGATAGATAGATAGATAGATAGACAGATAGAAAGAAAAACAGATAGATAGATTGCCATGTTAGATAGCCGTGCTGTTAACTGTTTGTAAGGCTGGGGGCAATGATGGGAGAAGTGAGCACTTTGGACACTGATGATGTTCAAAGTCTCCGGCTGCTGCCCATTCCCACATTGGACACTGATGATGTGCAAAATTTCTTGGCTGTTGCCCCCTCCCAACCTGAAAAATGTAACTTGGGCTAGCCAATCCTCGCACTGCTGTAAATCTAAGCTCTGCCTCCCCCTACCTTCTTTAAAATCTTGCTGCCTGTCCACTTAAGTGTGAATTCCCCAGCCTCCATTTCTATAGACTGGGGAAATTTTGCCGTGTATTTACATTCAAATAAATTACCGGGCCCTTTGTTGCCTCTCTTCACCTGCTTATTTCAGCTAGAATTTATTTTACACTGTTCTGTACATAAGGATAAATTGGAAGACAAAAAGATGATGACGGACAGATGACAGGTGATAGGTGATAGATTAGAAAAAGATACATTAGATAGATGAAAGATATTCATAGATTCGATGAATAGATTGACAGTGATGATAGATAAGAAATATATAGATGACAGATGATAGACAAGATAGGATAAATGATATAGGTAGTTTAGATTAGACAGATAGATGATAGATATTGATAGATTTCGTAAACAATAGACAGATGAAAGGTACAAAGTTTTGGAATGAATTTTTGGGCCCTCACCTCATAATCTTCCGCTCCTCCTAACCCCCTGCCGCCACCACACACACACAAACACACACACACACACACACACACACACACACACAAGTTCATGTTTGAAATGAGTCAGGGTTGAAGCCCTAAACCCACTGTCATGGTATTGAGAGGTGGAGCCTTTGGAGGTAATTAGGTTCGGGAAGATATCATGAAGGTGTGGGTGGAGCTGAAATTATGCATTCAGTGCTATTAAGAGGAACAGAGGAGAGAGCTTTCTCCCTCAACCAAGGGAGGACAGAGCAGGGATGTGGCCATATGCAAGCCAGAGGAAGGGACCTCACCAGGAACTAAATATGCCTTGGTCTTGGACTTCTGGTTCCAGAATGGTGAGAAATCAGTGTCTATGGATTAAGACCCCACTCAATGACACTGTGATTATGAGCTTCAATAGACTAACACAGAGATGTAGGTAAACAGAGATGCACTTAGATGATGGATGGAGAGAGCCTATGCATAGATATTCGTGCTTAGGTGTCTGCGTAGGTATCTGTGTCCAACCACCTCTGCAGTTTGAAGTCTGCTCCCTATGGGGGGAGCACTAGGAACACAACTTATGCACGTTTCTTTTTTAAAGTGTGAGCTGCAGTTTCCGATAACTAGGGTCTCCGATAACTCTCAGCCATGTGTGTGTGTGTGCACGTGCGTGTGCATGTGCGTGTGTCCACCACTGCCCCTATAGGTCTACAATCACAGGAGATGCAAAAGTAACAAAGAAACGCAGGATAGGGCAAACATCTTGCAAAATATGACCAGAAAGAGAAAAATTTTCCACTAGCCTCTGGGTATATATTTGACAAGTGTTTCTAGGCATTTTTAGGAAGATCTTGCTGGAAATGTTGCTGGAACCACTCTGAAAAATCAAGTTAGTTAAGGTAATAAGCCAGGACAGGAGAGCAGCAAAGAGCACCCACGGTGTGTCTCCTATGTATCAGGCCAAGGTGTACAGACTTTAATTCCACTACACCACTTCATCTCACCATGGCTGACGTGGGATGACCTTATGCAACACCTTCATCTGTGAGTAAAAAGTTACTTCAGAATCACCTCCCTTAAGAGAAAATAAATAAGTGTGGGGACATAAACATTCCTAGAATTCCTGCCATCATCACCGAACACTTTATGCACAGCGCCCTTTTCATACGAATGGAAACATAGCTCTCAACACTACTATCCCATTTCAGATAGACCTCACTCACATCTAAATGCCTAAATGCACTGAAACTCCACTTACACCTTGACAGCAGAGGGGAATAGTTTCCCCACAAGCTAACTGGCCTGCCACCTCAGCAAGCCCATGGGCCACCAGCCCACAGGTACCCTGCATGTCACCAAAATGCAGTTCCCGTAACCAGTGACTACAGCCATGATCTCTGGAGATGGGCCACCAAGCAGAACCGCTGAGGTGACATCAGTGCACCGGCAAAAAGTCCTACTACTGGGCATGCACCTGCCTTGTACCCCGCAGGACAGTCAGGTTTCTCCCTGTGTGGGGCCTCTGATATGCCCTGAAGCTCATGCAGTCACCACAGCACTAACGGCCCAGGGGCAGAGCAGCCGGAGGGCCCTTTCCCACACAGGATCAAGAGCCCAGAATGCCAACCACACCATCCACACCCAGCAGACTCGTGCCACCTACGCAGGAGAAGTTCCCACCCAAGGCCACTTCTCCCAAAATCCAAAAACACAGCTAACTCACATAAACAAACACAAGAAATTGAGACTCAGAATGACACAGAGGAATCAAAGTGCACCTAGTGACATAATGTTGACAAACGTGAGAAAACAGATACATAGACAGACAGATGATTGATACATAGATTTCACTGATATACATACATATAGATGATAGATTAATTAGATAAATACACAGATGATATTAGATAGATGATAGATCATAGATAGATAGATGACAGAGAGATAGATAGGTAATTAGATTATATAGAGAGATAAAGAGATAGGTAGGTAGGTAGATAGGAAAGGATCATACTAAACAAAGCTATATTTCACTCAAGACCATCTACGTGCTCCCTTACAGGAGACTCACTTGAGATCCAAAGACAAAGACAAACTACAAGACAAAGGGGCGGCGACAGGTACCCTACACAAGTGAAGCTGAAAAACAAACAGAGAAACAAATGGATTCTGTTTGAGTTCACAGAGATGGTCAGTAGAAAATAGCGCTATCTAGCCACCATGAATTCTTTTTGTTTGGTTTCAGCAGTGCCCAGGCATAGATTTAGTGGTGAAGCAACTTTCTTCTCAATTTCTCTCACCTCAACAAATGAATTGGTGTAGTGATATGCGTCTGGGCTTTTGAAATTAGTGGGTTTTATGATGTTCATGAATGTAATGTTGTAATAACCAGATAAAGAGGGAAGTTTGGGCACTCAAATAAACACGTCACTCCACAATACACTCTTTGTTCCCAACATCTCCTGTCTAGAAATAGGTGTTCCTTTTTATTTGTCCCTCCTCCTATCAGCGGTGATCACGCCGATGTCCCTCAAACATGGCTGTGAGCAGAGCACCAAGTATACTTTTCTGTCTACAACAGGCCTAGAGAAAGGATACTTGTGGTCTTCATGGAACACTTAGTCAGTGAATGTGGCTAAATACAGTCACCAAGCGAGTAGGAGGTATAAGAGGACAGAGAACAGATATACGGGTTCAAGTCACTGCACCTCCATTTAATGGTTTTATAAGCACATGAGGCTGACTCGACCGGGAAGTGTCCGGTGAACCCAGTGCTCTCCTTACGGCCTAGATACCTTGGAAGATTTTTGGAAGCATAATGTAGGGAAGTGACATAGGCAATG
This sequence comes from Manis pentadactyla, assembly GCF_030020395.1. NCBI lineage: Eukaryota > Metazoa > Chordata > Mammalia > Pholidota > Manidae > Manis > Manis pentadactyla. Next base: position 40,042,728 of record NC_080031.1, on the reverse strand, counting down.
TTGTTAACTGTTCTGTACATAAGAATAGATGGGCAGACAAAAAGATGATTGATTCATAGATAGATAGATAGATAGATAGATAGATAGATAGATAGATGACAGATGATAGATAGATAGGTACATAGATTGATAGATGATAGACATAACAGATAGATCATAGGAAGATAGATAGATAGATAGATAGATAAAGAGATAGATAGATAGATGGAAAGATAGATAGACAGACAGATAGATAGATACAGATACATATTGATTAACAGAAAGCTATTGCTCATAAAAAGGAGATCAGTGGTGAAAGCACATAAACTACAAACAAAAAGGAAGAATGAAATCCAGTTTAAAAAGTGAACTAAGCAGCCATAAGAAGGAAACAAATCCTACCATTTGCAATGACGTGGATTTAGCTAGACGGTACTATGCTCAGTGAAATAGGCCAGGCAGAGAAAGACAAGTACCAAATGATTTCACTCATGTGTGGAGTATAACAACAAAGAAACACTGAAGGAAAAAAACAGCAGCAGACTCACAGAACCCAAAAGTGGACTAACAGTTACCAAAGGGAAAGGGCCTGGGTAGGGTGGGTGGGAAGGGAGGCATAAGGGCGGGGAGAAAGAAAGGGGACAATTGGTTTAGCATGTATAATGCGTGGGGTCGGGGGGGCATGGGGAGGGCTGTACAACACAGAGAAGACAAGTAGAGATTCTAAAGCATCTTACTACACGCTGATGGACAGCGACTGTAATGCGGTGTGTGAGGGGGACATGGTGAAGGGGTCTACAGCACCCAACCATTCTGATGGTCCGCGACTGTAACTGGGTTTAGGGGGGGAATTGGTGAAGTGGGTAGTCTCGTAAGCATAATGTTCTTCATGTGATTGTATATTAATGATAACAAAAAAATAATTTCAAAGTGCAGTAAGAGCACAGCTCTCAATTATCAGAATAAAAGGACAGGCTTTGAGTGCTCCAATCAAAAGACACAGGGTTAGAAAAACGGAGGAAAACTCAAGACCACCTATTTTCTCCCTTATTGGAGACTCACTTGAGATCCAAGGACACAGACAAAATACAAGCCAAAATGGCGGGACCAGGTACCCTACACAAGTGAAACTGAGAAACAAACAAAGAAACAAATGGAGTCTGTTTGAGTCCCCAGAGAGAGTCAGTAGAAAATAGCCCTATCTAGCCACCATGAACTCTTTTTGTTTGGTTTCAGCAGTGCCCAGCCATAGATTTAGTGGGACAGCAAACTCCTTCTCATTTTTTCTCACCTCAACAACTGAATTCCTGTAATTATATGCATCTGGGCTTTTGAAATTAGTGAGCTTTATGATGTTTACGAATGAAAAGGAGTAATAACCACATAAAGAGGGAAGTTCGGACACTCAAATAAACATGTCACTTCACAACTCTCTCTTTGCTCACAAATGCTCCTGTGTATAAATTGGTTTATCTTTTTATATGTCCCTCGCCTATCACCGGTGATCATGCAGATGTCCCTCAAACATGGTGGTGAACAAAGCACCATCTTCATTTCTCTGTCGACAAAAGTCCCAGAGGAAGGATTCTTGTGGTCTTCAGGGAGCACTTATTCAATGAACGTTGCTAAATACAGTCAGTAAGTTAGAAGGAGGTAAAAGAGGACAGAGGACAGATATACAGGTTCAAGTCCCTGCACCACCATTTCTTGGTTTTGTAGGCACACGCTTCTGACTCGAACTGCAAGTGTCTCAGTGAACCCTGTGCTCTCCCTATGGCCTAGATACCCTGCAAGATTTTTGGAAGCATAATGTAGGAAAGTGACATAGGCTATGTTGTTAACTCTTCTGTACACAAGGATAAATGGGGAGACAAAAAGATGATTGATTCATAGATATATAGATGGAAAGATAGATAGATGATAGATGATAGATTGATAGACCGACAGATAGATATAGGTACATATCGATTAAGAAAAAGGTGTTGCTCATAACTAAGAAAGCAATGGTGAAAGCACACAGCAAAACTACAAACAAAAAGAACAATGAAAACCAGTTTAAAAAGTGCAATAAGCAGCCAGAAGAAGAAAACAAATCCTACCATTTGCAATGATGTGGATCGAGCCAGAGGGTATGATGCTCAGTGAAATATGCCAGGCGGAGAAAGACAAGTACCAAATGCTTTCACTCATGTGTGGAGTATAACACCAAAAAAAAACTGAAGGAAAAAAACAGCAGCAGACTCGCAAAACCCGAGAGTGGACTAACAGTTACCTAAGGGAAAGGGACTGGCCAGGGTGTGTTGGAAGGGTGGGATCAGGGAGGGGAGAAAGAAAGGGGTATTAGGATTAACATGAGTAATGCGTGAAGTGGGGTGGTCATGGTCAGGGCTGTACAACACAGAGAAGACAAGTAGTGATTCTACAGCATCTTACTACACCCTGATGGACAGCGACTGTAAAGGGTTTTATGGGGGAAATTGATGTACTTGGTGAACATAATGTTCTTTATGTGATTGTAGGTTCATGATAACAAAAAATAATTTTTAAGTGCAATAAGGTCACAGCTCTCAATTGTCAGAATAAAAAGACAGGCTCTGAGTGCTCCAATCAAAAGATACAGGGTTAAAAGAAGGGATGAGAACTCAAGACCACTGACGTGCTCCCTTACAGGAGACACACTTGAGATCCAAGGACGAAGACAAACTACAAGTTGAGGGGGTGGGGACCGGTAACCTAGATAAGTGAAACTGAAAAAAAAAATGATGTGCTGATGGGATTAAATACGTCGGCTCACGTGAGAGTGTAGGCGGAAACCTCCACCCAAATCCAAAAGCACATACATACGTACAATATGGAAATAGAACAACTACACCAAATCCTGGAAGAGCAGCAGGGAAGAAAGCTGCTGCGGAAGGCTGTCACCTCAAGGAGAAGTGTGATGTACCACCCAGGAGATATGCTCTGGGAGCACGAACCTACCATACAAGTGGTGTGCTCTGGAGGATCAGTGAGTCGGAAAGCAAGGACAGGCGGAAAACTTCAAGAAACTTGAGATTCCAGCCACTTGTGGGACAACACAGGGATCCACATCCGGCCGCTGTGGGACAAAATAAAAGTGGACAGTCTGAGAGATATCCTAACAGCGAGAGAAGTGCTAAAGGGGCAAGGCTTCCACATGGCTTGCCGCTCAGGAGAAAGGACACGTGCGCCAAACTTCCCGGGTGCACTCTGGCCTCCAGGCGGGGGAGATTTCAGGAGCTCTGGGCGCTCCATTCCACTGGCTGGCCTCGCAGCTCTGAGGCCCCTTACCGTTCTGTGACTGGTACACAGCCTGCCTCACCACTGGCACCGGACTGCAAAACGGCCTCCCCAATCTATGGCAGCTTCTACCTGCATGCTCAGCAAACTTTCCCTGGCAATTTAGATGGACACTGCGTCCGGGAAGCAGGAAAGACCTCTTTCCTCCCGGCGGGGTTGGGTAACGACACTGCTCCAATGGGACCACTGCTGTCCCAGCAAGTGCTGAGCATCTCCAGAGATTATAGCTTCTGGGAGCTAGAGGGTGCCACCTACAAATATGCACCTTCAAAGGAACCTGGTAACTGGACTCAAATCTATCTTCCTGAGAAAGAGATCTCAAAATAAACATCAGGAGCATGCTCAGGGAGCTACAGAAAATAAAACTGTTCCTTCTCTCCAGCGCAATTCTCTCTTTCTCTCTCTCTCTCTGTCTCCTGGGAGCGCTTCTGAGGCCCTGTTCCGAGAGGGGTGCTGTGACAGCCGAGCAGGATCGACACAGCTCTCAGGTCAACCCCGGCCGGTGCCAGGAGAGTAATACATGGGCTATGACTGAACTACATATGTTGGACGCCGCTCGTCTAACTCCGCAGGAAAGACAACAGTGCCGCAAGCTAGCCTTCCCATCAAAGGCTATAGGCTATGTGGCTCTATAGATACCAGGTGACGTCAACACTCTGGGCTTCATCTACTTGGCAATCTTTTTCCCTATGACTCTTGAAAGCAGCACATGGAAAGATACAACCTACCAGTCTCCACACCACCTCACCTCTCAGTTTTACGCTAGATGTACCTGCATCACAGCTTTTCCTCTTCGTTCCTGTTTTCTCGGCTTGTTGGTGTTCTGTAAAAAAAGAGTAATTAGTCAGATTTGGAATGAAGTGGTAGGGGGTTTAGTAGGATTCTGATTGACCACCACCAATAGAACCAAATACATAATTCAGTATGCTAGAATATATTCACTGATGACTTAGTTGATAAGGCTTTTTCATCCAAAACATGTATCAAGAGCTCACAAAACTCAACACACAAAAAGCAAATGAATCCAATTACAAAATGGGCAGTGGATCTGAACAGACACTTCTCCACAGAAGCAATTTCACGTGGCCGACAGGCACATGAAAAGATGCTCCACATCGCTAACCATCAGAGAAATGCACATTAAAACCACAATGGGGTATCACCTCATACCAGTTAGGATGGCCACCACCCAAGACAGACAACAACAGATGTCGGCAAGGGTGTGGAGAAAGGGGAACCCATGTACACTGCTGGTGGGAATGTCAGTAGGATCAACCATTGTAGAAAGCAGTATGGAGGTTCCCCAAAAAACCAAAGAACAGAAATACCATTTGACCCAGGAATTCCTCTCCTAGGAATTTACCCTAAGAGTGCGGGAGCCCAGTTTGAAAGAGACAGATGCACCCCTATGTTGATCACAGCACCCTTCACAATAAGCAAGAAATGGAAGCAACGTAAGTGTCCATCAAGAGATGAATGGATAAATAGCCTGGCCGGTGGAGATTTCAACAAGGGCTGGAGGGGAAGTTAACCTGGATGAGAGACAAACCAGATACAAAGAAGGAGACAAAGTCGAAAGTCTGATCAAGGTCTCAAAGTTTATTCCTACAAGGTAGATTATATATTAGCTAGGAGGGGGAAACAGCCACAGCTGAAGTGGCAAGGATTATCTAGGTTGCTAGGATACCTAACTGAAGAATGATCTCTGGAAAAGATCATGGGTGGGGGATTACTGAGAATAGACAGAAGGTTTAACTAAGGAGGAGATGTTATCATGGCAGCTGCTTAATCTCTATCCCAGTGGTCTAATTGCAAGCTGGGTCAATTGATCTTTCCTAAACGGGGCAGGCTTGAAAAACTAGAGGCCTAGGCGAAAAGGGCGAGACCATTATCTCTATGGCCTACGGCTCCCGACATCTCCTCCCTTCTTTATACCAAAGAGGGGGAGGCCCGCTATTTAGCGGCAGGCATTAAACAATTGGGGGAGAAGTGACCTGGCTCCTCCGAGACTCGAAATTGATGGGGGTCAACGTGGGCCCTTGGTATCTTTTGTGGAGGGGAGGAAGGGCGTTCTTATTTTAGATACCAACCTCCATGCAAGCCAGGTTTTTCTCTCAGGGAATTCAGAGGCGGTTCATGGACCTTCCCTTGTGATGCTTATCTTCGCACCCACATTGGTGCACATATCGCACTCACTTTATTGTGAGCCGATATGCATAGGTCTGAATACTATGCAGCTTCTAAAGGAGGGACATCATCTGGCACATCATAGCCTTGGTCCGCAAGGTCAAGCCGGTGATAGTGGACTTGTGTCTGTCTGCAGAGGGCAGTATGGATCTGTTCTCTAATGAAGGTGGTAATTCTCCAGAAGGCCCAAGGGCCAAGGAAGAACAGAAGCATGAGACTAAGGAAGGGTCCTAGTATAGGGAGAAGATAAGGAAGTAACCCACTCATCCCAGTCCATAGGGGATTTTCAAATAGTTTTTTCTTTCTTTGCATGAGATCTTCTTGAAGTCTTTTTATTTTGTCACGAAATACTCCAGACTTGTTTGCATAGGAGCAGCATTTCTCTTCTAAGTCTAAGCAGATGCCGCCTTGTTCCGCGGTGAGAAGTTCTAGGCCACGCCTGTTCTGTAAGATTACTTCTGCAAGGGAATCTATTTGGTCTTGAAGATCTTGTAAGGTTCCGCAAAGAAGGTGAAAACACGAGAGTTGATGGCCCTCATCTTTTTACAAGGTGCAGTTAAGAAGTGAGAAGACGCCAACAAGGATCCAGTAAGTGGTAAGAAGAATATTCTGCTGTACAAGGGTCCACTGGGGAGGGGTGGAGGCGGCGAGTCCAATGCCTAAGATAAAGGCAAGGACTAAACCGGCGGCCAGAATCTATGGAGAGAAGAAGAAAAAGGATGTCTCAGGGGATGTCACCACCCTGAACAGTTTGATAAGATTTTTAAAAATCTTCTGGTAAATCTATTGGTTTTACCAAACGCTCTGGCAGCCAGCGAGCAGCTCCTTCTTTGGTGTCGAAAACACAGGCAGATCAACGGCTTCATATGAGTATGGGGTCGGGGCCATTCCAATGGGAAGTGAGGGGATCTCTCCACATGACAGTATCATAGTTTTATCAGTTTGTGGATGCCAAAGGCGATCAGCTGCAGATTTGCCATGAGTGTCCAAAGTTAGAAAATTAAGAATAAACAAGGCATGATGATGAATATTTGTTGGAGAGCCTTTCATGGGATATAAATCTCCCATTTTTAATTTGTGGAAGGTATGTTTAATAGTTACATGGGCTCGTTTGACAATCTCTTGACCTTGGGGATAGTATGGTATGCCTGTAACATGCGTGAATTGAAATTGGCGGCAAAATTCTTGGAATTTTTTCCAGTATATCCAGGACCATTATCAGTCTTGATAATCTCGGGTTTTCCCTTGACACTAAGACAATTGAGTACATGAGCAATAACATTTTTTGAAGCTTCTCAAAACGTGGAGGCTGGCAAAAATAAATCCACTAAAGGTATCTACAGTAACATGAAGATATTTAATATTTCCGAATGAGGGGACGTGTGTTACATCCATCTGCCAGATCTCATTGGGAACTAGGCCCCTAGGGTTCACACCCAGGTGAGGAATAGGCAGGAGAGTGACACAATTTGCACGTTGTTTAACAATATGACTGGCTTATTCTCTAGTAATTTTAAAAGAAGACGTAAGGTTTGAGCACAAAGTTGTCGTAAAGAGTGAGCTTCTTTGGCTCGAGCCACAGGACCGAGCTCAGCGAGAAGGGCTAGTTGGGTACCTTTATCAGTCACAGCATTGCCTGTGGATAGAGGTACAGGAAGACCAGTATGGGCAAGAATATGGCTTATATAAAAGGGATGCTGCCTGGAATGTATGCAATGCTGGATGGAAAAAAAAAGATGGGTTGCATATGTAGTGGGTTTATAAAGGGCATGGTCTCTAAAAGGGGAATGGATTGAGCAATATAAGCACTGTCAGTTCATAGGATAAATGGAGTATTTGGGAGTTGTTGAAAAACTTGTAAAATAGCAAAGAGTTCAACCAATTGAAAGGAGTTTAATAGGGATTGTAGGGAAGTGGTATGATTATCTATGGTGAAGGCTGCCACACCGTTGGAGGAGCCATCGGTGAAAACTAGGGGGGCATGAGGAAGGGGTTGGGAGGAGGTCAATGTAGGGAAAACAAATGGTTGGGTCCTTAGAAAATGGAGAAGCTTGTTAGCAGGGTAATGATTGTCAAGGGCTCCCTGAAAAGAGGTGCGGGATGTTGCCCATTCATTGTCATTCTCTATCAACCACTGGATTTGGGTAGGGGACTAGGGTAGGATAATTTTGTCGGCGTCTTTCCCGAATATTTTCCTACTGTGGTCGCGTCCGATTTTTATCAGTTCAGCCACCCAGGAGGTATAGGGGATAAGGACTTTGGGAGGGGAGGCAGGCAAATGGACCCCAAAAAGGGGCCCCTCTTGCCAGAACACTCCGGTGGGTGTAAAATCAGTAGTACAAATGACTAGGAGAAGAGGGTCCTCATAAGAGATAAAAGTGACCCTTTGGTTTAGAATTGCGGCTTCCACTGCCTTTAGGCCTTCTAGGGCGGGGGCTGTTAATGAGCTAATGGAAGTAGGATCTGCGTACCCTTTAAGTATATCAAACAAGGGTTTAAGCTCTCCAGTAGTTAGCTTGAGATAAGGCCTGAGCCAATTAATATCTCCTAGAAGTTTTTGAAAATCATTTAAAGTTTATAAGCAGTCGGTTCAAAGTTGAACCTTTGGTGAAAGAATCTTATTATGAAAGAGTTCAAAGTCTAAAAACAAGTAAGGGGGTTTTAATTGAATTTTATCGGGGCTATCTGAAGACAGCTCTGTTAAGGGCCCTTGAAAGCTCTTGGGAATAAGCAAGGAGTTCAGTGGGGTTAGGACCAGCCATGAGGATGTCGTCCATGTAATGAATTAATTATGTAGAAGGCCATCTTTGTCTAAATGGGTCTATAACTTGAGCTACAAATTTTTGGCACAGCGTAGGGCTGTTTGCCATTCCTTGGGGTAGAACTTTAAATTGGAATCTTGGCATAGGGCCTTTAAAATTAATCACCTGCAAACTAAATGCAAAATGCTTGCGGTCTTTAGGATGTAGGGGGATTGTGAAAAAGCAATCTTTTAGGTCACTAATGACTTTACAGTATCCCGCAGGAGTCGCCACAGGAGTGGGAGGCCTGGTTGAAGGGCCCCCGTAGGTATCATAGCTTTATTAATTTCTCTAAGATCTTGAAGTAACCTCAATTTTCCCGATTTTTTCTTGATGACAAAAAAAGAAGTATTCCAGGAGGAGGTGGTGGGCTCTATATGGCCTGCAGCAAGTTGTTCCTGTACTAACATTGTGGCTGCAGTAGCTTTTTCAGAAGTTAAGGGCCATTGATCAACCCATACAAACCCATACAGGCTCTGTTGTTTTCCAGGATACTTTATCTGCATGGGTTACAGGTATGTCAACGGCCGTTAGGGTAAATTTTCATAGCCAATTCCAGCATGATCAGTTTTTATGGTGATTGGGACCGGCTCTTTTGAGCCCTGAGATTGTTTTCCCTGCCCTTGCCCAGGGCGAAAGGCTTGATTGAGCTTCGTGAGTGACTAGTTCATTAGGGCTGCACATAATGAGCTTCTTTTGAGAGAGAATATCTCTGCCCCAGAGGTTAAGTTCGCCTGCAAGCACGTAGGACTGAGCAGTACTGTGATTGCCTTCTTCATCTTCCCATTGAATAACTTTTTAGCTTTGTAGGGGTTTGAAGGTCTGTCCAATACCTCTAAGGTGTGTCATGGAAGCAGTGAGAAGCCAATATGAAGGCCAATCCTTACTGGAAATAACTGTGGCATCTGTGCCAGTATCTTTAAGGCCTTCAAAGCTTTTTCCTTTTAATTTTAACTTAAGAAGGGGTCTTTTTTGAGTGATCTCTTGTGTCCAATAAATATCTGATGATCCAAACCCATGGGTGCCTCTCTTTTGCTTATAGCAAGGATTTTTGTCATCGAAGGGAAGTAATATTAATTGAGGAATCCGTTGGCCAGGGGAAATGGTAATTGGTCCCTTAAAGGCTGTAGCCATAAGTTTAATTTCTCTGGTATAATCGTTGTCAATGTCTCTTGGAGAAATAATGAGGCCCTGAATAGTGGAGCTGGCACGACCCAGAATAAGAAAAAAGGTTCCTTGCAGCAAAGGGCCAAAAATCTCCATTGAAAGAATTTGAATTCCCATTTCTGGGGTCAATGTTGACTGGGAAGTGAAACAGAGGTTCAGTCCGGCGCTACCGGCAGTTGCTCGGGAGAGGATAGTGACGCTGGATTTTGGACTGACTGGGGGACGAACCTGACGACCCCAGGGTTCTGTCATGGGTAGGTTTTGGTGTCCTGGGGTGGGCCCTGTATCAACTTTTCTTGCTTCGTAGGCATAGGGTTACCCTGTATATCAGCCTTGGAGCGGCATTCGGAGGCCCAATGCTTACCCTGTTTGCATCGCAGGAACAGGAATGATGGGAACGATCGTTCGGTCCTAGGGGCTGTGCACTCTCTTGAAAAATGACCTGGTTGCTTGCAATTAAAGCAAGTCTTGGGCCTGGGTCCCTGAGTAAAATCTTTAAGAGCTGCTGCTATGGCTATTCTGATATTGCGAGAGGTTGGGTCATCGGCACAAAGTTTTATGAAGTTAGAGACATTTTTGCCACGACAATGGGTACGCATAGCGGCTTGACAAGCTGAGTTAGCATTTTCAAAAGCAAGATGTTTAATTAATTCATTATCGGTTTCCTACCTTCCCATGAGGCATTCGGCAGCCTCTGTAAGGCGGCCTATGAATTCACTGTAAGGTTCCTGCGGCCCCTGTCTAACCTTGGCAACAGAGGTGACAGCCGACCCTTTGGAAGGGAGGCTCTTCCAGGTCTTAAGGGCTGCATGTTGGATTTTGTGTGAGTAAGCCTGGAGAAACCTTAGCCTGTCTTTCATTTGCGTCATAGGGGCGATTGCCCAAAAGTTTGTCTAATGTCCAGGATTTGGAAGGACCGCCGGCAGCCATATTGCAGTGTGCAGTATCCTGGCATCTTTCAGTGTAATCAGCTTTCCATAAGAGAAAGTCACCTCTTGTTAAGGTGGCTTTAGTTAACATGCCCCAATCATTAACTGTAAGCCAGTCTTCGCTTAGAGACTCTAACAATGAAATAGTAAAGGGGGCAACAGGGCCATATGAGGAAAGAGCATTCTTTAATTCTTTTATATTTTTAAATTTAAGGCGGCGGTACCACTGATTCCTAATGGTTTAAGTTGCGTTCTCGTCCTCTCCTTCAGTGTTTTCTGACTCAGGCTGGGCTATAGGCTCTTCTGCATCCGTATCTCCCCCTTCTGATTCTCGTGGTTCAGCCTCATTTGACTCTCCCTCTGTCGGTTCTCCCTCGGTCAGTCTAGTTTGGGATCGGGTCACCGGGAAGACATGAAGGGTTTTATTTTTGGTTTTAAGTTTCTGAACGAGGGGAGAAGAGGGGGAACTTACTTTTATTTTATGAACAGGGGGGACGGGGGGAGCTTTTCTAAGTCAAGGTTATGTAATTGCCTAAGCATTTGGGCTCTCTCCCTTTAGATCTGAAGCAGTGCCTTAAGGGACTGCGCCTCCCAAGAGATTTTAACAGTGTCTTGTTAAAGGGGGTGGTGTTTTAAAGGGCGTTGGTATGTTATAGGGCGTGGTATGTAATAGGGCGGTGGACATGTACCTAAAGGTCTTGTGGGGGCCAGTCAATATAATGGTGCTTAGCGGCGGCATCTTTTAGTTCTGCCTCCTCTTCAGGATAGAGGGCATCATCTTCAAGGCTGTTGGACTTGAGATGGGATAGGACTGGGTAAATAGATTTTGGAGGGGGCTGCTAGAAGGCGGATCATTCTTAACCTCGGGCATGGGAATGGAGACAGAGGAACAATTACTCGCTGGGGAGGAGGGACGAAGATCCTCAGGGACCTCCTGTTTGGGGAGAGAAGTCTGACTGGTTTTAAATTTCCCTTCTGATAATTTTCACTATCGTCAACAATCTTTGAAACATCTGGGTGACAGTGGCGGACCTGCAACACATCGTTTATGAGATTCCAATAAGAAAATGCCTGTACTGGGACCTTCTCAGGGCCAACGGATTGATAATAATCATTCAGGTAGTTGCCAATTCGGCGCCACTGTTTTTCATCTGTAGTTCCTTTCTGGGGGAACCATGGGCAGACATCCTCTAGCAAGATAAAGAATTTAACTAAATCTTTTTTCTTAACCTGTATTCCTCGTGTCTTGAGAGATGCCTTAAGTCCCTTAACAAATAACTCATGCTTATTTAGTGTTTGTCCCATGATTGCATCGCTTTCCTTACCTTTATTGATCTGTGTCACAGGCGGGTACATCTGTTGTGATTTTCATGCGGATCTTCACTCACCGGTGGGGTTGTGATCCAAGGAAAGAAGGACGGCAGTCCATATGAGTGACGTCTAGATCAGGCTTCGTACCTCGAGCCCCACATTGGGCACCACATGCCCCGGCCGGTGGGGAGTTTAACAAGGGCTCGAGGGGAAGTTAAGCTGGATGGGAGACAAACCAGACACAAAGAAGGAGAACAAGTCGAAAGTCTCATCAAGGTCTCAAAGTTTATTCTTACAAGGAAGTTTATATAGGAGCTAGGAGGGGGAAACTGCCCCAGCTGAAGTGGCGAGGATTATCTAGGTTGCTATAATACCTAACTGAAGAATGTTCTCTGGAAAAGATCATGGGTGGGGAATTACTGGGAAAGACAAAAGGTTTAACTAAGGAGGAGATGTTATCACGGAAGCTGCTTAATCTGTATCCCAGTGGTCTAATCGCAAGCTGGGTCAATTGATCTTTCCTAAACTGGGCAGGCTTAACAACTAGAGGCCTAGGAAAAAAGGGCGAGACCATTGTTTCCATGGCCTACGTCTCCCGAAAGCTAAAGAAGAGATGGTATATACACACTATGGAATATCATTCAGCCATTAGAAGAAAACTAATCCTACCACCATTTGCAGCAACACGGACTGAGCTAGAGGGTGTTATGCTCAGTGAAATAAGCCAGGTGGAGAAAGACAATTATCCAATTATGTCACTCCTCTGTGAGGTATAAGAACAAAGCAAAAACGGGAAGGTAAAAAACAGCAGGAGACTCACAGAACCCAAGAATGGACAAACAGTTACCAAAGGGAAAGGGACCTGGTATTATGGGTGGGAAGGGTTGATAAAGGGGTAAAGGGGGCATTACGATCCACACACATAATGTAGGGTGTGGGGTCCACGGGGATTGCAGTATAACACACTGAAGACAGGTAGTGTTTCCATAGCATCTTACTACATTGATGCACAACGACTGTAATGGGTGTGCGGAGTGGACTTGAAAATGTTGGGAGGGAGGATTAGGGGGAGTCTAGTAAACAAAATGTTGCTCATGTAATTGTACATTACTGACACCAAAAAAAAAAAATTGACACTGCTTGAGTGCCCAGAAAGACAGTCAGTAGAAAATAGCCCTTCCTGCCACCATGGATGCTTTCTCTTCGGATTTGGCAGTGCTCAGTCAAAGATTCAGTGGCATAGCGAGGCCCTTCTCATTTTTCCTCACCTCAACAACTGAATTCCTGTAATAATACGTGTTTGGGCTTTTGAAACCAGCGGATTTTATGATGTTTATGAATGTAAAGAAGCAATAACCAGATACCGAGGGAAATTTGCCAAAGGGGCGGGGATAGGTACCCTACACAAGTGAAACTGTGAAACAAACAAACACATAAATGGATTCTGTTGAATCCCCAGAGACAGTCAGTAGAAAACAGCCCTATCTCGCCACCATGAATTCTTTTTGTTTGGTTTTTTTGTTTGGTTTCAGCAGTGCCCAGCCATAGATTTAGTGGTACAGAAACATCCTTCTCATTTTTTCTCAACTCAATAACAGAATTGCTGCAATAATATGCATCTGGGCTTTTGAAATCAGTACGTTTTATGATGTTCATTTATGTAAAAAAGTAATAAATACCTAAAGAGGGAAGCTTGGACACTCAAATAAACACGTCACTCCATAACACAGTCGTTGTTCCCAAGGGCTATGTCCAGAAATAGGTGTTCTTTTTATTTGTCTCTCCTACTATCAGCAGTGATCACGCCGATGTTCCTCAAACTTGGTGGTGCTCAAAGCACCAAGTATAGTTTTCTGTCTACAACAGGCCCAGAGGAATGATACTTGTGGTCTTCAGGGAGGACTTAGTCAATGAATGTGGCTAATTAGAGTCAGCAAGCAAGAAGGAGGTAAAAGAGGACAGAGGACAGAGATACGGGCTCAAGTCCATGCACAACCATCTACTGGTTTTGTAAGCACATGTGGCTCATTCGAACTTCAAGTGTCTCAGAGAACAGAGTAATCTAACTACGGCCTAGTTACTTCACAAGATTTTTATAGGGAAATGACGTAGGCCATGTTGTTTTATGTTCTGTACAAAAGACAAGATAGGCTGACAAAAAGATGATTGATTCATAGATAGATAAATAGATAGATGACAGATGATAGATAGATACATAGAGAGATAGATGATAGACATGATAGATGGATGACAGGAAGATGGATAGATAGATAGATAGGTAGATAGATAGATAGAAGGATAGATAGAAATATAGAAGGATAGATAGACAGACAGACAGACAGATAGTTAAATAGATACAGATATATATCGATTAACAAGAAGCTACTACTCATAACCAGGTGTTCAATTGTGAAAGCACATAGTGATACTACATACAAAAGGAAGAATGAAATCCAGTTTAAGAAGTGCTGTAAGCAGCCATAAGAAGAAAACAAATCCTACCATTTGTAATGACGTGGATGGAGCTAGATGGTAGTATGCACAGTGAAATTGGCCAGGCAGAGAAATACAAGTACTTAATGATTTCACTCATTTGTGGGGTATAACAACAAAGAAAAACTGAAGGAAAAAAACAGCAGCAGACTCACAGAACCCAAGAGTGGACTAACAGTTACCAAAGGGAAAAGGACTGGGCAGGGTGGGTGGGAAGGGAGGGTAAAGTCGGGGAGAAAGAAAGGGGATACTAGGATTAGTATATATAATGAGTGAGGTCGGGGAGGCATAGGGAGGGCTGTACAACTCAAAGACAAGTAGAGATTCTACAGCATCTTACTACACGCTGATGGACAGTGACTGTAACGTTGTGTATGTGGGGAGGCATGGTGAAGGGGTCTACAGCAAAGAACTATGCTGATGGACAGTGACTGTAAGAGGTTTTTTGTGGTGCTTGGTGAAGGGGGAAGCCTAGTAAACATAATGTTCTTATTGTAATAAGATTACAATAAGATTGTAATAATGTAGTGAATGTAGATTGTAGATTAATGATAAAAAAAATTTATTAAGTGCAATAAGGGCACTGCTCTGAATCATCAGAATAAAAGGACAGGCTTTGAGTGCTCCAAAGAAAAGACCCAGGGTTAAAAGAAGGGATGAAAACTCAAGACCAGCTATGTCCTCCCTTACAGTAGACTCACTTGAGATCCAAGGACACAGACAAACGAAATGCCAAAGGGGTGGGGACAGGCACCCTACACAGTGAAACTGAAACACAAACAGTCAATCAAATGGATTCTGTTTGAGTCCCCAGAGACAGTCAATAGGAAATAGCCCTATCTGGCCACCGTGAATTCTTTTTGTTTGGTTTCAGCAGTGCCTAGCCATAGATTAAGTGGTGTAGCAACATACTTCTCATTTTCTCTCACCTCAACAACTGAATTGCTGTAATAATATGCGTCTGGGCCTTTGAAATCAGTGGGTTTTATAATGCTCACAAATTGATAGAAGTAATAATCACATAAAGAAGGAAGTTTGGACACTGAAATAAACACGTCACTAAACAACACACTTTTTGCTCCCAACTACTCCTGTCTAGAAATTGGTGTTCCTTTTTATTTGTCCCTCCCTCCTATCAGCGGTAATCATGCTGATGTCCCTCAAACATGCTGGTGAGCAAAGCACCAAGTTTACTTTCTGTGGACAAGAGGCCCAGAGGAACAATACTTGTGGTCTTCACGGAGCACTTAGTCAATGAATGTGGCTAAATACATTCAGCATGTGAGAAGAAGATAAAAGAGTACAGAGACACAGGCTCAAGTCCCTGCACCACCATTTCCTGGTTTTGTATCTACACGTGGCTGACTTGACCTGCAAGTGTCTCGGTGAACCCAGTGCTTTCCCTACGGCCTAGTTACCTTGCAAGATTTTTGGAAGCATAATGTAGGGAAGTGACATAGGCAATGTTTTTAACTGTTCTGTACACAAGGTCAGATGGGCATACAAAAAGATGATTGATTGATTGATAGACAGATATATAGGTAGATAGAAAGAAATATAGATAGATATAGGTACATATCGATTAACGCAAAGCTATTGGTCATAACAAGGAGCGCAATGGTGAAAACACATAGCGAAAGTATAGACAAAAGAGAAGACAGAAATTCAGTTTAAAAAGTGCAGTAAGCAGCCGTAAGAAGAAAACAAATCCTACCATTTGCAACAACGTAGATGGAGCTAGAGGGTATTATGTTGAGTGAAATAGGCCAGGCGGAGAAAGAGAAGTACCAAATGATTTCAATCATGCGTGGAGTATAACAACAAAGAAAAACTGAATGAAATAAACAGCAGCAGACTCACAGAACCCGAGCATTTACTAACAGTTACAAAGGGAAAGGGACTCGGCAGGGTGTGTGGGAAGGGAGGGATAAGGGCGGAGAGAAATAAAGGGGGCATTAGAATAAGCACGTAAAATGTGTGGCGTGGTGGGAGCATGGGGAGGGCTGTACAACACAGAGAAAAGAAGTAGTGATTCCACAGCATCTTACTACATGCTGATAGACAGCAACTGTAACGGGATGTGTGTGGGGGGACATGATGAAGGGGTCTACAGCATTCAACTACGCTGATGGACAGGGACTGTAATGGGGATTTTGGGGGGGACTTGGTGTACTTGGTGATCATAATGTTCTTTGAGTGATTGTAGATTAATGATAAGAAAGAAATTATTTAAGGGTAATAAGTACACAACTCTCAATTGTCAGAATAAAAGGACAGGCTCTGAGTGCTCCAATTAAAAGACCCAGTGTTAAAAGAAGGAATGGAAACACAAGACCACCTACGTGCTCCATTACAGGAGACTCACTTGAGATCCAAGGGAGAAGACCAACTACAAGGTTCACATCACATACCTCTGTTCTTTAATTCCAGTGCAACTCAGGAAACGAGTTAACCTCACAGATCATGTGATTCTCTCACTGGTAACATAGGGAGAGAAAACCCACATTCCTTGGTAAATGATTATGAAGATTAAACGAAACGATACATTCAAAACGACACAGACAAAGCACGGTGCTTTGATTGTCGGATGCAACTGTCATCCGAGGATGGAGCAAGAGAAGTGCTTGTATGCATGGCACCGTTTCTGACATGACTCCGAACCTGGCGCCACAGCATAAAGGAAAGGCAAGACTGCTGCCTCTCGCTGCGCAAGTGTCCCCAGATGTCCAGGCTGCATCCTACTAAAAGATTCTATTAAGGAATAAGAGATATTTAAACATTTTTCCTAAGCTTCACACTACAGGCTTTCTCTCCAAAGAAAGAAGCATAGAGTAATTTAAAAATTGTTTTAGAGTGTTTATTTTTTTAGTATGCTTTTCCTATGGAGGGACATACTACTTGGACGATGAGTAAGGTCATGTTCCAGTGTTTTCATTTAGAGCTCCTTCCTGAGAGATACCAGTTCTCGATGATTATCTATGCACAAAGCAGGCTTAGTCCTGATACAAAAGCTTTATGCTGGTGTATGTGTTCCCATAAACCAATTTTTTAATCTCTCTTAAAGTAGTATTTAGAGAAATGAATGTGTTACTGATAAAGATTTAAACTAGTAACTGTAGAAAGGAAGATTATAATGGTATCAAAGGCTTGATCTGTCACCATGTCAGTCCCCTTATTCATCACTTTTCCCTTCATCTGTTTCTTTTAAATCTTAGAAAGATTATTTTCGGGAACCATGTACTCCCAAAGAATTACAAATTAAGAGGAAAAGAATCAACTCGTGTTTATGAATAATTTCTGAATGAGAGGGAAGAATGGGAATCAAATGATATAAATTGTATTTCCTATTTTAAGGAACAGTTTATTGATGAAAATATTCTTTCATTTCCTCACCCACAATTGTTTTGACTGATCAGTGAATTAAACTTTGAATACAAGCTTCACATTTCCCTAACAATCCATTTTTCATTCTATGAAATCCTGGAGTCAGAAGAGATCCCAACACATGAAACGCCAATAGAAATTATTCTTTTATTAATGCCGAAAGCAAAACTGTAAACAATGACTTTTGTCAGGTGAACATTGGACACCAAAATAATCTCTTCCTTTTTCGCCAAAGGTAGATTTTCCTTGCTCAATAAAACAAAACTCTGTAAAAAATGTACCTGGATTAAAAAAAGGTTAAATGGCGGAACCATTCAAATTTTTTCAAAAGTGCCCCATGCTGGTGAGCATAAAACTTTTTTGCTGTCCTCCTTCTTAGTGTTTTAGGGTGTACAAATGCAGTTAGTATAACTGCTGTTCCTACTGACGGCATTTGACATCTGAGCTAAAATACTCTCCTCAGCATTCATATTTAAGACTGAAGTTATGGAAAAGGTTAAGTATAGATAGTTTTTTGTCACCTAGACACTGGGTCTATGCATTGGCTTTCTCATAACCCTCCCATAACTTCATCTTGACTATGCCTTCATGTCTGAATATTGTGATCAGTATCAAGTATAAAAATGTCTTTCAAAACGCAGTGAAGTACATGTATAGGCTAAGAGCACAGGTTTTAGAGAGAGAGAGTACTGGGTTCACATCACACACTTCTGTTCCTTAATGCCAGGGCCCCTCAGGAAACGATTTACCCTCACTGGGCATGTGATTCCCTCAATGGTAATATAGGGAGAGATAAACCCACCTTTCCTGGTAAAGGAATACGAAGATTAAAGTAAACGATACATTCAAAACGAATCAGAAAAAGCACGGCGCATGGAATGTCGTGGGTAACTGTCATCCGAGATGGGACCAAGAGCAGTGCTTGTCTGCATGGCACCCAATGTGGGAGGTGTTCATATGCCATGATTCCGAGTCTGGTGCCACAGCATAAAGGGCAGGCAGGACTGCTGCCTCTCTCTGCAGTAGTGTCCACAGAGATTCAGGCTGCATCCCAATAAGATCATTTAAGGAAAAAGAGATATTTAAACATTTTTCTTAACCTTCACACCAAAGGCATTCTCTCCATAGAGAAGCATAAAGTAATTTTAAAATTGTTTTAGAATGTTTATTTTGCTAGTATGCTTTTCCTGTGGCTGGACATACTACTTGGGAGTATAAATAAGGTCATGTAGCCGTATATTCGTTTTGAGTTCCTTCCAGAGAGATACCCGCTCCCGGTCATTACCTATGCACGAAGCAGGCTTAGTTCTATAATACACAAGCTTTATGCTGTGGTATGTGTTTCCATAAACCACTTTTTTTCTCTCTCTCACTGTAGTATTTATGGAAATGAATGTGTTACTGCTAAATATTTAAAATAGTAACTGTAGATAGTAGGATTATAATGCTATCAAAAACTTGATAAGTCACCATGTCTCTCCTCTTTTTCTTCATTTATCTATTCTTCTGTTTCCTTTAAATCTGAAGAAAGATTATTTTCGGGAACTATTTACTCTCTAAGCCGTACAAATTAAGAGGAAAAGAATCAACTCCTTTTTATGCAAAATTTCTGAATGACATAGAACCATAGGAATCAAATGATATACATTGAATTTCCTTTTCGTAAGGAACGGTTTATTGAGGAAAATAATCTTTCTCCTCCTCAGCAACAATTGTTTTGTCTGCTCAGTGAATTAAACTTTTAATACAAGCGTCACATTTCCCAAAAAATCCATTTCTCACTCTATGAAATCCTGGAGTCTGAAGAGATCCCAGTACATGAAACGCCCATAGAAATTATTCCTTTATTAAGGCCAAAAGCAAAAATGTAAACAGTGACATTTGTCAGGTGAATTTTGGACACCAAAATGATCTCTTCCTTTTCTGACAACGTAGATGTTTCTAGCTGTATAAAACAAAACTGTGTAAAAATTATATCTGGATAAAAAAGTTTTAATTGACTAAACCCTTGAAATTTAATCAAAAGTCCCACATGCTGGTTTGCATAAAACGGTTTTGCTGGCAGCTTTCTTAGTGTTAATGGTGAAACACGCAGTTAGTAAATCTTCTGTAACTACTTACTGCATTCGACATCTCAGCAAAAATTCTCTCCTCGGAATTCATATTTAATATGGGTGTTACGGAAAAGATTTAGTATAGATAATTTTTTGGCACGTAGACAATGGGTATATGCATTGGCTTTTGCCGTAACCCTCTCATAACGTCTTCTTGACTATGCTTTCATGCCTGAATATTGTGATCAGTATCAAGAATAAAAATGTCTTTTAAAACGCAGTGAAGTACATGTAGTGGCAAAGAGCACAGGTTTCAGAGAGAGGGAGTACTAGGTTCACATCACACACTTCTGTTCTTTAATTCCAGTGCACCTCAGGAAACGAGTTAACCTCACAGACCATGTGATTCCCTCAATGGTAACATAGGGAGAGAAAACCCACATTCCTTGGTAAATGATTATGAAGATTAAACGAAACGATACATTCAAAACGACACAGACCAAGCACGGCGCTTTGATTGTCGGACGTAACTGTCATCCGAGGTTGGAGCAAGAGCAGTGCTTGTTTGCATGGCACCGTTTCTGCCATGACTCCGAACCTGGCGCCACAGCATAAAGGGCAGGCAAGACTGCTGCCTCTCGCTGCGCAAGAGTCCCCAGAAGTCCAGGCTGCATCCTACTAAAAGATTCTTTTAAGGAAAAAGAGATATTTAAACATTTTTCCTAAGCTTCACACTACAGGCATTCTCTCCAAAGAAAGAAGCAAAGAGTAATTTTAAAATTGTTTTAGAGTGTTTATTTTGCTAGTATGCTTTTCCTATGGAGGGACATACTACTTGGACGGTGAGTAAGGTCATGTTCCAGTGTTTTCATTTAGAGCTCCTTCCTGAGAGATGCCAGCTCTCGATGATTATCTATTCACAAAGCAGGCTTAGTCCTGCTACAAAAGCTTTATGCGGGTGTATGTGTTCCCATAAACCAATTTTTTAATCTCTCTTAAAGTAGTATTTAGAGAAATGAATGTGTTATTGCTAAAGATTTAAACTAGTAACTGTAGAAAGGAAGATTATAATGGTATCAATGGCTTGATCTGTCACCATGTCAGTCCCCTTATTCATCACTTTTCCCTTCATCTGTTTCTTTTAAATCTTAGAAAGATTATTTTCGGGAACCATGTACTCCCAAAGACTTACAAATTAAGAGGAAAAGAATCAACTCGTTTTTATGAATAATTTCTGAATGAGAGGGAAGAATGGGAATCAAATGATATAAATTGTATTTCCTATTTTAAGGAACAGTTTATTGATGAAAATATTCTTTCATTTCCTCACCCACAATTGTTTTGACTGATCAGTGAATTAAACTTTGAATACAAGCTTCACATTTCCCTAACAATCCATTTTTCATTCTATGAAATCCTGGAGTCAGAAGAGATCCCAACACATGAAACGCCAATAGAAATTATTCTTTTATTAATGCCGAAAGCAAAACTGTAAACAATGACTTTTGTCAGGTGAACATTGGACACCAAAATAATCTCTTCCTTTTTCGCCAAAGGTAGATTTTCCTTGCTCAATAAAACAAAACTCTGTAAAAAATGTACCTGGATTAAAAAAAGGTTAAATGGCGGAACCATTCAAATTTTTTCAAAAGTGCCCCATGCTGGTGAGCATAAAACTTTTTTGCTGTCCTCCTTCTTAGTGTTTTAGGGTGTACAAATGCAGTTAGTACAACTGCTGTTCCTACTGACGGCATTTGACATCTGAGCTAAAATACTCTCCTCAGCATTCATATTTAAGACTGAAGTTATGGAAAAGGTTAAGTATAGATAGTTTTTTGTCACCTAGACACTGGGTCTATGCATTGGCTTTCTCATAACCCTCCCATAACTTCATCTTGACTATGCCTTCATGTCTGAATATTGTGATCAGTATCAAGTATAAAAATGTCTTTCAAAACGCAGTGAAGTACATGTATAGGCTAAGAGCACAGGTTTTAGAGAGAGAGAGTACTGGGTTCACATCACACACTTCTGTTCCTTAATGCCAGGGCCCCTCAGGAAACGATTTACCCTCACTGGGCATGTGATTCCCTCAATGGTAATATAGGGAGAGATAAACCCACCTTTCCTGGTAAAGGAATACGAAGATTAAAGTAAACGATACATTCAAAACGAATCAGAAAAAGCACGGCGCATGGAATGTCGTGGGTAACTGTCATCCGAGATGGGACCAAGAGCAGTGCTTGTCAGCATGGCACCCATTGTGGGAGGTGTTCGTATGCCATGATTCCGAGTCTGGTGCCACAGCATAAAGGGCAGGCAGGACTGCTGCCTCTCTCTGCAGTAGTGTCCACAGAGATTCAGGCTGCATCCCAATAAGATCATTTTAAGGAAAAAGAGATATTTAAACATTTTTCTTAACCTTCACACCAAAGGCATTCTCTCCATAGAGAAGCATAAAGTAATTTTAAAATTGTTTTAGAATGTTTATTTTGCTAGTATGCTTTTCCTATGGCTGGACATACTACTTGGGAGTATAAATAAGGTCATGTAGCCGTATATTCGTTTTGAGTTCCTTCCAGAGAGATACCCGCTCCCGGTCATTACCTATGCACGAAGCAGGCTTAGTTCTATAATACACATGCTTTATGCTGTGGTATGTGTTTCCATAAACCACTTTTTTTCTCTCTCTCACTGTAGTATTTATGGAAATGAATGTGTTACTGCTAAATATTTAAAATAGTAACTGTAGATAGGAGGATTATAATGCTATCAAAAACTTGATAAGTCACCATGTCTCTCCTCTTTTTCTTCATTTATCTATTCTTCTGTTTCCTTTAAATCTGAAGAAAGATTATTTTCGGGAACTATTTACTCTCTAAGCCGTACAAATTAAGAGGAAAAGAATCAACTCCTTTTTATGCAAAATTTCTGAATGACATAGAACCATAGGAATCAAATGATATACATTGAATTTCCTTTTCGTAAGGAACGGTTTATTGAGGAAAATAATCTTTCTCCTCCTCAGCAACAATTGTTTTGTCTGCTCAGTGAATTAAACTTTTAATACAAGCGTCACATTTCCCAAAAAATCCATTTCTCACTCTATGAAATCCTGGAGTCTGAAGAGATCCCAGTACATGAAACGCCCATAGAAATTATTCCTTTATTAAGGCCAAAAGAAAAAATGTAAACAGTGACATTTGTCAGGTGAATTTTGGACACCAAAATGATCTCTTCCTTTTCTGACAACGTAGATGTTTCTAGCTGTATAAAACAAAACTGTGTAAAAATTATATCTGGATAAAAAAAGTTTTAATTGACTCAACCCTTGAAATTTAATCAAAAGTCCCACATGCTGGTTTGCATAAAACGGTTTTGCTGGCAGCTTTCTTAGTGTTAATGGTGAAACACGCAGTTAGTAAATCTTCTGTAACTACTTACTGCATTCGACATCTCAGCAAAAATTCTCTCCTCGGAATTCATATTTAATATGGGTGTTACGGAAAAGATTTAGTATAGATAATTTTTTGGCACGTAGACAATGGGTATATGCATTGGCTTTTGCCGTAACACTCTCATAACGTCTTCTTGACTATGCTTTCATGCCTGAATATTGTGATCAGTATCAAGAATAAAAATGTCTTTTAAAACGCAGTGAAGTACATGTAGTGGCAAAGAGCACAGGTTTCAGAGAGAGGGAGTACTAGGTTCACATCACACACTTCTGTTCTTTAATTCCAGTGCACCTCAGGAAACGAGTTAACCTCACAGACCATGTGATTCCCTCAATGGTAACATAGGGAGAGAAAACCCACATTCCTTGGTAAATGATTATGAAGATTAAACGAAACGATACATTCAAAACGACACAGACAAAGCACGGCGCTTTGATTGTCGGACGTAACTGTCATCCGAGGTTGGAGCAAGAGCAGTGCTTGTTTGCATGGCACCGTTTCTGCCATGACTCCGAACCTGGCGCCACAGCATAAAGGGCAGGCAAGACTGCTGCCTCTCGCTGCGCAAGAGTCCCCAGAAGTCCAGGCTGCATCCTACTAAAAGATTCTTTTAAGGAAAAAGAGATATTTAAACATTTTTCCTAAGCTTCACACTACAGGCATTCTCTCCAAAGAAAGAAGCAAAGAGTAATTTTAAAATTGTTTTAGAGTGTTTATTTTGCTAGTATGCTTTTCCTATGGAGGGACATACTACTTGGACGGTGAGTAAGGTCATGTTCCAGTGTTTTCATTTAGAGCTCCTTCCTGAGAGATGCCAGCTCTCGATGATTATCTATTCACAAAGCAGGCTTAGTCCTGCTACAAAAGCTTTATGCGGGTGTATGTGTTCCCATAAACCAATTTTTTAATCTCTCTTAAAGTAGTATTTAGAGAAATGAATGTGTTATTGCTAAAGGTTTAAACTAGTAACTGTAGAAAGGAAGATTATAATGGTATCAAAGGCTTGATCTGTCACCATGTCAGTCCCCTTATTCATCACTTTTCCCTTCATCTGTTTCTTTTAAATCTTAGAAAGATTATTTTCGGGAACCATGTACTCCCAAAGACTTACAAATTAAGAGGAAAAGAATCAACTCGTTTTTATGAATAATTTCTGAATGAGAGGGAAGAATGGGAATCAAATGATATAAATTGTATTTCCTATTTTAAGGAACAGTTTATTGATGAAAATATTCTTTCATTTCCTCACCCACAATTGTTTTGACTGATCAGTGAATTAAACTTTGAATACAAGCTTCACATTTCCCTAACAATCCATTTTTCATTCTATGAAATCCTGGAGTCAGAAGAGATCCCAACACATGAAACGCCAATAGAAATTATTCTTTTATTAATGCCGAAAGCAAAACTGTAAACAATGACTTTTGTCAGGTGAACATTGGACACCAAAATAATCTCTTCCTTTTTCGCCAAAGGTAGATTTTCCTTGCTCAATAAAACAAAACTCTGTAAAAAATGTACCTGGATTAAAAAAAGGTTAAATGGCGGAACCATTCAAATTTTTTCAAAAGTGCCCCATGCTGGTGAGCATAAAACTTTTTTGCTGTCCTCCTTCTTAGTGTTTTAGGGTGTACAAATGCAGTTAGTACAACTGCTGTTCCTACTGATGGCATTTGACATCTGAGCTAAAATACTCTCCTCAGCATTCATATTTAAGACTGAAGTTATGGAAAAGGTTAAGTATAGATAGTTTTTTGTCACCTAGACACTGGGTCTATGCATTGGCTTTCTCATAACCCTCCCATAACTTCATCTTGACTATGCCTTCATGTCTGAATATTGTGATCAGTATCAAGTATAAAAATGTCTTTCAAAACGCAGTGAAGTACATGTATAGGCTAAGAGCACAGGTTTTAGAGAGAGAGAGTACTGGGTTCACATCACACACTTCTGTTCCTTAATGCCAGGGCCCCTCAGGAAACGATTTACCCTCACTGGGCATGTGATTCCCTCAATGGTAATATAGGGAGAGATAAACCCACCTTTCCTGGTAAAGGAATACGAAGATTAAAGTAAACGATACATTCAAAACGAATCAGAAAAAGCACGGCGCATGGAATGTCGTGGGTAACTGTCATCCGAGATGGGACCAAGAGCAGTGCTTGTCAGCATGGCACCCATTGTGGGAGGTGTTCGTATGCCATGATTCCGAGTCTGGTGCCACAGCATAAAGGGCAGGCAGGACTGCTGCCTCTCTCTGCAGTAGTGTCCACAGAGATTCAGGCTGCATCCCAATAAGATCATTTTAAGGAAAAAGAGATATTTAAACATTTTTCTTAACCTTCACACCAAAGGCATTCTCTCCATAGAGAAGCATAAAGTAATTTTAAAATTGTTTTAGAATGTTTATTTTGCTAGTATGCTTTTCCTATGGCTGGACATACTACTTGGGAGTATAAATAAGGTCATGTAGCCGTATATTCGTTTTGAGTTCCTTCCAGAGAGATACCCGCTCCCGGTCATTACCTATGCACGAAGCAGGCTTAGTTCTATAATACACATGCTTTATGCTGTGGTATGTGTTTCCATAAACCACTTTTTTTCTCTCTCTCACTGTAGTATTTATGGAAATGAATGTGTTACTGCTAAATATTTAAAATAGTAACTGTAGATAGGAGGATTATAATGCTATCAAAAACTTGATAAGTCACCATGTCTCTCCTCTTTTTCTTCATTTATCTATTCTTCTGTTTCCTTTAAATCTGAAGAAAGATTATTTTCGGGAACTATTTACTCTCTAAGCCGTACAAATTAAGAGGAAAAGAATCAACTCCTTTTTATGCAAAATTTCTGAATGACATAGAACCATAGGAATCAAATGATATACATTGAATTTCCTTTTCGTAAGGAACGGTTTATTGAGGAAAATAATCTTTCTCCTCCTCAGCAACAATTGTTTTGTCTGCTCAGTGAATTAAACTTTTAATACAAGCGTCACATTTCCCAAAAAATCCATTTCTCACTCTATGAAATCCTGGAGTCTGAAGAGATCCCAGTACATGAAACGCCCATAGAAATTATTCCTTTATTAAGGCCAAAAGAAAAAATGTAAACAGTGACATTTGTCAGGTGAATTTTGGACACCAAAATGATCTCTTCCTTTTCTGACAACGTAGATGTTTCTAGCTGTATAAAACAAAACTGTGTAAAAATTATATCTGGATAAAAAAAGTTTTAATTGACTCAACCCTTGAAATTTAATCAAAAGTCCCACATGCTGGTTTGCATAAAACGGTTTTGCTGGCAGCTTTCTTAGTGTTAATGGTGAAACACGCAGTTAGTAAATCTTCTGTAACTACTTACTGCATTCGACATCTCAGCAAAAATTCTCTCCTCGGAATTCATATTTAATATGGGTGTTACGGAAAAGATTTAGTATAGATAATTTTTTGGCACGTAGACAATGGGTATATGCATTGGCTTTTGCCGTAACACTCTCATAACGTCTTCTTGACTATGCTTTCATGCCTGAATATTGTGATCAGTATCAAGAATAAAAATGTCTTTTAAAACGCAGTGAAGTACATGTAGTGGCAAAGAGCACAGGTTTCAGAGAGAGGGAGTACTAGGTTCACATCACACACTTCTGTTCTTTAATTCCAGTGCACCTCAGGAAACGAGTTAACCTCACAGACCATGTGATTCCCTCAATGGTAACATAGGGAGAGAAAACCCACATTCCTTGGTAAATGATTATGAAGATTAAACGAAACGATACATTCAAAACGACACAGACCAAGCACGGCGCTTTGATTGTCGGACGTAACTGTCATCCGAGGTTGGAGCAAGAGCAGTGCTTGTTTGCATGGCACCGTTTCTGCCATGACTCCGAACCTGGCGCCACAGCATAAAGGGCAGGCAAGACTGCTGCCTCTCGCTGCGCAAGAGTCCCCAGAAGTCCAGGCTGCATCCTACTAAAAGATTCTTTTAAGGAAAAAGAGATATTTAAACATTTTTCCTAAGCTTCACACTACAGGCATTCTCTCCAAAGAAAGAAGCAAAGAGTAATTTTAAAATTGTTTTAGAGTGTTTATTTTGCTAGTATGCTTTTCCTATGGAGGGACATACTACTTGGACGGTGAGTAAGGTCATGTTCCAGTGTTTTCATTTAGAGCTCCTTCCTGAGAGATGCCAGCTCTCGATGATTATCTATTCACAAAGCAGGCTTAGTCCTGCTACAAAAGCTTTATGCGGGTGTATGTGTTCCCATAAACCAATTTTTTAATCTCTCTTAAAGTAGTATTTAGAGAAATGAATGTGTTATTGCTAAAGGTTTAAACTAGTAACTGTAGAAAGGAAGATTATAATGGTATCAAAGGCTTGATCTGTCACCATGTCAGTCCCCTTATTCATCACTTTTCCCTTCATCTGTTTCTTTTAAATCTTAGAAAGATTATTTTCGGGAACCATGTACTCCCAAAGACTTACAAATTAAGAGGAAAAGAATCAACTCGTTTTTATGAATAATTTCTGAATGAGAGGGAAGAATGGGAATCAAATGATATAAATTGTATTTCCTATTTTAAGGAACAGTTTATTGATGAAAATATTCTTTCATTTCCTCACCCACAATTGTTTTGACTGATCAGTGAATTAAACTTTGAATACAAGCTTCACATTTCCCTAACAATCCATTTTTCATTCTATGAAATCCTGGAGTCAGAAGAGATCCCAACACATGAAACGCCAATAGAAATTATTCTTTTATTAATGCCGAAAGCAAAACTGTAAACAATGACTTTTGTCAGGTGAACATTGGACACCAAAATAATCTCTTCCTTTTTCGCCAAAGGTAGATTTTCCTTGCTCAATAAAACAAAACTCTGTAAAAAATGTACCTGGATTAAAAAAAGGTTAAATGGCGGAACCATTCAAATTTTTTCAAAAGTGCCCCATGCTGGTGAGCATAAAACTTTTTTGCTGTCCTCCTTCTTAGTGTTTTAGGGTGTACAAATGCAGTTAGTACAACTGCTGTTCCTACTGATGGCATTTGACATCTGAGCTAAAATACTCTCCTCAGCATTCATATTTAAGACTGAAGTTATGGAAAAGGTTAAGTATAGATAGTTTTTTGTCACCTAGACACTGGGTCTATGCATTGGCTTTCTCATAACCCTCCCATAACTTCATCTTGACTATGCCTTCATGTCTGAATATTGTGATCAGTATCAAGTATAAAAATGTCTTTCAAAACGCAGTGAAGTACATGTATAGGCTAAGAGCACAGGTTTTAGAGAGAGAGAGTACTGGGTTCACATCACACACTTCTGTTCCTTAATGCCAGGGCCCCTCAGGAAACGATTTACCCTCACTGGGCATGTGATTCCCTCAATGGTAATATAGGGAGAGATAAACCCACCTTTCCTGGTAAAGGAATACGAAGATTAAAGTAAACGATACATTCAAAACGAATCAGTAAAAGCACGGCGCATGGAATGTCGTGGGTAACTGTCATCCGAGATGGGACCAAGAGCAGTGCTTGTCAGCATGGCACCCATTGTGGGAGGTGTTCGTATGCCATGATTCCGAGTCTGGTGCCACAGCATAAAGGGCAGGCAGGACTGCTGCCTCTCTCTGCAGTAGTGTCCACAGAGATTCAGGCTGCATCCCAATAAGATCATTTTAAGGAAAAAGAGATATTTAAACATTTTTCTTAACCTTCACACCAAAGGCATTCTCTCCATAGAGAAGCATAAAGTAATTTTAAAATTGTTTTAGAATGTTTATTTTGCTAGTATGCTTTTCCTATGGCTGGACATACTACTTGGGAGTATAAATAAGGTCATGTAGCCGTATATTCGTTTTGAGTTCCTTCCAGAGAGATACCCGCTCCCGGTCATTACCTATGCACGAAGCAGGCTTAGTTCTATAATACACATGCTTTATGCTGTGGTATGTGTTTCCATAAACCACTTTTTTTCTCTCTCTCACTGTAGTATTTATGGAAATGAATGTGTTACTGCTAAATATTTAAAATAGTAACTGTAGATAGGAGGATTATAATGCTATCAAAAACTTGATAAGTCACCATGTCTCTCCTCTTTTTCTTCATTTATCTATTCTTCTGTTTCCTTTAAATCTGAAGAAAGATTATTTTCGGGAACTATTTACTCTCTAAGCCGTACAAATTAAGAGGAAAAGAATCAACTCCTTTTTATGCAAAATTTCTGAATGACATAGAACCATAGGAATCAAATGATATACATTGAATTTCCTTTTCGTAAGGAACGGTTTATTGAGGAAAATAATCTTTCTCCTCCTCAGCAACAATTGTTTTGTCTGCTCAGTGAATTAAACTTTTAATACAAGCGTCACATTTCCCAAAAAATCCATTTCTCACTCTATGAAATCCTGGAGTCTGAAGAGATCCCAGTACATGAAACGCCCATAGAAATTATTCCTTTATTAAGGCCAAAAGAAAAAATGTAAACAGTGACATTTGTCAGGTGAATTTTGGACACCAAAATGATCTCTTCCTTTTCTGACAACGTAGATGTTTCTAGCTGTATAAAACAAAACTGTGTAAAAATTATATCTGGATAAAAAAAGTTTTAATTGACTCAACCCTTGAAATTTAATCAAAAGTCCCACATGCTGGTTTGCATAAAACGGTTTTGCTGGCAGCTTTCTTAGTGTTAATGGTGAAACACGCAGTTAGTAAATCTTCTGTAACTACTTACTGCATTCGACATCTCAGCAAAAATTCTCTCCTCGGAATTCATATTTAATATGGGTGTTACGGAAAAGATTTAGTATAGATAATTTTTTGGCACGTAGACAATGGGTATATGCATTGGCTTTTGCCGTAACACTCTCATAACGTCTTCTTGACTATGCTTTCATGCCTGAATATTGTGATCAGTATCAAGAATAAAAATGTCTTTTAAAACGCAGTGAAGTACATGTAGTGGCAAAGAGCACAGGTTTCAGAGAGAGGGAGTACTAGGTTCACATCACACACTTCTGTTCTTTAATTCCAGTGCACCTCAGGAAACGAGTTAACCTCACAGACCATGTGATTCCCTCAATGGTAACATAGGGAGAGAAAACCCACATTCCTTGGTAAATGATTATGAAGATTAAACGAAACGATACATTCAAAACGACACAGACAAAGCACGGCGCTTTGATTGTCGGACGTAACTGTCATCCGAGGTTGGAGCAAGAGCAGTGCTTGTTTGCATGGCACCGTTTCTGCCATGACTCCGAACCTGGCGCCACAGCATAAAGGGCAGGCAAGACTGCTGCCTCTCGCTGCGCAAGAGTCCCCAGAAGTCCAGGCTGCATCCTACTAAAAGATTCTTTTAAGGAAAAAGAGATATTTAAACATTTTTCCTAAGCTTCACACTACAGGCATTCTCTCCAAAGAAAGAAGCAAAGAGTAATTTTAAAATTGTTTTAGAGTGTTTATTTTGCTAGTATGCTTTTCCTATGGAGGGACATACTACTTGGACGGTGAGTAAGGTCATGTTCCAGTGTTTTCATTTAGAGCTCCTTCCTGAGAGATGCCAGCTCTCGATGATTATCTATTCACAAAGCAGGCTTAGTCCTGCTACAAAAGCTTTATGCGGGTGTATGTGTTCCCATAAACCAATTTTTTAATCTCTCTTAAAGTAGTATTTAGAGAAATGAATGTGTTATTGCTAAAGGTTTAAACTAGTAACTGTAGAAAGGAAGATTATAATGGTATCAAAGGCTTGATCTGTCACCATGTCAGTCCCCTTATTCATCACTTTTCCCTTCATCTGTTTCTTTTAAATCTTAGAAAGATTATTTTCGGGAACCATGTACTCCCAAAGACTTACAAATTAAGAGGAAAAGAATCAACTCGTTTTTATGAATAATTTCTGAATGAGAGGGAAGAATGGGAATCAAATGATATAAATTGTATTTCCTATTTTAAGGAACAGTTTATTGATGAAAATATTCTTTCATTTCCTCACCCACAATTGTTTTGACTGATCAGTGAATTAAACTTTGAATACAAGCTTCACATTTCCCTAACAATCCATTTTTCATTCTATGAAATCCTGGAGTCAGAAGAGATCCCAACACATGAAACGCCAATAGAAATTATTCTTTTATTAATGCCGAAAGCAAAACTGTAAACAATGACTTTTGTCAGGTGAACATTGGACACCAAAATAATCTCTTCCTTTTTCGCCAAAGGTAGATTTTCCTTGCTCAATAAAACAAAACTCTGTAAAAAATGTACCTGGATTAAAAAAAGGTTAAATGGCGGAACCATTCAAATTTTTTCAAAAGTGCCCCATGCTGGTGAGCATAAAACTTTTTTGCTGTCCTCCTTCTTAGTGTTTTAGGGTGTACAAATGCAGTTAGTACAACTGCTGTTCCTACTGATGGCATTTGACATCTGAGCTAAAATACTCTCCTCAGCATTCATATTTAAGACTGAAGTTATGGAA
The DNA here is from genome assembly GCF_030020395.1 of Manis pentadactyla. Classification (NCBI taxonomy): domain Eukaryota; kingdom Metazoa; phylum Chordata; class Mammalia; order Pholidota; family Manidae; genus Manis; species Manis pentadactyla. Next base: position 40,011,161 of record NC_080031.1, on the reverse strand, counting down.
AAGGTTAAGTATAGATAGTTTTTTGTCACCTAGACACTGGGTCTATGCATTGGCTTTCTCATAACCCTCCCATAACTTCATCTTGACTATGCCTTCATGTCTGAATATTGTGATCAGTATCAAGTATAAAAATGTCTTTCAAAACGCAGTGAAGTACATGTATAGGCTAAGAGCACAGGTTTTAGAGAGAGAGAGTACTGGGTTCACATCACACACTTCTGTTCCTTAATGCCAGGGCCCCTCAGGAAACGATTTACCCTCACTGGGCATGTGATTCCCTCAATGGTAATATAGGGAGAGATAAACCCACCTTTCCTGGTAAAGGAATACGAAGATTAAAGTAAACGATACATTCAAAACGAATCAGTAAAAGCACGGCGCATGGAATGTCGTGGGTAACTGTCATCCGAGATGGGACCAAGAGCAGTGCTTGTCAGCATGGCACCCATTGTGGGAGGTGTTCGTATGCCATGATTCCGAGTCTGGTGCCACAGCATAAAGGGCAGGCAGGACTGCTGCCTCTCTCTGCAGTAGTGTCCACAGAGATTCAGGCTGCATCCCAATAAGATCATTTTAAGGAAAAAGAGATATTTAAACATTTTTCTTAACCTTCACACCAAAGGCATTCTCTCCATAGAGAAGCATAAAGTAATTTTAAAATTGTTTTAGAATGTTTATTTTGCTAGTATGCTTTTCCTATGGCTGGACATACTACTTGGGAGTATAAATAAGGTCATGTAGCCGTATATTCGTTTTGAGTTCCTTCCAGAGAGATACCCGCTCCCGGTCATTACCTATGCACGAAGCAGGCTTAGTTCTATAATACACATGCTTTATGCTGTGGTATGTGTTTCCATAAACCACTTTTTTTCTCTCTCTCACTGTAGTATTTATGGAAATGAATGTGTTACTGCTAAATATTTAAAATAGTAACTGTAGATAGGAGGATTATAATGCTATCAAAAACTTGATAAGTCACCATGTCTCTCCTCTTTTTCTTCATTTATCTATTCTTCTGTTTCCTTTAAATCTGAAGAAAGATTATTTTCGGGAACTATTTACTCTCTAAGCCGTACAAATTAAGAGGAAAAGAATCAACTCCTTTTTATGCAAAATTTCTGAATGACATAGAACCATAGGAATCAAATGATATACATTGAATTTCCTTTTCGTAAGGAACGGTTTATTGAGGAAAATAATCTTTCTCCTCCTCAGCAACAATTGTTTTGTCTGCTCAGTGAATTAAACTTTTAATACAAGCGTCACATTTCCCAAAAAATCCATTTCTCACTCTATGAAATCCTGGAGTCTGAAGAGATCCCAGTACATGAAACGCCCATAGAAATTATTCCTTTATTAAGGCCAAAAGAAAAAATGTAAACAGTGACATTTGTCAGGTGAATTTTGGACACCAAAATGATCTCTTCCTTTTCTGACAACGTAGATGTTTCTAGCTGTATAAAACAAAACTGTGTAAAAATTATATCTGGATAAAAAAAGTTTTAATTGACTCAACCCTTGAAATTTAATCAAAAGTCCCACATGCTGGTTTGCATAAAACGGTTTTGCTGGCAGCTTTCTTAGTGTTAATGGTGAAACACGCAGTTAGTAAATCTTCTGTAACTACTTACTGCATTCGACATCTCAGCAAAAATTCTCTCCTCGGAATTCATATTTAATATGGGTGTTACGGAAAAGATTTAGTATAGATAATTTTTTGGCACGTAGACAATGGGTATATGCATTGGCTTTTGCCGTAACACTCTCATAACGTCTTCTTGACTATGCTTTCATGCCTGAATATTGTGATCAGTATCAAGAATAAAAATGTCTTTTAAAACGCAGTGAAGTACATGTAGTGGCAAAGAGCACAGGTTTCAGAGAGAGGGAGTACTAGGTTCACATCACACACTTCTGTTCTTTAATTCCAGTGCACCTCATTAAACGAGTTAACCTCACAGACCATGTGATTCCCTCAATGGTAACATAGGGAGAGAAAACCCACATTCCTTGGTAAATGATTATGAAGATTAAACGAAACGATACATTCAAAACGACACAGACAAAGCACGGCGCTTTGATTGTCGGACGTAACTGTCATCCGAGGTTGGAGCAAGAGCAGTGCTTGTTTGCATGGCACCGTTTCTGCCATGACTCCGAACCTGGCGCCACAGCATAAAGGGCAGGCAAGACTGCTGCCTCTCGCTGCGCAAGAGTCCCCAGAAGTCCAGGCTGCATCCTACTAAAAGATTCTTTTAAGGAAAAAGAGATATTTAAACATTTTTCCTAAGCTTCACACTACAGGCATTCTCTCCAAAGAAAGAAGCAAAGAGTAATTTTAAAATTGTTTTAGAGTGTTTATTTTGCTAGTATGCTTTTCCTATGGAGGGACATACTACTTGGACGGTGAGTAAGGTCATGTTCCAGTGTTTTCATTTAGAGCTCCTTCCTGAGAGATGCCAGCTCTCGATGATTATCTATTCACAAAGCAGGCTTAGTCCTGCTACAAAAGCTTTATGCGGGTGTATGTGTTCCCATAAACCAATTTTTTAATCTCTCTTAAAGTAGTATTTAGAGAAATGAATGTGTTATTGCTAAAGGTTTAAACTAGTAACTGTAGAAAGGAAGATTATAATGGTATCAAAGGCTTGATCTGTCAAAATGTCAGTCCCCTTATTCATCACTTTTCCCTTCATCTGTTTCTTTTAAATCTTAGAAAGATTATTTTCGGGAACCATGTACTCCCAAAGACTTACAAATTAAGAGGAAAAGAATCAACTCGTTTTTATGAATAATTTCTGAATGAGAGGGAAGAATGGGAATCAAATGATATAAATTGTATTTCCTATTTTAAGGAACAGTTTATTGATGAAAATATTCTTTCATTTCCTCACCCACAATTGTTTTGACTGATCAGTGAATTAAACTTTGAATACAAGCTTCACATTTCCCTAACAATCCATTTTTCATTCTATGAAATCCTGGAGTCAGAAGAGATCCCAACACATGAAACGCCAATAGAAATTATTCTTTTATTAATGCCGAAAGCAAAACTGTAAACAATGACTTTTGTCAGGTGAACATTGGACACCAAAATAATCTCTTCCTTTTTCGCCAAAGGTAGATTTTCCTTGCTCAATAAAACAAAACTCTGTAAAAAATGTACCTGGATTAAAAAAAGGTTAAATGGCGGAACCATTCAAATTTTTTCAAAAGTGCCCCATGCTGGTGAGCATAAAACTTTTTTGCTGTCCTCCTTCTTAGTGTTTTAGGGTGTACAAATGCAGTTAGTACAACTGCTGTTCCTACTGATGGCATTTGACATCTGAGCTAAAATACTCTCCTCAGCATTCATATTTAAGACTGAAGTTGTGGAAAAGGTTAAGTATAGATAGTTTTTTGTCACCTAGACACTGGGTCTATGCATTGGCTTTCTCATAACCCTCCCATAACTTCATCTTGACTATGCCTTCATGTCTGAATATTGTGATCAGTATCAAGTATAAAAATGTCTTTCAAAACGCAGTGAAGTACATGTATAGGCTAAGAGCACAGGTTTTAGAGAGAGAGAGTACTGGGTTCACATCACACACTTCTGTTCCTTAATGCCAGGGCCCCTCAGGAAACGATTTACCCTCACTGGGCATGTGATTCCCTCAATGGTAATATAGGGAGAGATAAACCCACCTTTCCTGGTAAAGGAATACGAAGATTAAAGTAAACGATACATTCAAAACGAATCAGAAAAAGCACGGCGCATGGAATGTCGTGGGTAACTGTCATCCGAGATGGGACCAAGAGCAGTGCTTGTCAGCATGGCACCCATTGTGGGAGGTGTTCGTATGCCATGATTCCGAGTCTGGTGCCACAGCATAAAGGGCAGGCAGGACTGCTGCCTCTCTCTGCAGTAGTGTCCACAGAGATTCAGGCTGCATCCCAATAAGATCATTTTAAGGAAAAAGAGATATTTAAACATTTTTCTTAACCTTCACACCAAAGGCATTCTCTCCATAGAGAAGCATAAAGTAATTTTAAAATTGTTTTAGAATGTTTATTTTGCTAGTATGCTTTTCCTATGGCTGGACATACTACTTGGGAGTATAAATAAGGTCATGTAGCCGTATATTCGTTTTGAGTTCCTTCCAGAGAGATACCCGCTCCCGGTCATTACCTATGCACGAAGCAGGCTTAGTTCTATAATACACATGCTTTATGCTGTGGTATGTGTTTCCATAAACCACTTTTTTTCTCTCTCTCACTGTAGTATTTATGGAAATGAATGTGTTACTGCTAAATATTTAAAATAGTAACTGTAGATAGGAGGATTATAATGCTATCAAAAACTTGATAAGTCACCATGTCTCTCCTCTTTTTCTTCATTTATCTATTCTTCTGTTTCCTTTAAATCTGAAGAAAGATTATTTTCGGGAACTATTTACTCTCTAAGCCGTACAAATTAAGAGGAAAAGAATCAACTCCTTTTTATGCAAAATTTCTGAATGACATAGAACCATAGGAATCAAATGATATACATTGAATTTCCTTTTCGTAAGGAACGGTTTATTGAGGAAAATAATCTTTCTCCTCCTCAGCAACAATTGTTTTGTCTGCTCAGTGAATTAAACTTTTAATACAAGCGTCACATTTCCCAAAAAATCCATTTCTCACTCTATGAAATCCTGGAGTCTGAAGAGATCCCAGTACATGAAACGCCCATAGAAATTATTCCTTTATTAAGGCCAAAAGAAAAAATGTAAACAGTGACATTTGTCAGGTGAATTTTGGACACCAAAATGATCTCTTCCTTTTCTGACAACGTAGATGTTTCTAGCTGTATAAAACAAAACTGTGTAAAAATTATATCTGGATAAAAAAAGTTTTAATTGACTCAACCCTTGAAATTTAATCAAAAGTCCCACATGCTGGTTTGCATAAAACGGTTTTGCTGGCAGCTTTCTTAGTGTTAATGGTGAAACACGCAGTTAGTAAATCTTCTGTAACTACTTACTGCATTCGACATCTCAGCAAAAATTCTCTCCTCGGAATTCATATTTAATATGGGTGTTACGGAAAAGATTTAGTATAGATAATTTTTTGGCACGTAGACAATGGGTATATGCATTGGCTTTTGCCGTAACACTCTCATAACGTCTTCTTGACTATGCTTTCATGCCTGAATATTGTGATCAGTATCAAGAATAAAAATGTCTTTTAAAACGCAGTGAAGTACATGTAGTGGCAAAGAGCACAGGTTTCAGAGAGAGGGAGTACTAGGTTCACATCACACACTTCTGTTCTTTAATTCCAGTGCACCTCAGGAAACGAGTTAACCTCACAGACCATGTGATTCCCTCAATGGTAACATAGGGAGAGAAAACCCACATTCCTTGGTAAATGATTATGAAGATTAAACGAAACGATACATTCAAAACGACACAGACAAAGCACGGCGCTTTGATTGTCGGACGTAACTGTCATCCGAGGTTGGAGCAAGAGCAGTGCTTGTTTGCATGGCACCGTTTCTGCCATGACTCCGAACCTGGCGCCACAGCATAAAGGGCAGGCAAGACTGCTGCCTCTCGCTGCGCAAGAGTCCCCAGAAGTCCAGGCTGCATCCTACTAAAAGATTCTTTTAAGGAAAAAGAGATATTTAAACATTTTTCCTAAGCTTCACACTACAGGCATTCTCTCCAAAGAAAGAAGCAAAGAGTAATTTTAAAATTGTTTTAGAGTGTTTATTTTGCTAGTATGCTTTTCCTATGGAGGGACATACTACTTGGACGGTGAGTAAGGTCATGTTCCAGTGTTTTCATTTAGAGCTCCTTCCTGAGAGATGCCAGCTCTCGATGATTATCTATTCACAAAGCAGGCTTAGTCCTGCTACAAAAGCTTTATGCGGGTGTATGTGTTCCCATAAACCAATTTTTTAATCTCTCTTAAAGTAGTATTTAGAGAAATGAATGTGTTATTGCTAAAGGTTTAAACTAGTAACTGTAGAAAGGAAGATTATAATGGTATCAAAGGCTTGATCTGTCACCATGTCAGTCCCCTTATTCATCACTTTTCCCTTCATCTGTTTCTTTTAAATCTTAGAAAGATTATTTTCGGGAACCATGTACTCCCAAAGACTTACAAATTAAGAGGAAAAGAATCAACTCGTTTTTATGAATAATTTCTGAATGAGAGGGAAGAATGGGAATCAAATGATATAAATTGTATTTCCTATTTTAAGGAACAGTTTATTGATGAAAATATTCTTTCATTTCCTCACCCACAATTGTTTTGACTGATCAGTGAATTAAACTTTGAATACAAGCTTCACATTTCCCTAACAATCCATTTTTCATTCTATGAAATCCTGGAGTCAGAAGAGATCCCAACACATGAAACGCCAATAGAAATTATTCTTTTATTAATGCCGAAAGCAAAACTGTAAACAATGACTTTTGTCAGGTGAACATTGGACACCAAAATAATCTCTTCCTTTTTCGCCAAAGGTAGATTTTCCTTGCTCAATAAAACAAAACTCTGTAAAAAATGTACCTGGATTAAAAAAAGGTTAAATGGCGGAACCATTCAAATTTTTTCAAAAGTGCCCCATGCTGGTGAGCATAAAACTTTTTTGCTGTCCTCCTTCTTAGTGTTTTAGGGTGTACAAATGCAGTTAGTACAACTGCTGTTCCTACTGATGGCATTTGACATCTGAGCTAAAATACTCTCCTCAGCATTCATATTTAAGACTGAAGTTATGGAAAAGGTTAAGTATAGATAGTTTTTTGTCACCTAGACACTGGGTCTATGCATTGGCTTTCTCATAACCCTCCCATAACTTCATCTTGACTATGCCTTCATGTCTGAATATTGTGATCAGTATCAAGTATAAAAATGTCTTTCAAAACGCAGTGAAGTACATGTATAGGCTAAGAGCACAGGTTTTAGAGAGAGAGAGTACTGGGTTCACATCACACACTTCTGTTCCTTAATGCCAGGGCCCCTCAGGAAACGATTTACCCTCACTGGGCATGTGATTCCCTCAATGGTAATATAGGGAGAGATAAACCCACCTTTCCTGGTAAAGGAATACGAAGATTAAAGTAAACGATACATTCAAAACGAATCAGAAAAAGCACGGCGCATGGAATGTCGTGGGTAACTGTCATCCGAGATGGGACCAAGAGCAGTGCTTGTCAGCATGGCACCCATTGTGGGAGGTGTTCGTATGCCATGATTCCGAGTCTGGTGCCACAGCATAAAGGGCAGGCAGGACTGCTGCCTCTCTCTGCAGTAGTGTCCACAGAGATTCAGGCTGCATCCCAATAAGATCATTTTAAGGAAAAAGAGATATTTAAACATTTTTCTTAACCTTCACACCAAAGGCATTCTCTCCATAGAGAAGCATAAAGTAATTTTAAAATTGTTTTAGAATGTTTATTTTGCTAGTATGCTTTTCCTATGGCTGGACATACTACTTGGGAGTATAAATAAGGTCATGTAGCCGTATATTCGTTTTGAGTTCCTTCCAGAGAGATACCCGCTCCCGGTCATTACCTATGCACGAAGCAGGCTTAGTTCTATAATACACATGCTTTATGCTGTGGTATGTGTTTCCATAAACCACTTTTTTTCTCTCTCTCACTGTAGTATTTATGGAAATGAATGTGTTACTGCTAAATATTTAAAATAGTAACTGTAGATAGGAGGATTATAATGCTATCAAAAACTTGATAAGTCACCATGTCTCTCCTCTTTTTCTTCATTTATCTATTCTTCTGTTTCCTTTAAATCTGAAGAAAGATTATTTTCGGGAACTATTTACTCTCTAAGCCGTACAAATTAAGAGGAAAAGAATCAACTCCTTTTTATGCAAAATTTCTGAATGACATAGAACCATAGGAATCAAATGATATACATTGAATTTCCTTTTCGTAAGGAACGGTTTATTGAGGAAAATAATCTTTCTCCTCCTCAGCAACAATTGTTTTGTCTGCTCAGTGAATTAAACTTTTAATACAAGCGTCACATTTCCCAAAAAATCCATTTCTCACTCTATGAAATCCTGGAGTCTGAAGAGATCCCAGTACATGAAACGCCCATAGAAATTATTCCTTTATTAAGGCCAAAAGAAAAAATGTAAACAGTGACATTTGTCAGGTGAATTTTGGACACCAAAATGATCTCTTCCTTTTCTGACAACGTAGATGTTTCTAGCTGTATAAAACAAAACTGTGTAAAAATTATATCTGGATAAAAAAAGTTTTAATTGACTCAACCCTTGAAATTTAATCAAAAGTCCCACATGCTGGTTTGCATAAAACGGTTTTGCTGGCAGCTTTCTTAGTGTTAATGGTGAAACACGCAGTTAGTAAATCTTCTGTAACTACTTACTGCATTCGACATCTCAGCAAAAATTCTCTCCTCGGAATTCATATTTAATATGGGTGTTACGGAAAAGATTTAGTATAGATAATTTTTTGGCACGTAGACAATGGGTATATGCATTGGCTTTTGCCGTAACACTCTCATAACGTCTTCTTGACTATGCTTTCATGCCTGAATATTGTGATCAGTATCAAGAATAAAAATGTCTTTTAAAACGCAGTGAAGTACATGTAGTGGCAAAGAGCACAGGTTTCAGAGAGAGGGAGTACTAGGTTCACATCACACACTTCTGTTCTTTAATTCCAGTGCACCTCAGGAAACGAGTTAACCTCACAGACCATGTGATTCCCTCAATGGTAACATAGGGAGAGAAAACCCACATTCCTTGGTAAATGATTATGAAGATTAAACGAAACGATACATTCAAAACGACACAGACAAAGCACGGCGCTTTGATTGTCGGACGTAACTGTCATCCGAGGTTGGAGCAAGAGCAGTGCTTGTTTGCATGGCACCGTTTCTGCCATGACTCCGAACCTGGCGCCACAGCATAAAGGGCAGGCAAGACTGCTGCCTCTCGCTGCGCAAGAGTCCCCAGAAGTCCAGGCTGCATCCTACTAAAAGATTCTTTTAAGGAAAAAGAGATATTTAAACATTTTTCCTAAGCTTCACACTACAGGCATTCTCTCCAAAGAAAGAAGCAAAGAGTAATTTTAAAATTGTTTTAGAGTGTTTATTTTGCTAGTATGCTTTTCCTATGGAGGGACATACTACTTGGACGGTGAGTAAGGTCATGTTCCAGTGTTTTCATTTAGAGCTCCTTCCTGAGAGATGCCAGCTCTCGATGATTATCTATTCACAAAGCAGGCTTAGTCCTGCTACAAAAGCTTTATGCGGGTGTATGTGTTCCCATAAACCAATTTTTTAATCTCTCTTAAAGTAGTATTTAGAGAAATGAATGTGTTATTGCTAAAGGTTTAAACTAGTAACTGTAGAAAGGAAGATTATAATGGTATCAAAGGCTTGATCTGTCACCATGTCAGTCCCCTTATTCATCACTTTTCCCTTCATCTGTTTCTTTTAAATCTTAGAAAGATTATTTTCGGGAACCATGTACTCCCAAAGACTTACAAATTAAGAGGAAAAGAATCAACTCGTTTTTATGAATAATTTCTGAATGAGAGGGAAGAATGGGAATCAAATGATATAAATTGTATTTCCTATTTTAAGGAACAGTTTATTGATGAAAATATTCTTTCATTTCCTCACCCACAATTGTTTTGACTGATCAGTGAATTAAACTTTGAATACAAGCTTCACATTTCCCTAACAATCCATTTTTCATTCTATGAAATCCTGGAGTCAGAAGAGATCCCAACACATGAAACGCCAATAGAAATTATTCTTTTATTAATGCCGAAAGCAAAACTGTAAACAATGACTTTTGTCAGGTGAACATTGGACACCAAAATAATCTCTTCCTTTTTCGCCAAAGGTAGATTTTCCTTGCTCAATAAAACAAAACTCTGTAAAAAATGTACCTGGATTAAAAAAAGGTTAAATGGCGGAACCATTCAAATTTTTTCAAAAGTGCCCCATGCTGGTGAGCATAAAACTTTTTTGCTGTCCTCCTTCTTAGTGTTTTAGGGTGTACAAATGCAGTTAGTACAACTGCTGTTCCTACTGATGGCATTTGACATCTGAGCTAAAATACTCTCCTCAGCATTCATATTTAAGACTGAAGTTATGGAAAAGGTTAAGTATAGATAGTTTTTTGTCACCTAGACACTGGGTCTATGCATTGGCTTTCTCATAACCCTCCCATAACTTCATCTTGACTATGCCTTCATGTCTGAATATTGTGATCAGTATCAAGTATAAAAATGTCTTTCAAAACGCAGTGAAGTACATGTATAGGCTAAGAGCACAGGTTTTAGAGAGAGAGAGTACTGGGTTCACATCACACACTTCTGTTCCTTAATGCCAGGGCCCCTCAGGAAACGATTTACCCTCACTGGGCATGTGATTCCCTCAATGGTAATATAGGGAGAGATAAACCCACCTTTCCTGGTAAAGGAATACGAAGATTAAAGTAAACGATACATTCAAAACGAATCAGAAAAAGCACGGCGCATGGAATGTCGTGGGTAACTGTCATCCGAGATGGGACCAAGAGCAGTGCTTGTCAGCATGGCACCCATTGTGGGAGGTGTTCGTATGCCATGATTCCGAGTCTGGTGCCACAGCATAAAGGGCAGGCAGGACTGCTGCCTCTCTCTGCAGTAGTGTCCACAGAGATTCAGGCTGCATCCCAATAAGATCATTTTAAGGAAAAAGAGATATTTAAACATTTTTCTTAACCTTCACACCAAAGGCATTCTCTCCATAGAGAAGCATAAAGTAATTTTAAAATTGTTTTAGAATGTTTATTTTGCTAGTATGCTTTTCCTATGGCTGGACATACTACTTGGGAGTATAAATAAGGTCATGTAGCCGTATATTCGTTTTGAGTTCCTTCCAGAGAGATACCCGCTCCCGGTCATTACCTATGCACGAAGCAGGCTTAGTTCTATAATACACATGCTTTATGCTGTGGTATGTGTTTCCATAAACCACTTTTTTTCTCTCTCTCACTGTAGTATTTATGGAAATGAATGTGTTACTGCTAAATATTTAAAATAGTAACTGTAGATAGGAGGATTATAATGCTATCAAAAACTTGATAAGTCACCATGTCTCTCCTCTTTTTCTTCATTTATCTATTCTTCTGTTTCCTTTAAATCTGAAGAAAGATTATTTTCGGGAACTATTTACTCTCTAAGCCGTACAAATTAAGAGGAAAAGAATCAACTCCTTTTTATGCAAAATTTCTGAATGACATAGAACCATAGGAATCAAATGATATACATTGAATTTCCTTTTCGTAAGGAACGGTTTATTGAGGAAAATAATCTTTCTCCTCCTCAGCAACAATTGTTTTGTCTGCTCAGTGAATTAAACTTTTAATACAAGCGTCACATTTCCCAAAAAATCCATTTCTCACTCTATGAAATCCTGGAGTCTGAAGAGATCCCAGTACATGAAACGCCCATAGAAATTATTCCTTTATTAAGGCCAAAAGCAAAAATGTAAACAGTGACATTTGTCAGGTGAATTTTGGACACCAAAATGATCTCTTCCTTTTCTGACAACGTAGATGTTTCTAGCTGTATAAAACAAAACTGTGTAAAAATTATATCTGGATAAAAAAAGTTTTAATTGACTCAACCCTTGAAATTTAATCAAAAGTCCCACATGCTGGTTTGCATAAAACGGTTTTGCTGGCAGCTTTCTTAGTGTTAATGGTGAAACACGCAGTTAGTAAATCTTCTGTAACTACTTACTGCATTCGACATCTCAGCAAAAATTCTCTCCTCGGAATTCATATTTAATATGGGTGTTACGGAAAAGATTTAGTATAGATAATTTTTTGGCACGTAGACAATGGGTATATGCATTGGCTTTTGCCGTAACCCTCTCATAACGTCTTCTTGACTATGCTTTCATGCCTGAATATTGTGATCAGTATCAAGAATAAAAATGTCTTTTAAAACGCAGTGAAGTACATGTAGTGGCAAAGAGCACAGGTTTCAGAGAGAGGGAGTACTAGGTTCACATCACACACTTCTGTTCTTTAATTCCAGTGCACCTCAGGAAACGAGTTAACCTCACAGACCATGTGATTCCCTCAATGGTAACATAGGGAGAGAAAACCCACATTCCTTGGTAAATGATTATGAAGATTAAACGAAACGATACATTCAAAACGACACAGACAAAGCACGGCACTTTGATTGTCGGACGTAACTGTCATCCGAGGTTGGAGCAAGAGCAGTGCTTGTTTGCATGGCACCGTTTCTGCCATGACTCCGAACCTGGCGCCACAGCATAAAGGGCAGGCAAGACTGCTGCCTCTCGCTGCGCAAGAGTCCCCAGAAGTCCAGGCTGCATCCTACTAAAAGATTCTTTTAAGGAAAAAGAGATATTTAAACATTTTTCCTAAGCTTCACACTACAGGCATTCTCTCCAAAGAAAGAAGCAAAGAGTAATTTTAAAATTGTTTTAGAGTGTTTATTTTGCTAGTATGCTTTTCCTATGGAGGGACATACTACTTGGACGGTGAGTAAGGTCATGTTCCAGTGTTTTCATTTAGAGCTCCTTCCTGAGAGATGCCAGCTCTCGATGATTATCTATTCACAAAGCAGGCTTAGTCCTGCTACAAAAGCTTTATGCGGGTGTATGTGTTCCCATAAACCAATTTTTTAATCTCTCTTAAAGTAGTATTTAGAGAAATGAATGTGTTATTGCTAAAGATTTAAACTAGTAACTGTAGAAAGGAAGATTATAATGGTATCAAAGGCTTGATCTGTCACCATGTCAGTCCCCTTATTCATCACTTTTCCCTTCATCTGTTTCTTTTAAATCTTAGAAAGATTATTTTCGGGAACCATGTACTCCCAAAGACTTACAAATTAAGAGGAAAAGAATCAACTCGTTTTTATGAATAATTTCTGAATGAGAGGGAAGAATGGGAATCAAATGATATAAATTGTATTTCCTATTTTAAGGAACAGTTTATTGATGAAAATATTCTTTCATTTCCTCACCCACAATTGTTTTGACTGATCAGTGAATTAAACTTTGAATACAAGCTTCACATTTCCCTAACAATCCATTTTTCATTCTATGAAATCCTGGAGTCAGAAGAGATCCCAACACATGAAACGCCAATAGAAATTATTCTTTTATTAATGCCGAAAGCAAAACTGTAAACAATGACTTTTGTCAGGTGAACATTGGACACCAAAATAATCTCTTCCTTTTTCGCCAAAGGTAGATTTTCCTTGCTCAATAAAACAAAACTCTGTAAAAAATGTACCTGGATTAAAAAAAGGTTAAATGGCGGAACCATTCAAATTTTTTCAAAAGTGCCCCATGCTGGTGAGCATAAAACTTTTTTGCTGTCCTCCTTCTTAGTGTTTTAGGGTGTACAAATGCAGTTAGTACAACTGCTGTTCCTACTGATGGCATTTGACATCTGAGCTAAAATACTCTCCTCAGCATTCATATTTAAGACTGAAGTTATGGAAAAGGTTAAGTATAGATAGTTTTTTGTCACCTAGACACTGGGTCTATGCATTGGCTTTCTCATAACCCTCCCATAACTTCATCTTGACTATGCCTTCATGTCTGAATATTGTGATCAGTATCAAGTATAAAAATGTCTTTCAAAACGCAGTGAAGTACATGTATAGGCTAAGAGCACAGGTTTTAGAGAGAGAGAGTACTGGGTTCACATCACACACTTCTGTTCCTTAATGCCAGGGCCCCTCAGGATACGATTTACCCTCACTGGGCATGTGATTCCCTCAATGGTAATATAGGGAGAGATAAATCCACCTTTCCTGGTAAAGGAATACGAAGATTAAAGTAAACGATACATTCAAAACGAATCAGAAAAAGCACGGCGCATGGAATGTCGTGGGTAACTGTCATCCGAGATGGGACCAAGAGCAGTGCTTGTCTGCATGGCACCCATTGTGGGAGGTGTTCATATGCCATGATTCCGAGTCTGGTGCCACAGCATAAAGGGCAGGCAGGACTGCTGCCTCTCTCTGCAGTAGTGTCCACAGAGATTCAGGCTGCATCCCAATAAGATCATTTAAGGAAAAAGAGATATTTAAACATTTTTCTTAACCTTCACACCAAAGGCATTCTCTCCATAGAGAAGCATAAAGTAATTTTAAAATTGTTTTAGAATGTTTATTTTGCTAGTATGCTTTTCCTATGGCTGGACATACTACTTGGGAGTATAAATAAGGTCATGTAGCCGTATATTCGTTTTGAGTTCCTTCCAGAGAGATACCCGCTCCCGGTCATTACCTATGCACGAAGCAGGCTTAGTTCTATAATACACAAGCTTTATGCTGTGGTATGTGTTTCCATAAACCACTTTTTTTCTCTCTCTCACTGTAGTATTTATGGAAATGAATGTGTTACTGCTAAATATTTAAAATAGTAACTGTAGATAGGTGGATTATAATGCTATCAAAAACTTGATAAGTCACCATGTCTCTCCTCTTTTTCTTCATTTATCTATTCTTCTGTTTCCTTTAAATCTGAAGAAAGATTATTTTCGGGAACTATTTACTCTCTAAGCCGTACAAATTAAGAGGAAAAGAATCAACTCCTTTTTATGCAAAATTTCTGAATGACATAGAACCATAGGAATCAAATGATATACATTGAATTTCCTTTTCGTAAGGAACGGTTTATTGAGGAAAATAATCTTTCTCCTCCTCAGCAACAATTGTTTTGTCTGCTCAGTGAATTAAACTTTTAATACAAGCGTCACATTTCCCAAAAAATCCATTTCTCACTCTATGAAATCCTGGAGTCTGAAGAGATCCCAGTACATGAAACGCCCATAGAAATTATTCCTTTATTAAGGCCAAAAGCAAAAATGTAAACAGTGACATTTGTCAGGTGAATTTTGGACACCAAAATGATCTCTTCCTTTTCTGACAACGTAGATGTTTCTAGCTGTATAAAACAAAACTGTGTAAAAATTATATCTGGATAAAAAAAGTTTTAATTGACTCAACCCTTGAAATTTAATCAAAAGTCCCACATGCTGGTTTGCATAAAACGGTTTTGCTGGCAGCTTTCTTAGTGTTAATGGTGAAACACGCAGTTAGTAAATCTTCTGTAACTACTTACTGCATTCGACATCTCAGCAAAAATTCTCTCCTCGGAATTCATATTTAATATGGGTGTTACGGAAAAGATTTAGTATAGATAATTTTTTGGCACGTAGACAATGGGTATATGCATTGGCTTTTGCCGTAACCCTCTCATAACGTCTTCTTGACTATGCTTTCATGCCTGAATATTGTGATCAGTATCAAGAATAAAAATGTCTTTTAAAACGCAGTGAAGTACATGTAGTGGCAAAGAGCACAGGTTTCAGAGAGAGGGAGTACTAGGTTCACATCACACACTTCTGTTCTTTAATTCCAGTGCACCTCAGGAAACGAGTTAACCTCACAGACCATGTGATTCCCTCAATGGTAACATAGGGAGAGAAAACCCACATTCCTTGGTAAATGATTATGAAGATTAAACGAAACGATACATTCAAAACGACACAGACAAAGCACGGCACTTTGATTGTCGGACGTAACTGTCATCCGAGGTTGGAGCAAGAGCAGTGCTTGTTTGCATGGCACCGTTTCTGCCATGACTCCGAACCTGGCGCCACAGCATAAAGGGCAGGCAAGACTGCTGCCTCTCGCTGCGCAAGAGTCCCCAGAAGTCCAGGCTGCATCCTACTAAAAGATTCTTTTAAGGAAAAAGAGATATTTAAACATTTTTCCTAAGCTTCACACTACAGGCATTCTCTCCAAAGAAAGAAGCAAAGAGTAATTTTAAAATTGTTTTAGAGTGTTTATTTTGCTAGTATGCTTTTCCTATGGAGGGACATACTACTTGGACGGTGAGTAAGGTCATGTTCCAGTGTTTTCATTTAGAGCTCCTTCCTGAGAGATGCCAGCTCTCGATGATTATCTATTCACAAAGCAGGCTTAGTCCTGCTACAAAAGCTTTATGCGGGTGTATGTGTTCCCATAAACCAATTTTTTAATCTCTCTTAAAGTAGTATTTAGAGAAATGAATGTGTTATTGCTAAAGATTTAAACTAGTAACTGTAGAAAGGAAGATTATAATGGTATCAAAGGCTTGATCTGTCACCATGTCAGTCCCCTTATTCATCACTTTTCCCTTCATCTGTTTCTTTTAAATCTTAGAAAGATTATTTTCGGGAACCATGTACTCCCAAAGACTTACAAATTAAGAGGAAAAGAATCAACTCGTTTTTATGAATAATTTCTGAATGAGAGGGAAGAATGGGAATCAAATGATATAAATTGTATTTCCTATTTTAAGGAACAGTTTATTGATGAAAATATTCTTTCATTTCCTCACCCACAATTGTTTTGACTGATCAGTGAATTAAACTTTGAATACAAGCTTCACATTTCCCTAACAATCCATTTTTCATTCTATGAAATCCTGGAGTCAGAAGAGATCCCAACACATGAAACGCCAATAGAAATTATTCTTTTATTAATGCCGAAAGCAAAACTGTAAACAATGACTTTTGTCAGGTGAACATTGGACACCAAAATAATCTCTTCCTTTTTCGCCAAAGGTAGATTTTCCTTGCTCAATAAAACAAAACTCTGTAAAAAATGTACCTGGATTAAAAAAAGGTTAAATGGCGGAACCATTCAAATTTTTTCAAAAGTGCCCCATGCTGGTGAGCATAAAACTTTTTTGCTGTCCTCCTTCTTAGTGTTTTAGGGTGTACAAATGCAGTTAGTACAACTGCTGTTCCTACTGATGGCATTTGACATCTGAGCTAAAATACTCTCCTCAGCATTCATATTTAAGACTGAAGTTATGGAAAAGGTTAAGTATAGATAGTTTTTTGTCACCTAGACACTGGGTCTATGCATTGGCTTTCTCATAACCCTCCCATAACTTCATCTTGACTATGCCTTCATGTCTGAATATTGTGATCAGTATCAAGTATAAAAATGTCTTTCAAAACGCAGTGAAGTACATGTATAGGCTAAGAGCACAGGTTTTAGAGAGAGAGAGTACTGGGTTCACATCACACACTTCTGTTCCTTAATGCCAGGGCCCCTCAGGAAACGATTTACCCTCACTGGGCATGTGATTCCCTCAATGGTAATATAGGGAGAGATAAACCCACCTTTCCTGGTAAAGGAATACGAAGATTAAAGTAAACGATACATTCAAAACGAATCAGAAAAAGCACGGCGCATGGAATGTCGTGGGTAACTGTCATCCGAGATGGGACCAAGAGCAGTGCTTGTCAGCATGGCACCCATTGTGGGAGGTGTTCGTATGCCATGATTCCGAGTCTGGTGCCACAGCATAAAGGGCAGGCAGGACTGCTGCCTCTCTCTGCAGTAGTGTCCACAGAGATTCAGGCTGCATCCCAATAAGATCATTTTAAGGAAAAAGAGATATTTAAACATTTTTCTTAACCTTCACACCAAAGGCATTCTCTCCATAGAGAAGCATAAAGTAATTTTAAAATTGTTTTAGAATGTTTATTTTGCTAGTATGCTTTTCCTATGGCTGGACATACTACTTGGGAGTATAAATAAGGTCATGTAGCCGTATATTCGTTTTGAGTTCCTTCCAGAGAGATACCCGCTCCCGGTCATTACCTATGCACGAAGCAGGCTTAGTTCTATAATACACATGCTTTATGCTGTGGTATGTGTTTCCATAAACCACTTTTTTTCTCTCTCTCACTGTAGTATTTATGGAAATGAATGTGTTACTGCTAAATATTTAAAATAGTAACTGTAGATAGGAGGATTATAATGCTATCAAAAACTTGATAAGTCACCATGTCTCTCCTCTTTTTCTTCATTTATCTATTCTTCTGTTTCCTTTAAATCTGAAGAAAGATTATTTTCGGGAACTATTTACTCTCTAAGCCGTACAAATTAAGAGGAAAAGAATCAACTCCTTTTTATGCAAAATTTCTGAATGACATAGAACCATAGGAATCAAATGATATACATTGAATTTCCTTTTCGTAAGGAACGGTTTATTGAGGAAAATAATCTTTCTCCTCCTCAGCAACAATTGTTTTGTCTGCTCAGTGAATTAAACTTTTAATACAAGCGTCACATTTCCCAAAAAATCCATTTCTCACTCTATGAAATCCTGGAGTCTGAAGAGATCCCAGTACATGAAACGCCCATAGAAATTATTCCTTTATTAAGGCCAAAAGAAAAAATGTAAACAGTGACATTTGTCAGGTGAATTTTGGACACCAAAATGATCTCTTCCTTTTCTGACAACGTAGATGTTTCTAGCTGTATAAAACAAAACTGTGTAAAAATTATATCTGGATAAAAAAAGTTTTAATTGACTCAACCCTTGAAATTTAATCAAAAGTCCCACATGCTGGTTTGCATAAAACGGTTTTGCTGGCAGCTTTCTTAGTGTTAATGGTGAAACACGCAGTTAGTAAATCTTCTGTAACTACTTACTGCATTCGACATCTCAGCAAAAATTCTCTCCTCGGAATTCATATTTAATATGGGTGTTACGGAAAAGATTTAGTATAGATAATTTTTTGGCACGTAGACAATGGGTATATGCATTGGCTTTTGCCGTAACACTCTCATAACGTCTTCTTGACTATGCTTTCATGCCTGAATATTGTGATCAGTATCAAGAATAAAAATGTCTTTTAAAACGCAGTGAAGTACATGTAGTGGCAAAGAGCACAGGTTTCAGAGAGAGGGAGTACTAGGTTCACATCACACACTTCTGTTCTTTAATTCCAGTGCACCTCAGGAAACGAGTTAACCTCACAGACCATGTGATTCCCTCAATGGTAACATAGGGAGAGAAAACCCACATTCCTTGGTAAATGATTATGAAGATTAAACGAAACGATACATTCAAAACGACACAGACAAAGCACGGCGCTTTGATTGTCGGACGTAACTGTCATCCGAGGTTGGAGCAAGAGCAGTGCTTGTTTGCATGGCACCGTTTCTGCCATGACTCCGAACCTGGCGCCACAGCATAAAGGGCAGGCAAGACTGCTGCCTCTCGCTGCGCAAGAGTCCCCAGAAGTCCAGGCTGCATCCTACTAAAAGATTCTTTTAAGGAAAAAGAGATATTTAAACATTTTTCCTAAGCTTCACACTACAGGCATTCTCTCCAAAGAAAGAAGCAAAGAGTAATTTTAAAATTGTTTTAGAGTGTTTATTTTGCTAGTATGCTTTTCCTATGGAGGGACATACTACTTGGACGGTGAGTAAGGTCATGTTCCAGTGTTTTCATTTAGAGCTCCTTCCTGAGAGATGCCAGCTCTCGATGATTATCTATTCACAAAGCAGGCTTAGTCCTGCTACAAAAGCTTTATGCGGGTGTATGTGTTCCCATAAACCAATTTTTTAATCTCTCTTAAAGTAGTATTTAGAGAAATGAATGTGTTATTGCTAAAGGTTTAAACTAGTAACTGTAGAAAGGAAGATTATAATGGTATCAAAGGCTTGATCTGTCACCATGTCAGTCCCCTTATTCATCACTTTTCCCTTCATCTGTTTCTTTTAAATCTTAGAAAGATTATTTTCGGGAACCATGTACTCCCAAAGACTTACAAATTAAGAGGAAAAGAATCAACTCGTTTTTATGAATAATTTCTGAATGAGAGGGAAGAATGGGAATCAAATGATATAAATTGTATTTCCTATTTTAAGGAACAGTTTATTGATGAAAATATTCTTTCATTTCCTCACCCACAATTGTTTTGACTGATCAGTGAATTAAACTTTGAATACAAGCTTCACATTTCCCTAACAATCCATTTTTCATTCTATGAAATCCTGGAGTCAGAAGAGATCCCAACACATGAAACGCCAATAGAAATTATTCTTTTATTAATGCCGAAAGCAAAACTGTAAACAATGACTTTTGTCAGGTGAACATTGGACACCAAAATAATCTCTTCCTTTTTCGCCAAAGGTAGATTTTCCTTGCTCAATAAAACAAAACTCTGTAAAAAATGTACCTGGATTAAAAAAAGGTTAAATGGCGGAACCATTCAAATTTTTTCAAAAGTGCCCCATGCTGGTGAGCATAAAACTTTTTTGCTGTCCTCCTTCTTAGTGTTTTAGGGTGTACAAATGCAGTTAGTACAACTGCTGTTCCTACTGATGGCATTTGACATCTGAGCTAAAATACTCTCCTCAGCATTCATATTTAAGACTGAAGTTATGGAAAAGGTTAAGTATAGATAGTTTTTTGTCACCTAGACACTGGGTCTATGCATTGGCTTTCTCATAACCCTCCCATAACTTCATCTTGACTATGCCTTCATGTCTGAATATTGTGATCAGTATCAAGTATAAAAATGTCTTTCAAAACGCAGTGAAGTACATGTATAGGCTAAGAGCACAGGTTTTAGAGAGAGAGAGTACTGGGTTCACATCACACACTTCTGTTCCTTAATGCCAGGGCCCCTCAGGAAACGATTTACCCTCACTGGGCATGTGATTCCCTCAATGGTAATATAGGGAGAGATAAACCCACCTTTCCTGGTAAAGGAATACGAAGATTAAAGTAAACGATACATTCAAAACGAATCAGAAAAAGCACGGCGCATGGAATGTCGTGGGTAACTGTCATCCGAGATGGGACCAAGAGCAGTGCTTGTCTGCATGGCACCCATTGTGGGAGGTGTTCATATGCCATGATTCCGAGTCTGGTGCCACAGCATAAAGGGCAGGCAGGACTGCTGCCTCTCTCTGCAGTAGTGTCCACAGAGATTCAGGCTGCATCCCAATAAGATCATTTAAGGAAAAAGAGATATTTAAACATTTTTCTTAACCTTCACACCAAAGGCATTCTCTCCATAGAGAAGCATAAAGTAATTTTAAAATTGTTTTAGAATGTTTATTTTGCTAGTATGCTTTTCCTATGGCTGGACATACTACTTGGGAGTATAAATAAGGTCATGTAGCCGTATATTCGTTTTGAGTTCCTTCCAGAGAGATACCCGCTCCCGGTCATTACCTATGCACGAAGCAGGCTTAGTTCTATAATACACAAGCTTTATGCTGTGGTATGTGTTTCCATAAACCACTTTTTTTCTCTCTCTCACTGTAGTATTTATGGAAATGAATGTGTTACTGCTAAATATTTAAAATAGTAACTGTAGATAGGTGGATTATAATGCTATCAAAAACTTGATAAGTCACCATGTCTCTCCTCTTTTTCTTCATTTATCTATTCTTCTGTTTCCTTTAAATCTGAAGAAAGATTATTTTCGGGAACTATTTACTCTCTAAGCCGTACAAATTAAGAGGAAAAGAATCAACTCCTTTTTATGCAAAATTTCTGAATGACATAGAACCATAGGAATCAAATGATATACATTGAATTTCCTTTTCGTAAGGAACGGTTTATTGAGGAAAATAATCTTTCTCCTCCTCAGCAACAATTGTTTTGTCTGCTCAGTGAATTAAACTTTTAATACAAGCGTCACATTTCCCAAAAAATCCATTTCTCACTCTATGAAATCCTGGAGTCTGAAGAGATCCCAGTACATGAAACGCCCATAGAAATTATTCCTTTATTAAGGCCAAAAGCAAAAATGTAAACAGTGACATTTGTCAGGTGAATTTTGGACACCAAAATGATCTCTTCCTTTTCTGACAACGTAGATGTTTCTAGCTGTATAAAACAAAACTGTGTAAAAATTATATCTGGATAAAAAAAGTTTTAATTGACTCAACCCTTGAAATTTAATCAAAAGTCCCACATGCTGGTTTGCATAAAACGGTTTTGCTGGCAGCTTTCTTAGTGTTAATGGTGAAACACGCAGTTAGTAAATCTTCTGTAACTACTTACTGCATTCGACATCTCAGCAAAAATTCTCTCCTCGGAATTCATATTTAATATGGGTGTTACGGAAAAGATTTAGTATAGATAATTTTTTGGCACGTAGACAATGGGTATATGCATTGGCTTTTGCCGTAACCCTCTCATAACGTCTTCTTGACTATGCTTTCATGCCTGAATATTGTGATCAGTATCAAGAATAAAAATGTCTTTTAAAACGCAGTGAAGTACATGTAGTGGCAAAGAGCACAGGTTTCAGAGAGAGGGAGTACTAGGTTCACATCACACACTTCTGTTCTTTAATTCCAGTGCACCTCAGGAAACGAGTTAACCTCACAGACCATGTGATTCCCTCAATGGTAACATAGGGAGAGAAAACCCACATTCCTTGGTAAATGATTATGAAGATTAAACGAAACGATACATTCAAAACGACACAGACAAAGCACGGCACTTTGATTGTCGGACGTAACTGTCATCCGAGGTTGGAGCAAGAGCAGTGCTTGTTTGCATGGCACCGTTTCTGCCATGACTCCGAACCTGGCGCCACAGCATAAAGGGCAGGCAAGACTGCTGCCTCTCGCTGCGCAAGAGTCCCCAGAAGTCCAGGCTGCATCCTACTAAAAGATTCTTTTAAGGAAAAAGAGATATTTAAACATTTTTCCTAAGCTTCACACTACAGGCATTCTCTCCAAAGAAAGAAGCAAAGAGTAATTTTAAAATTGTTTTAGAGTGTTTATTTTGCTAGTATGCTTTTCCTATGGAGGGACATACTACTTGGACGGTGAGTAAGGTCATGTTCCAGTGTTTTCATTTAGAGCTCCTTCCTGAGAGATGCCAGCTCTCGATGATTATCTATTCACAAAGCAGGCTTAGTCCTGCTACAAAAGCTTTATGCGGGTGTATGTGTTCCCATAAACCAATTTTTTAATCTCTCTTAAAGTAGTATTTAGAGAAATGAATGTGTTATTGCTAAAGATTTAAACTAGTAACTGTAGAAAGGAAGATTATAATGGTATCAAAGGCTTGATCTGTCACCATGTCAGTCCCCTTATTCATCACTTTTCCCTTCATCTGTTTCTTTTAAATCTTAGAAAGATTATTTTCGGGAACCATGTACTCCCAAAGACTTACAAATTAAGAGGAAAAGAATCAACTCGTTTTTATGAATAATTTCTGAATGAGAGGGAAGAATGGGAATCAAATGATATAAATTGTATTTCCTATTTTAAGGAACAGTTTATTGATGAAAATATTCTTTCATTTCCTCACCCACAATTGTTTTGACTGATCAGTGAATTAAACTTTGAATACAAGCTTCACATTTCCCTAACAATCCATTTTTCATTCTATGAAATCCTGGAGTCAGAAGAGATCCCAACACATGAAACGCCAATAGAAATTATTCTTTTATTAATGCCGAAAGCAAAACTGTAAACAATGACTTTTGTCAGGTGAACATTGGACACCAAAATAATCTCTTCCTTTTTCGCCAAAGGTAGATTTTCCTTGCTCAATAAAACAAAACTCTGTAAAAAATGTACCTGGATTAAAAAAAGGTTAAATGGCGGAACCATTCAAATTTTTTCAAAAGTGCCCCATGCTGGTGAGCATAAAACTTTTTTGCTGTCCTCCTTCTTAGTGTTTTAGGGTGTACAAATGCAGTTAGTACAACTGCTGTTCCTACTGATGGCATTTGACATCTGAGCTAAAATACTCTCCTCAGCATTCATATTTAAGACTGAAGTTATGGAAAAGGTTAAGTATAGATAGTTTTTTGTCACCTAGACACTGGGTCTATGCATTGGCTTTCTCATAACCCTCCCATAACTTCATCTTGACTATGCCTTCATGTCTGAATATTGTGATCAGTATCAAGTATAAAAATGTCTTTCAAAACGCAGTGAAGTACATGTATAGGCTAAGAGCACAGGTTTTAGAGAGAGAGAGTACTGGGTTCACATCACACACTTCTGTTCCTTAATGCCAGGGCCCCTCAGGAAACGATTTACCCTCACTGGGCATGTGATTCCCTCAATGGTAATATAGGGAGAGATAAACCCACCTTTCCTGGTAAAGGAATACGAAGATTAAAGTAAACGATACATTCAAAACGAATCAGAAAAAGCACGGCGCATGGAATGTCGTGGGTAACTGTCATCCGAGATGGGACCAAGAGCAGTGCTTGTCAGCATGGCACCCATTGTGGGAGGTGTTCGTATGCCATGATTCCGAGTCTGGTGCCACAGCATAAAGGGCAGGCAGGACTGCTGCCTCTCTCTGCAGTAGTGTCCACAGAGATTCAGGCTGCATCCCAATAAGATCATTTTAAGGAAAAAGAGATATTTAAACATTTTTCTTAACCTTCACACCAAAGGCATTCTCTCCATAGAGAAGCATAAAGTAATTTTAAAATTGTTTTAGAATGTTTATTTTGCTAGTATGCTTTTCCTATGGCTGGACATACTACTTGGGAGTATAAATAAGGTCATGTAGCCGTATATTCGTTTTGAGTTCCTTCCAGAGAGATACCCGCTCCCGGTCATTACCTATGCACGAAGCAGGCTTAGTTCTATAATACACATGCTTTATGCTGTGGTATGTGTTTCCATAAACCACTTTTTTTCTCTCTCTCACTGTAGTATTTATGGAAATGAATGTGTTACTGCTAAATATTTAAAATAGTAACTGTAGATAGGAGGATTATAATGCTATCAAAAACTTGATAAGTCACCATGTCTCTCCTCTTTTTCTTCATTTATCTATTCTTCTGTTTCCTTTAAATCTGAAGAAAGATTATTTTCGGGAACTATTTACTCTCTAAGCCGTACAAATTAAGAGGAAAAGAATCAACTCCTTTTTATGCAAAATTTCTGAATGACATAGAACCATAGGAATCAAATGATATACATTGAATTTCCTTTTCGTAAGGAACGGTTTATTGAGGAAAATAATCTTTCTCCTCCTCAGCAACAATTGTTTTGTCTGCTCAGTGAATTAAACTTTTAATACAAGCGTCACATTTCCCAAAAAATCCATTTCTCACTCTATGAAATCCTGGAGTCTGAAGAGATCCCAGTACATGAAACGCCCATAGAAATTATTCCTTTATTAAGGCCAAAAGCAAAAATGTAAACAGTGACATTTGTCAGGTGAATTTTGGACACCAAAATGATCTCTTCCTTTTCTGACAACGTAGATGTTTCTAGCTGTATAAAACAAAACTGTGTAAAAATTATATCTGGATAAAAAAAGTTTTAATTGACTCAACCCTTGAAATTTAATCAAAAGTCCCACATGCTGGTTTGCATAAAACGGTTTTGCTGGCAGCTTTCTTAGTGTTAATGGTGAAACACGCAGTTAGTAAATCTTCTGTAACTACTTACTGCATTCGACATCTCAGCAAAAATTCTCTCCTCGGAATTCATATTTAATATGGGTGTTACGGAAAAGATTTAGTATAGATAATTTTTTGGCACGTAGACAATGGGTATATGCATTGGCTTTTGCCGTAACCCTCTCATAACGTCTTCTTGACTATGCTTTCATGCCTGAATATTGTGATCAGTATCAAGAATAAAAATGTCTTTTAAAACGCAGTGAAGTACATGTAGTGGCAAAGAGCACAGGTTTCAGAGAGAGGGAGTACTAGGTTCACATCACACACTTCTGTTCTTTAATTCCAGTGCACCTCAGGAAACGAGTTAACCTCACAGACCATGTGATTCCCTCAATGGTAACATAGGGAGAGAAAACCCACATTCCTTGGTAAATGATTATGAAGATTAAACGAAACGATACATTCAAAACGACACAGACAAAGCACGGCGCTTTGATTGTCGGACGTAACTGTCATCCGAGGTTGGAGCAAGAGCAGTGCTTGTTTGCATGGCACCGTTTCTGCCATGACTCCGAACCTGGCGCCACAGCATAAAGGGCAGGCAAGACTGCTGCCTCTCGCTGCGCAAGAGTCCCCAGAAGTCCAGGCTGCATCCTACTAAAAGATTCTTTTAAGGAAAAAGAGATATTTAAACATTTTTCCTAAGCTTCACACTACAGGCATTCTCTCCAAAGAAAGAAGCAAAGAGTAATTTTAAAATTGTTTTAGAGTGTTTATTTTGCTAGTATGCTTTTCCTATGGAGGGACATACTACTTGGACGGTGAGTAAGGTCATGTTCCAGTGTTTTCATTTAGAGCTCCTTCCTGAGAGATGCCAGCTCTCGATGATTATCTATTCACAAAGCAGGCTTAGTCCTGCTACAAAAGCTTTATGCGGGTGTATGTGTTCCCATAAACCAATTTTTTAATCTCTCTTAAAGTAGTATTTAGAGAAATGAATGTGTTATTGCTAAAGGTTTAAACTAGTAACTGTAGAAAGGAAGATTATAATGGTATCAAAGGCTTGATCTGTCACCATGTCAGTCCCCTTATTCATCACTTTTCCCTTCATCTGTTTCTTTTAAATCTTAGAAAGATTATTTTCGGGAACCATGTACTCCCAAAGACTTACAAATTAAGAGGAAAAGAATCAACTCGTTTTTATGAATAATTTCTGAATGAGAGGGAAGAATGGGAATCAAATGATATAAATTGTATTTCCTATTTTAAGGAACAGTTTATTGATGAAAATATTCTTTCATTTCCTCACCCACAATTGTTTTGACTGATCAGTGAATTAAACTTTGAATACAAGCTTCACATTTCCCTAACAATCCATTTTTCATTCTATGAAATCCTGGAGTCAGAAGAGATCCCAACACATGAAACGCCAATAGAAATTATTCTTTTATTAATGCCGAAAGCAAAACTGTAAACAATGACTTTTGTCAGGTGAACATTGGACACCAAAATAATCTCTTCCTTTTTCGCCAAAGGTAGATTTTCCTTGCTCAATAAAACAAAACTCTGTAAAAAATGTACCTGGATTAAAAAAAGGTTAAATGGCGGAACCATTCAAATTTTTTCAAAAGTGCCCCATGCTGGTGAGCATAAAACTTTTTTGCTGTCCTCCTTCTTAGTGTTTTAGGGTGTACAAATGCAGTTAGTACAACTGCTGTTCCTACTGATGGCATTTGACATCTGAGCTAAAATACTCTCCTCAGCATTCATATTTAAGACTGAAGTTATGGAAAAGGTTAAGTATAGATAGTTTTTTGTCACCTAGACACTGGGTCTATGCATTGGCTTTCTCATAACCCTCCCATAACTTCATCTTGACTATGCCTTCATGTCTGAATATTGTGATCAGTATCAAGTATAAAAATGTCTTTCAAAACGCAGTGAAGTACATGTATAGGCTAAGAGCACAGGTTTTAGAGAGAGAGAGTACTGGGTTCACATCACACACTTCTGTTCCTTAATGCCAGGGCCCCTCAGGAAACGATTTACCCTCACTGGGCATGTGATTCCCTCAATGGTAATATAGGGAGAGATAAACCCACCTTTCCTGGTAAAGGAATACGAAGATTAAAGTAAACGATACATTCAAAACGAATCAGAAAAAGCACGGCGCATGGAATGTCGTGGGTAACTGTCATCCGAGATGGGACCAAGAGCAGTGCTTGTCAGCATGGCACCCATTGTGGGAGGTGTTCGTATGCCATGATTCCGAGTCTGGTGCCACAGCATAAAGGGCAGGCAGGACTGCTGCCTCTCTCTGCAGTAGTGTCCACAGAGATTCAGGCTGCATCCCAATAAGATCATTTTAAGGAAAAAGAGATATTTAAACATTTTTCTTAACCTTCACACCAAAGGCATTCTCTCCATAGAGAAGCATAAAGTAATTTTAAAATTGTTTTAGAATGTTTATTTTGCTAGTATGCTTTTCCTATGGCTGGACATACTACTTGGGAGTATAAATAAGGTCATGTAGCCGTATATTCGTTTTGAGTTCCTTCCAGAGAGATACCCGCTCCCGGTCATTACCTATGCACGAAGCAGGCTTAGTTCTATAATACACAAGCTTTATGCTGTGGTATGTGTTTCCATAAACCACTTTTTTTCTCTCTCTCACTGTAGTATTTATGGAAATGAATGTGTTACTGCTAAATATTTAAAATAGTAACTGTAGATAGTAGGATTATAATGCTATCAAAAACTTGATAAGTCACCATGTCTCTCCTCTTTTTCTTCATTTATCTATTCTTCTGTTTCCTTTAAATCTGAAGAAAGATTATTTTCGGGAACTATTTACTCTCTAAGCCGTACAAATTAAGAGGAAAAGAATCAACTCCTTTTTATGCAAAATTTCTGAATGACATAGAACCATAGGAATCAAATGATATACATTGAATTTCCTTTTCCTAAGGAACGGTTTATTGAGGAAAATAATCTTTCTCCTCCTCAGCAACAATTGTTTTGTCTGCTCAGTGAATTAAACTTTTAATACAAGCGTCACATTTCCCAAAAAATCCATTTCTCACTCTATGAAATCCTGGAGTCTGAAGAGATCCCAGTACATGAAACGCCCATAGAAATTATTCCTTTATTAAGGCCAAAAGCAAAAATGTAAACAGTGACATTTGTCAGGTGAATTTTGGACACCAAAATGATCTCTTCCTTTTCTGACAACGTAGATGTTTCTAGCTGTATAAAACAAAACTGTGTAAAAATTATATCTGGATAAAAAAAGTTTTAATTGACTCAACCCTTGAAATTTAATCAAAAGTCCCACATGCTGGTTTGCATAAAACGGTTTTGCTGGCAGCTTTCTTAGTGTTAATGGTGAAACACGCAGTTAGTAAATCTTCTGTAACTACTTACTGCATTCGACATCTCAGCAAAAATTCTCTCCTCGGAATTCATATTTAATATGGGTGTTACGGAAAAGATTTAGTATAGATAATTTTTTGGCACGTAGACAATGGGTATATGCATTGGCTTTTGCCGTAACCCTCTCATAACGTCTTCTTGACTATGCTTTCATGCCTGAATATTGTGATCAGTATCAAGAATAAAAATGTCTTTTAAAACGCAGTGAAGTACATGTAGTGGCAAAG
Organism: Manis pentadactyla; assembly: GCF_030020395.1. Classification (NCBI taxonomy): domain Eukaryota; kingdom Metazoa; phylum Chordata; class Mammalia; order Pholidota; family Manidae; genus Manis; species Manis pentadactyla. The sequence goes on along the minus strand of NC_080031.1, from coordinate 39,982,280 downwards.
AGCACAGGTTTCAGAGAGAGGGAGTACTAGGTTCACATCACACACTTCTGTTCTTTAATTCCAGTGCACCTCAGGAAACGAGTTAACCTCACAGACCATGTGATTCCCTCAATGGTAACATAGGGAGAGAAAACCCACATTCCTTGGTAAATGATTATGAAGATTAAACGAAACGATACATTCAAAACGACACAGACAAAGCACGGCGCTTTGATTGTCGGACGTAACTGTCATCCGAGGTTGGAGCAAGAGCAGTGCTTGTTTGCATGGCACCGTTTCTGCCATGACTCCGAACCTGGCGCCACAGCATAAAGGGCAGGCAAGACTGCTGCCTCTCGCTGCGCAAGAGTCCCCAGAAGTCCAGGCTGCATCCTACTAAAAGATTCTTTTAAGGAAAAAGAGATATTTAAACATTTTTCCTAAGCTTCACACTACAGGCATTCTCTCCAAATAAAGAAGCAAAGAGTAATTTTAAAATTGTTTTAGAGTGTTTATTTTGCTAGTATGCTTTTCCTATGGAGGGACATACTACTTGGACGGTGAGTAAGGTCATGTTCCAGTGTTTTCATTTAGAGCTCCTTCCTGAGAGATGCCAGCTCTCGATGATTATCTATTCACAAAGCAGGCTTAGTCCTGCTACAAAAGCTTTATGCGGGTGTATGTGTTCCCATAAACCAATTTTTAAATCTCTCTTAAAGTAGTATTTAGAGAAATGAATGTGTTATTGCTAAAGGTTTAAACTAGTAACTGTAGAAAGGAAGATTATAATGGTATCAAAGGCTTGATCTGTCACCATGTCAGTCCCCTTATTCATCACTTTTCCCTTCATCTGTTTCTTTTAAATCTTAGAAAGATTATTTTCGGGAACCATGTACTCCCAAAGACTTACAAATTAAGAGGAAAAGAATCAACTCGTTTTTATGAATAATTTCTGAATGAGAGGGAAGAATGGGAATCAAATGATATAAATTGTATTTCCTATTTTAAGGAACAGTTTATTGATGAAAATATTCTTTCATTTCCTCACCCACAATTGTTTTGACTGATCAGTGAATTAAACTTTGAATACAAGCTTCACATTTCCCTAACAATCCATTTTTCATTCTATGAAATCCTGGAGTCAGAAGAGATCCCAACACATGAAACGCCAATAGAAATTATTCTTTTATTAATGCCGAAAGCAAAACTGTAAACAATGACTTTTGTCAGGTGAACATTGGACACCAAAATAATCTCTTCCTTTTTCGCCAAAGGTAGATTTTCCTTGCTCAATAAAACAAAACTCTGTAAAAAATGTACCTGGATTAAAAAAAGGTTAAATGGCGGAACCATTCAAATTTTTTCAAAAGTGCCCCATGCTGGTGAGCATAAAACTTTTTTGCTGTCCTCCTTCTTAGTGTTTTAGGGTGTACAAATGCAGTTAGTACAACTGCTGTTCCTACTGATGGCATTTGACATCTGAGCTAAAATACTCTCCTCAGCATTCATATTTAAGACTGAAGTTATGGAAAAGGTTAAGTATAGATAGTTTTTTGTCACCTAGACACTGGGTCTATGCATTGGCTTTCTCATAACCCTCCCATAACTTCATCTTGACTATGCCTTCATGTCTGAATATTGTGATCAGTATCAAGTATAAAAATGTCTTTCAAAACGCAGTGAAGTACATGTATAGGCTAAGAGCACAGGTTTTAGAGAGAGAGAGTACTGGGTTCACATCACACACTTCTGTTCCTTAATGCCAGGGCCCCTCAGGAAACGATTTACCCTCACTGGGCATGTGATTCCCTCAATGGTAATATAGGGAGAGATAAACCCACCTTTCCTGGTAAAGGAATACGAAGATTAAAGTAAACGATACATTCAAAACGAATCAGAAAAAGCACGGCGCATAAAATGTCGTGGGTAACTGTCATCCGAGATGGGACCAAGAGCAGTGCTTGTATGCATGGCACCCATTGTGGGAGGTGTTCGTATGCCATGATTCCGAGTCTGGTGCCACAGCATAAAGGGCAGGCAGGACTGCTGCCTCTCTCTGCAGTAGTGTCCACAGAGATTCAGGCTGCATCCCAATAAGATCATTTTAAGGAAAAAGAGATATTTAAACATTTTTCTTAACCTTCACACCAAAGGCATTCTCTCCATAGAGAAGCATAAAGTAATTTTAAAATTGTTTTAGAATGTTTATTTTGCTAGTATGCTTTTCCTATGGCTGGACATACTACTTGGGAGTATAAATAAGGTCATGTAGCCGTATATTCGTTTTGAGTTCCTTCCAGAGAGATACCCGCTCCCGGTCATTACCTATGCACGAAGCAGGCTTAGTTCTATAATACACATGCTTTATGCTGTGGTATGTGTTTCCATAAACCACTTTTTTTCTCTCTCTCACTGTAGTATTTATGGAAATGAATGTGTTACTGCTAAATATTTAAAATAGTAACTGTAGATAGGAGGATTATAATGCTATCAAAAACTTGATAAGTCACCATGTCTCTCCTCTTTTTCTTCATTTATCTATTCTTCTGTTTCCTTTAAATCTGAAGAAAGATTATTTTCGGGAACTATTTACTCTCTAAGCCGTACAAATTAAGAGGAAAAGAATCAACTCCTTTTTATGCAAAATTTCTGAAAGACATAGAACCATAGGAATCAAATGATATACATTGAATTTCCTTTTCGTAAGGAACGGTTTATTGAGGAAAATAATCTTTCTCCTCCTCAGCAACAATTGTTTTGTCTGCTCAGTGAATTAAACTTTTAATACAAGCGTCACATTTCCCAAAAAATCCATTTCTCACTCTATGAAATCCTGGAGTCTGAAGAGATCCCAGTACATGAAACGCCCATAGAAATTATTCCTTTATTAAGGCCAAAAGAAAAAATGTAAACAGTGACATTTGTCAGGTGAATTTTGGACACCAAAATGATCTCTTCCTTTTCTGACAACGTAGATGTTTCTAGCTGTATAAAACAAAACTGTGTAAAAATTATATCTGGATAAAAAAAGTTTTAATTGACTCAACCCTTGAAATTTAATCAAAAGTCCCACATGCTGGTTTGCATAAAACGGTTTTGCTGGCAGCTTTCTTAGTGTTAATGGTGAAACACGAAGTTAGTAAATCTTCTGTAACTACTTACTGCATTCGACATCTCAGCAAAAATTCTCTCCTCGGAATTCATATTTAATATGGGTGTTACGGAAAAGATTTAGTATAGATAATTTTTTGGCACGTAGACAATGGGTATATGCATTGGCTTTTGCCGTAACACTCTCATAACGTCTTCTTGACTATGCTTTCATGCCTGAATATTGTGATCAGTATCAAGAATAAAAATGTCTTTTAAAACGCAGTGAAGTACATGTAGTGGCAAAGAGCACAGGTTTCAGAGAGAGGGAGTACTAGGTTCACATCACACACTTCTGTTCTTTAATTCCAGTGCACCTCAGGAAACGAGTTAACCTCACAGACCATGTGATTCCCTCAATGGTAACATAGGGAGAGAAAACCCACATTCCTTGGTAAATGATTATGAAGATTAAACGAAACGATACATTCAAAACGACACAGACAAAGCACGGCGCTTTGATTGTCGGACGTAACTGTCATCCGAGGTTGGAGCAAGAGCAGTGCTTGTTTGCATGGCACCGTTTCTGCCATGACTCCGAACCTGGCGCCACAGCATAAAGGGCAGGCAAGACTGCTGCCTCTCGCTGCGCAAGAGTCCCCAGAAGTCCAGGCTGCATCCTACTAAAAGATTCTTTTAAGGAAAAAGAGATATTTAAACATTTTTCCTAAGCTTCACACTACAGGCATTCTCTCCAAAGAAAGAAGCAAAGAGTAATTTTAAAATTGTTTTAGAGTGTTTATTTTGCTAGTATGCTTTTCCTATGGAGGGACATACTACTTGGACGGTGAGTAAGGTCATGTTCCAGTGTTTTCATTTAGAGCTCCTTCCTGAGAGATGCCAGCTCTCGATGATTATCTATTCACAAAGCAGGCTTAGTCCTGCTACAAAAGCTTTATGCGGGTGTATGTGTTCCCATAAACCAATTTTTTAATCTCTCTTAAAGTAGTATTTAGAGAAATGAATGTGTTATTGCTAAAGGTTTAAACTAGTAACTGTAGAAAGGAAGATTATAATGGTATCAAAGGCTTGATCTGTCACCATGTCAGTCCCCTTATTCATCACTTTTCCCTTCATCTGTTTCTTTTAAATCTTAGAAAGATTATTTTCGGGAACCATGTACTCCCAAAGACTTACAAATTAAGAGGAAAAGAATCAACTCGTTTTTATGAATAATTTCTGAATGAGAGGGAAGAATGGGAATCAAATGATATAAATTGTATTTCCTATTTTAAGGAACAGTTTATTGATGAAAATATTCTTTCATTTCCTCACCCACAATTGTTTTGACTGATCAGTGAATTAAACTTTGAATACAAGCTTCACATTTCCCTAACAATCCATTTTTCATTCTATGAAATCCTGGAGTCAGAAGAGATCCCAACACATGAAACGCCAATAGAAATTATTCTTTTATTAATGCCGAAAGCAAAACTGTAAACAATGACTTTTGTCAGGTGAACATTGGACACCAAAATAATCTCTTCCTTTTTCGCCAAAGGTAGATTTTCCTTGCTCAATAAAACAAAACTCTGTAAAAAATGTACCTGGATTAAAAAAAGGTTAAATGGCGGAACCATTCAAATTTTTTCAAAAGTGCCCCATGCTGGTGAGCATAAAACTTTTTTGCTGTCCTCCTTCTTAGTGTTTTAGGGTGTACAAATGCAGTTAGTACAACTGCTGTTCCTACTGATGGCATTTGACATCTGAGCTAAAATACTCTCCTCAGCATTCATATTTAAGACTGAAGTTATGGAAAAGGTTAAGTATAGATAGTTTTTTGTCACCTAGACACTGGGTCTATGCATTGGCTTTCTCATAACCCTCCCATAACTTCATCTTGACTATGCCTTCATGTCTGAATATTGTGATCAGTATCAAGTATAAAAATGTCTTTCAAAACGCAGTGAAGTACATGTATAGGCTAAGAGCACAGGTTTTAGAGAGAGAGAGTACTGGGTTCACATCACACACTTCTGTTCCTTAATGCCAGGGCCCCTCAGGAAACGATTTACCCTCACTGGGCATGTGATTCCCTCAATGGTAATATAGGGAGAGATAAACCCACCTTTCCTGGTAAAGGAATACGAAGATTAAAGTAAACGATACATTCAAAACGAATCAGAAAAAGCACGGCGCATGGAATGTCGTGGGTAACTGTCATCCGAGATGGGACCAAGAGCAGTGCTTGTCAGCATGGCACCCATTGTGGGAGGTGTTCGTATGCCATGATTCCGAGTCTGGTGCCACAGCATAAAGGGCAGGCAGGACTGCTGCCTCTCTCTGCAGTAGTGTCCACAGAGATTCAGGCTGCATCCCAATAAGATCATTTTAAGGAAAAAGAGATATTTAAACATTTTTCTTAACTTTCACACCAAAGGCATTCTCTCCATAGAGAAGCATAAAGTAATTTTAAAATTGTTTTAGAATGTTTATTTTGCTAGTATGCTTTTCCTATGGCTGGACATACTACTTGGGAGTATAAATAAGGTCATGTAGCCGTATATTCGTTTTGAGTTCCTTCCAGAGAGATACCCGCTCCCGGTCATTACCTATGCACGAAGCAGGCTTAGTTCTATAATACACATGCTTTATGCTGTGGTATGTGTTTCCATAAACCACTTTTTTTCTCTCTCTCACTGTAGTATTTATGGAAATGAATGTGTTACTGCTAAATATTTAAAATAGTAACTGTAGATAGGAGGATTATAATGCTATCAAAAACTTGATAAGTCACCATGTCTCTCCTCTTTTTCTTCATTTATCTATTCTTCTGTTTCCTTTAAATCTGAAGAAAGATTATTTTCGGGAACTATTTACTCTCTAAGCCGTACAAATTAAGAGGAAAAGAATCAACTCCTTTTTATGCAAAATTTCTGAATGACATAGAACCATAGGAATCAAATGATATACATTGAATTTCCTTTTCGTAAGGAACGGTTTATTGAGGAAAATAATCTTTCTCCTCCTCAGCAACAATTGTTTTGTCTGCTCAGTGAATTAAACTTTTAATACAAGCGTCACATTTCCCAAAAAATCCATTTCTCACTCTATGAAATCCTGGAGTCTGAAGAGATCCCAGTACATGAAACGCCCATAGAAATTATTCCTTTATTAAGGCCAAAAGAAAAAATGTAAACAGTGACATTTGTCAGGTGAATTTTGGACACCAAAATGATCTCTTCCTTTTCTGACAACGTAGATGTTTCTAGCTGTATAAAACAAAACTGTGTAAAAATTATATCTGGATAAAAAAAGTTTTAATTGACTCAACCCTTGAAATTTAATCAAAAGTCCCACATGCTGGTTTGCATAAAACGGTTTTGCTGGCAGCTTTCTTAGTGTTAATGGTGAAACACGCAGTTAGTAAATCTTCTGTAACTACTTACTGCATTCGACATCTCAGCAAAAATTCTCTCCTCGGAATTCATATTTAATATGGGTGTTACGGAAAAGATTTAGTATAGATAATTTTTTGGCACGTAGACAATGGGTATATGCATTGGCTTTTGCCGTAACACTCTCATAACGTCTTCTTGACTATGCTTTCATGCCTGAATATTGTGATCAGTATCAAGAATAAAAATGTCTTTTAAAACGCAGTGAAGTACATGTAGTGGCAAAGAGCACAGGTTTCAGAGAGAGGGAGTACTAGGTTCACATCACACACTTCTGTTCTTTAATTCCAGTGCACCTCAGGAAACGAGTTAACCTCACAGACCATGTGATTCCCTCAATGGTAACATAGGGAGAGAAAACCCACATTCCTTGGTAAATGATTATGAAGATTAAACGAAACGATACATTCAAAACGACACAGACAAAGCACGGCGCTTTGATTGTCGGACGTAACTGTCATCCGAGGTTGGAGCAAGAGCAGTGCTTGTTTGCATGGCACCGTTTCTGCCATGACTCCGAACCTGGCGCCACAGCATAAAGGGCAGGCAAGACTGCTGCCTCTCGCTGCGCAAGAGTCCCCAGAAGTCCAGGCTGCATCCTACTAAAAGATTCTTTTAAGGAAAAAGAGATATTTAAACATTTTTCCTAAGCTTCACACTACAGGCATTCTCTCCAAAGAAAGAAGCAAAGAGTAATTTTAAAATTGTTTTAGAGTGTTTATTTTGCTAGTATGCTTTTCCTATGGAGGGACATACTACTTGGACGGTGAGTAAGGTCATGTTCCAGTGTTTTCATTTAGAGCTCCTTCCTGAGAGATGCCAGCTCTCGATGATTATCTATTCACAAAGCAGGCTTAGTCCTGCTACAAAAGCTTTATGCGGGTGTATGTGTTCCCATAAACCAATTTTTTAATCTCTCTTAAAGTAGTATTTAGAGAAATGAATGTGTTATTGCTAAAGGTTTAAACTAGTAACTGTAGAAAGGAAGAATATAATGGTATCAAAGGCTTGATCTGTCACCATGTCAGTCCCCTTATTCATCACTTTTCCCTTCATCTGTTTCTTTTAAATCTTAGAAAGATTATTTTCGGGAACCATGTACTCCCAAAGACTTACAAATTAAGAGGAAAAGAATCAACTCGTTTTTATGAATAATTTCTGAATGAGAGGGAAGAATGGGAATCAAATGATATAAATTGTATTTCCTATTTTAAGGAACAGTTTATTGATGAAAATATTCTTTCATTTCCTCACCCACAATTGTTTTGACTGATCAGTGAATTAAACTTTGAATACAAGCTTCACATTTCCCTAACAATCCATTTTTCATTCTATGAAATCCTGGAGTCAGAAGAGATCCCAACACATGAAACGCCAATAGAAATTATTCTTTTATTAATGCCGAAAGCAAAACTGTAAACAATGACTTTTGTCAGGTGAACATTGGACACCAAAATAATCTCTTCCTTTTTCGCCAAAGGTAGATTTTCCTTGCTCAATAAAACAAAACTCTGTAAAAAATGTACCTGGATTAAAAAAAGGTTAAATGGCGGAACCATTCAAATTTTTTCAAAAGTGCCCCATGCTGGTGAGCATAAAACTTTTTTGCTGTCCTCCTTCTTAGTGTTTTAGGGTGTACAAATGCAGTTAGTACAACTGCTGTTCCTACTGATGGCATTTGACATCTGAGCTAAAATACTCTCCTCAGCATTCATATTTAAGACTGAAGTTATGGAAAAGGTTAAGTATAGATAGTTTTTTGTCACCTAGACACTGGGTCTATGCATTGGCTTTCTCATAACCCTCCCATAACTTCATCTTGACTATGCCTTCATGTCTGAATATTGTGATCAGTATCAAGTATAAAAATGTCTTTCAAAACGCAGTGAAGTACATGTATAGGCTAAGAGCACAGGTTTTAGAGAGAGAGAGTACTGGGTTCACATCACACACTTCTGTTCCTTAATGCCAGGGCCCCTCAGGAAACGATTTACCCTCACTGGGCATGTGATTCCCTCAATGGTAATATAGGGAGAGATAAACCCACCTTTCCTGGTAAAGGAATACGAAGATTAAAGTAAACGATACATTCAAAACGAATCAGAAAAAGCACGGCGCATGGAATGTCGTGGGTAACTGTCATCCGAGATGGGACCAAGAGCAGTGCTTGTCTGCATGGCACCCATTGTGGGAGGTGTTCGTATGCCATGATTCCGAGTCTGGTGCCACAGCATAAAGGGCAGGCAGGACTGCTGCCTCTCTCTGCAGTAGTGTCCACAGAGATTCAGGCTGCATCCCAATAAGATCATTTTAAGGAAAAAGAGATATTTAAACATTTTTCTTAACCTTCACACCAAAGGCATTCTCTCCATAGAGAAGCATAAAGTAATTTTAAAATTGTTTTAGAATGTTTATTTTGCTAGTATGCTTTTCCTATGGCTGGACATACTACTTGGGAGTATAAATAAGGTCATGTAGCCGTATATTCGTTTTGAGTTCCTTCCAGAGAGATACCCGCTCCCGGTCATTACCTATGCACGAAGCAGGCTTAGTTCTATAATACACATGCTTTATGCTGTGGTATGTGTTTCCATAAACCACTTTTTTTCTCTCTCTCACTGTAGTATTTATGGAAATGAATGTGTTACTGCTAAATATTTAAAATAGTAACTGTAGATAGGAGGATTATAATGCTATCAAAAACTTGATAAGTCACCATGTCTCTCCTCTTTTTCTTCATTTATCTATTCTTCTGTTTCCTTTAAATCTGAAGAAAGATTATTTTCGGGAACTATTTACTCTCTAAGCCGTACAAATTAAGAGGAAAAGAATCAACTCCTTTTTATGCAAAATTTCTGAATGACATAGAACCATAGGAATCAAATGATATACATTGAATTTCCTTTTCGTAAGGAACGGTTTATTGAGGAAAATAATCTTTCTCCTCCTCAGCAACAATTGTTTTGTCTGCTCAGTGAATTAAACTTTTAATACAAGCGTCACATTTCCCAAAAAATCCATTTCTCACTCTATGAAATCCTGGAGTCTGAAGAGATCCCAGTACATGAAACGCCCATAGAAATTATTCCTTTATTAAGGCCAAAAGAAAAAATGTAAACAGTGACATTTGTCAGGTGAATTTTGGACACCAAAATGATCTCTTCCTTTTCTGACAACGTAGATGTTTCTAGCTGTATAAAACAAAACTGTGTAAAAATTATATCTGGATAAAAAAAGTTTTAATTGACTCAACCCTTGAAATTTAATCAAAAGTCCCACATGCTGGTTTGCATAAAACGGTTTTGCTGGCAGCTTTCTTAGTGTTAATGGTGAAACACGCAGTTAGTAAATCTTCTGTAACTACTTACTGCATTCGACATCTCAGCAAAAATTCTCTCCTCGGAATTCATATTTAATATGGGTGTTACGGAAAAGATTTAGTATAGATAATTTTTTGGCACGTAGACAATGGGTATATGCATTGGCTTTTGCCGTAACCCTCTCATAACGTCTTCTTGACTATGCTTTCATGCCTGAATATTGTGATCAGTATCAAGAATAAAAATGTCTTTTAAAACGCAGTGAAGTACATGTAGTGGCAAAGAGCACAGGTTTCAGAGAGAGGGAGTACTAGGTTCACATCACACACTTCTGTTCTTTAATTCCAGTGCACCTCAGGAAACGAGTTAACCTCACAGACCATGTGATTCCCTCAATGGTAACATAGGGAGAGAAAACCCACATTCCTTGGTAAATGATTATGAAGATTAAACGAAACGATACATTCAAAACGACACAGACAAAGCACGGCGCTTTGATTGTCAGACGTAACTGTCATCCGAGGTTGGAGCAAGAGCAGTGCTTGTTTGCATGGCACCGTTTCTGCCATGACTCCGAACCTGGCGCCACAGCATAAAGGGCAGGCAAGACTGCTGCCTCTCGCTGCGCAAGAGTCCCCAGAAGTCCAGGCTGCATCCTACTAAAAGATTCTTTTAAGGAAAAAGAGATATTTAAACATTTTTCCTAAGCTTCACACTACAGGCATTCTCTCCAAAGAAAGAAGCAAAGAGTAATTTTAAAATTGTTTTAGAGTGTTTATTTTGCTAGTATGCTTTTCCTATGGAGGGACATACTACTTGGACGGTGAGTAAGGTCATGTTCCAGTGTTTTCATTTAGAGCTCCTTCCTGAGAGATGCCAGCTCTCGATGATTATCTATTCACAAAGCAGGCTTAGTCCTGCTACAAAAGCTTTATGCGGGTGTATGTGTTCCCATAAACCAATTTTTTAATCTCTCTTAAAGTAGTATTTAGAGAAATGAATGTGTTATTGCTAAAGGTTTAAACTAGTAACTGTAGAAAGGAAGATTATAATGGTATCAAAGGCTTGATCTGTCACCATGTCAGTCCCCTTATTCATCACTTTTCCCTTCATCTGTTTCTTTTAAATCTTAGAAAGATTATTTTCGGGAACCATGTACTCCCAAAGACTTACAAATTAAGAGGAAAAGAATCAACTCGTTTTTATGAATAATTTCTGAATGAGAGGGAAGAATGGGAATCAAATGATATAAATTGTATTTCCTATTTTAAGGAACAGTTTATTGATGAAAATATTCTTTCATTTCCTCACCCACAATTGTTTTGACTGATCAGTGAATTAAACTTTGAATACAAGCTTCACATTTCCCTAACAATCCATTTTTCATTCTATGAAATCCTGGAGTCAGAAGAGATCCCAACACATGAAACGCCAATAGAAATTATTCTTTTATTAATGCCGAAAGCAAAACTGTAAACAATGACTTTTGTCAGGTGAACATTGGACACCAAAATAATCTCTTCCTTTTTCGCCAAAGGTAGATTTTCCTTGCTCAATAAAACAAAACTCTGTAAAAAATGTACCTGGATTAAAAAAAGGTTAAATGGCGGAACCATTCAAATTTTTTCAAAAGTGCCCCATGCTGGTGAGCATAAAACTTTTTTGCTGTCCTCCTTCTTAGTGTTTTAGGGTGTACAAATGCAGTTAGTACAACTGCTGTTCCTACTGATGGCATTTGACATCTGAGCTAAAATACTCTCCTCAGCATTCATATTTAAGACTGAAGTTATGGAAAAGGTTAAGTATAGATAGTTTTTTGTCACCTAGACACTGGGTCTATGCATTGGCTTTCTCATAACCCTCCCATAACTTCATCTTGACTATGCCTTCATGTCTGAATATTGTGATCAGTATCAAGTATAAAAATGTCTTTCAAAACGCAGTGAAGTACATGTATAGGCTAAGAGCACAGGTTTTAGAGAGAGAGAGTACTGGGTTCACATCACACACTTCTGTTCCTTAATGCCAGGGCCCCTCAGGAAACGATTTACCCTCACTGGGCATGTGATTCCCTCAATGGTAATATAGGGAGAGATAAACCCACCTTTCCTGGTAAAGGAATACGAAGATTAAAGTAAACGATACATTCAAAACGAATCAGAAAAAGCACGGCGCATGGAATGTCGTGGGTAACTGTCATCCGAGATGGGACCAAGAGCAGTGCTTGTCTGCATGGCACCCATTGTGGGAGGTGTTCATATGCCATGATTCCGAGTCTGGTGCCACAGCATAAAGGGCAGGCAGGACTGCTGCCTCTCTCTGCAGTAGTGTCCACAGAGATTCAGGCTGCATCCCAATAAGATCATTTAAGGAAAAAGAGATATTTAAACATTTTTCTTAACCTTCACACCAAAGGCATTCTCTCCATAGAGAAGCATAAAGTAATTTTAAAATTGTTTTAGAATGTTTATTTTGCTAGTATGCTTTTCCTATGGCTGGACATACTACTTGGGAGTATAAATAAGGTCATGTAGCCGTATATTCGTTTTGAGTTCCTTCCAGAGAGATACCCGCTCCCGGTCATTACCTATGCACGAAGCAGGCTTAGTTCTATAATACACAAGCTTTATGCTGTGGTATGTGTTTCCATAAACCACTTTTTTTCTCTCTCTCACTGTAGTATTTATGGAAATGAATGTGTTACTGCTAAATATTTAAAATAGTAACTGTAGATAGGTGGATTATAATGCTATCAAAAACTTGATAAGTCACCATGTCTCTCCTCTTTTTCTTCATTTATCTATTCTTCTGTTTCCTTTAAATCTGAAGAAAGATTATTTTCGGGAACTATTTACTCTCTAAGCCGTACAAATTAAGAGGAAAAGAATCAACTCCTTTTTATGCAAAATTTCTGAATGACATAGAACCATAGGAATCAAATGATATACATTGAATTTCCTTTTCGTAAGGAACGGTTTATTGAGGAAAATAATCTTTCTCCTCCTCAGCAACAATTGTTTTGTCTGCTCAGTGAATTAAACTTTTAATACAAGCGTCACATTTCCCAAAAAATCCATTTCTCACTCTATGAAATCCTGGAGTCTGAAGAGATCCCAGTACATGAAACGCCCATAGAAATTATTCCTTTATTAAGGCCAAAAGCAAAAATGTAAACAGTGACATTTGTCAGGTGAATTTTGGACACCAAAATGATCTCTTCCTTTTCTGACAACGTAGATGTTTCTAGCTGTATAAAACAAAACTGTGTAAAAATTATATCTGGATAAAAAAAGTTTTAATTGACTCAACCCTTGAAATTTAATCAAAAGTCCCACATGCTGGTTTGCATAAAACGGTTTTGCTGGCAGCTTTCTTAGTGTTAATGGTGAAACACGCAGTTAGTAAATCTTCTGTAACTACTTACTGCATTCGACATCTCAGCAAAAATTCTCTCCTCGGAATTCATATTTAATATGGGTGTTACGGAAAAGATTTAGTATAGATAATTTTTTGGCACGTAGACAATGGGTATATGCATTGGCTTTTGCCGTAACCCTCTCATAACGTCTTCTTGACTATGCTTTCATGCCTGAATATTGTGATCAGTATCAAGAATAAAAATGTCTTTTAAAACGCAGTGAAGTACATGTAGTGGCAAAGAGCACAGGTTTCAGAGAGAGGGAGTACTAGGTTCACATCACACACTTCTGTTCTTTAATTCCAGTGCACCTCAGGAAACGAGTTAACCTCACAGACCATGTGATTCCCTCAATGGTAACATAGGGAGAGAAAACCCACATTCCTTGGTAAATGATTATGAAGATTAAACGAAACGATACATTCAAAACGACACAGACAAAGCACGGCACTTTGATTGTCGGACGTAACTGTCATCCGAGGTTGGAGCAAGAGCAGTGCTTGTTTGCATGGCACCGTTTCTGCCATGACTCCGAACCTGGCGCCACAGCATAAAGGGCAGGCAAGACTGCTGCCTCTCGCTGCGCAAGAGTCCCCAGAAGTCCAGGCTGCATCCTACTAAAAGATTCTTTTAAGGAAAAAGAGATATTTAAACATTTTTCCTAAGCTTCACACTACAGGCATTCTCTCCAAAGAAAGAAGCAAAGAGTAATTTTAAAATTGTTTTAGAGTGTTTATTTTGCTAGTATGCTTTTCCTATGGAGGGACATACTACTTGGACGGTGAGTAAGGTCATGTTCCAGTGTTTTCATTTAGAGCTCCTTCCTGAGAGATGCCAGCTCTCGATGATTATCTATTCACAAAGCAGGCTTAGTCCTGCTACAAAAGCTTTATGCGGGTGTATGTGTTCCCATAAACCAATTTTTTAATCTCTCTTAAAGTAGTATTTAGAGAAATGAATGTGTTATTGCTAAAGATTTAAACTAGTAACTGTAGAAAGGAAGATTATAATGGTATCAAAGGCTTGATCTGTCACCATGTCAGTCCCCTTATTCATCACTTTTCCCTTCATCTGTTTCTTTTAAATCTTAGAAAGATTATTTTCGGGAACCATGTACTCCCAAAGACTTACAAATTAAGAGGAAAAGAATCAACTCGTTTTTATGAATAATTTCTGAATGAGAGGGAAGAATGGGAATCAAATGATATAAATTGTATTTCCTATTTTAAGGAACAGTTTATTGATGAAAATATTCTTTCATTTCCTCACCCACAATTGTTTTGACTGATCAGTGAATTAAACTTTGAATACAAGCTTCACATTTCCCTAACAATCCATTTTTCATTCTATGAAATCCTGGAGTCAGAAGAGATCCCAACACATGAAACGCCAATAGAAATTATTCTTTTATTAATGCCGAAAGCAAAACTGTAAACAATGACTTTTGTCAGGTGAACATTGGACACCAAAATAATCTCTTCCTTTTTCGCCAAAGGTAGATTTTCCTTGCTCAATAAAACAAAACTCTGTAAAAAATGTACCTGGATTAAAAAAAGGTTAAATGGCGGAACCATTCAAATTTTTTCAAAAGTGCCCCATGCTGGTGAGCATAAAACTTTTTTGCTGTCCTCCTTCTTAGTGTTTTAGGGTGTACAAATGCAGTTAGTACAACTGCTGTTCCTACTGATGGCATTTGACATCTGAGCTAAAATACTCTCCTCAGCATTCATATTTAAGACTGAAGTTATGGAAAAGGTTAAGTATAGATAGTTTTTTGTCACCTAGACACTGGGTCTATGCATTGGCTTTCTCATAACCCTCCCATAACTTCATCTTGACTATGCCTTCATGTCTGAATATTGTGATCAGTATCAAGTATAAAAATGTCTTTCAAAACGCAGTGAAGTACATGTATAGGCTAAGAGCACAGGTTTTAGAGAGAGAGAGTACTGGGTTCACATCACACACTTCTGTTCCTTAATGCCAGGGCCCCTCAGGAAACGATTTACCCTCACTGGGCATGTGATTCCCTCAATGGTAATATAGGGAGAGATAAACCCACCTTTCCTGGTAAAGGAATACGAAGATTAAAGTAAACGATACATTCAAAACGAATCAGAAAAAGCACGGCGCATGGAATGTCGTGGGTAACTGTCATCCGAGATGGGACCAAGAGCAGTGCTTGTCAGCATGGCACCCATTGTGGGAGGTGTTCGTATGCCATGATTCCGAGTCTGGTGCCACAGCATAAAGGGCAGGCAGGACTGCTGCCTCTCTCTGCAGTAGTGTCCACAGAGATTCAGGCTGCATCCCAATAAGATCATTTTAAGGAAAAAGAGATATTTAAACATTTTTCTTAACCTTCACACCAAAGGCATTCTCTCCATAGAGAAGCATAAAGTAATTTTAAAATTGTTTTAGAATGTTTATTTTGCTAGTATGCTTTTCCTATGGCTGGACATACTACTTGGGAGTATAAATAAGGTCATGTAGCCGTATATTCGTTTTGAGTTCCTTCCAGAGAGATACCCGCTCCCGGTCATTACCTATGCACGAAGCAGGCTTAGTTCTATAATACACATGCTTTATGCTGTGGTATGTGTTTCCATAAACCACTTTTTTTCTCTCTCTCACTGTAGTATTTATGGAAATGAATGTGTTACTGCTAAATATTTAAAATAGTAACTGTAGATAGGAGGATTATAATGCTATCAAAAACTTGATAAGTCACCATGTCTCTCCTCTTTTTCTTCATTTATCTATTCTTCTGTTTCCTTTAAATCTGAAGAAAGATTATTTTCGGGAACTATTTACTCTCTAAGCCGTACAAATTAAGAGGAAAAGAATCAACTCCTTTTTATGCAAAATTTCTGAATGACATAGAACCATAGGAATCAAATGATATACATTGAATTTCCTTTTCGTAAGGAACGGTTTATTGAGGAAAATAATCTTTCTCCTCCTCAGCAACAATTGTTTTGTCTGCTCAGTGAATTAAACTTTTAATACAAGCGTCACATTTCCCAAAAAATCCATTTCTCACTCTATGAAATCCTGGAGTCTGAAGAGATCCCAGTACATGAAACGCCCATAGAAATTATTCCTTTATTAAGGCCAAAAGAAAAAATGTAAACAGTGACATTTGTCAGGTGAATTTTGGACACCAAAATGATCTCTTCCTTTTCTGACAACGTAGATGTTTCTAGCTGTATAAAACAAAACTGTGTAAAAATTATATCTGGATAAAAAAAGTTTTAATTGACTCAACCCTTGAAATTTAATCAAAAGTCCCACATGCTGGTTTGCATAAAACGGTTTTGCTGGCAGCTTTCTTAGTGTTAATGGTGAAACACGCAGTTAGTAAATCTTCTGTAACTACTTACTGCATTCGACATCTCAGCAAAAATTCTCTCCTCGGAATTCATATTTAATATGGGTGTTACGGAAAAGATTTAGTATAGATAATTTTTTGGCACGTAGACAATGGGTATATGCATTGGCTTTTGCCGTAACACTCTCATAACGTCTTCTTGACTATGCTTTCATGCCTGAATATTGTGATCAGTATCAAGAATAAAAATGTCTTTTAAAACGCAGTGAAGTACATGTAGTGGCAAAGAGCACAGGTTTCAGAGAGAGGGAGTACTAGGTTCACATCACACACTTCTGTTCTTTAATTCCAGTGCACCTCAGGAAACGAGTTAACCTCACAGACCATGTGATTCCCTCAATGGTAACATAGGGAGAGAAAACCCACATTCCTTGGTAAATGATTATGAAGATTAAACGAAACGATACATTCAAAACGACACAGACAAAGCACGGCGCTTTGATTGTCGGACGTAACTGTCATCCGAGGTTGGAGCAAGAGCAGTGCTTGTTTGCATGGCACCGTTTCTGCCATGACTCCGAACCTGGCGCCACAGCATAAAGGGCAGGCAAGACTGCTGCCTCTCGCTGCGCAAGAGTCCCCAGAAGTCCAGGCTGCATCCTACTAAAAGATTCTTTTAAGGAAAAAGAGATATTTAAACATTTTTCCTAAGCTTCACACTACAGGCATTCTCTCCAAAGAAAGAAGCAAAGAGTAATTTTAAAATTGTTTTAGAGTGTTTATTTTGCTAGTATGCTTTTCCTATGGAGGGACATACTACTTGGACGGTGAGTAAGGTCATGTTCCAGTGTTTTCATTTAGAGCTCCTTCCTGAGAGATGCCAGCTCTCGATGATTATCTATTCACAAAGCAGGCTTAGTCCTGCTACAAAAGCTTTATGCGGGTGTATGTGTTCCCATAAACCAATTTTTTAATCTCTCTTAAAGTAGTATTTAGAGAAATGAATGTGTTATTGCTAAAGGTTTAAACTAGTAACTGTAGAAAGGAAGATTATAATGGTATCAAAGGCTTGATCTGTCACCATGTCAGTCCCCTTATTCATCACTTTTCCCTTCATCTGTTTCTTTTAAATCTTAGAAAGATTATTTTCGGGAACCATGTACTCCCAAAGACTTACAAATTAAGAGGAAAAGAATCAACTCGTTTTTATGAATAATTTCTGAATGAGAGGGAAGAATGGGAATCAAATGATATAAATTGTATTTCCTATTTTAAGGAACAGTTTATTGATGAAAATATTCTTTCATTTCCTCACCCACAATTGTTTTGACTGATCAGTGAATTAAACTTTGAATACAAGCTTCACATTTCCCTAACAATCCATTTTTCATTCTATGAAATCCTGGAGTCAGAAGAGATCCCAACACATGAAACGCCAATAGAAATTATTCTTTTATTAATGCCGAAAGCAAAACTGTAAACAATGACTTTTGTCAGGTGAACATTGGACACCAAAATAATCTCTTCCTTTTTCGCCAAAGGTAGATTTTCCTTGCTCAATAAAACAAAACTCTGTAAAAAATGTACCTGGATTAAAAAAAGGTTAAATGGCGGAACCATTCAAATTTTTTCAAAAGTGCCCCATGCTGGTGAGCATAAAACTTTTTTGCTGTCCTCCTTCTTAGTGTTTTAGGGTGTACAAATGCAGTTAGTACAACTGCTGTTCCTACTGATGGCATTTGACATCTGAGCTAAAATACTCTCCTCAGCATTCATATTTAAGACTGAAGTTATGGAAAAGGTTAAGTATAGATAGTTTTTTGTCACCTAGACACTGGGTCTATGCATTGGCTTTCTCATAACCCTCCCATAACTTCATCTTGACTATGCCTTCATGTCTGAATATTGTGATCAGTATCAAGTATAAAAATGTCTTTCAAAACGCAGTGAAGTACATGTATAGGCTAAGAGCACAGGTTTTAGAGAGAGAGAGTACTGGGTTCACATCACACACTTCTGTTCCTTAATGCCAGGGCCCCTCAGGAAACGATTTACCCTCACTGGGCATGTGATTCCCTCAATGGTAATATAGGGAGAGATAAACCCACCTTTCCTGGTAAAGGAATACGAAGATTAAAGTAAACGATACATTCAAAACGAATCAGAAAAAGCACGGCGCATGGAATGTCGTGGGTAACTGTCATCCGAGATGGGACCAAGAGCAGTGCTTGTCAGCATGGCACCCATTGTGGGAGGTGTTCGTATGCCATGATTCCGAGTCTGGTGCCACAGCATAAAGGGCAGGCAGGACTGCTGCCTCTCTCTGCAGTAGTGTCCACAGAGATTCAGGCTGCATCCCAATAAGATCATTTTAAGGAAAAAGAGATATTTAAACATTTTTCTTAACCTTCACACCAAAGGCATTCTCTCCATAGAGAAGCATAAAGTAATTTTAAAATTGTTTTAGAATGTTTATTTTGCTAGTATGCTTTTCCTATGGCTGGACATACTACTTGGGAGTATAAATAAGGTCATGTAGCCGTATATTCGTTTTGAGTTCCTTCCAGAGAGATACCCGCTCCCGGTCATTACCTATGCACGAAGCAGGCTTAGTTCTATAATACACAAGCTTTATGCTGTGGTATGTGTTTCCATAAACCACTTTTTTTCTCTCTCTCACTGTAGTATTTATGGAAATGAATGTGTTACTGCTAAATATTTAAAATAGTAACTGTAGATAGTAGGATTATAATGCTATCAAAAACTTGATAAGTCACCATGTCTCTCCTCTTTTTCTTCATTTATCTATTCTTCTGTTTCCTTTAAATCTGAAGAAAGATTATTTTCGGGAACTATTTACTCTCTAAGCCGTACAAATTAAGAGGAAAAGAATCAACTCCTTTTTATGCAAAATTTCTGAATGACATAGAACCATAGGAATCAAATGATATACATTGAATTTCCTTTTCGTAAGGAACGGTTTATTGAGGAAAATAATCTTTCTCCTCCTCAGCAACAATTGTTTTGTCTGCTCAGTGAATTAAACTTTTAATACAAGCGTCACATTTCCCAAAAAATCCATTTCTCACTCTATGAAATCCTGGAGTCTGAAGAGATCCCAGTACATGAAACGCCCATAGAAATTATTCCTTTATTAAGGCCAAAAGCAAAAATGTAAACAGTGACATTTGTCAGGTGAATTTTGGACACCAAAATGATCTCTTCCTTTTCTGACAACGTAGATGTTTCTAGCTGTATAAAACAAAACTGTGTAAAAATTATATCTGGATAAAAAAAGTTTTAATTGACTCAACCCTTGAAATTTAATCAAAAGTCCCACATGCTGGTTTGCATAAAACGGTTTTGCTGGCAGCTTTCTTAGTGTTAATGGTGAAACACGCAGTTAGTAAATCTTCTGTAACTACTTACTGCATTCGACATCTCAGCAAAAATTCTCTCCTCGGAATTCATATTTAATATGGGTGTTACGGAAAAGATTTAGTATAGATAATTTTTTGGCACGTAGACAATGGGTATATGCATTGGCTTTTGCCGTAACCCTCTCATAACGTCTTCTTGACTATGCTTTCATGCCTGAATATTGTGATCAGTATCAAGAATAAAAATGTCTTTTAAAACGCAGTGAAGTACATGTAGTGGCAAAGAGCACAGGTTTCAGAGAGAGGGAGTACTAGGTTCACATCACACACTTCTGTTCTTTAATTCCAGTGCACCTCAGGAAACGAGTTAACCTCACAGACCATGTGATTCCCTCAATGGTAACATAGGGAGAGAAAACCCACATTCCTTGGTAAATGATTATGAAGATTAAACGAAACGATACATTCAAAACGACACAGACAAAGCACGGCGCTTTGATTGTCGGACGTAACTGTCATCCGAGGTTGGAGCAAGAGCAGTGCTTGTTTGCATGGCACCGTTTCTGCCATGACTCCGAACCTGGCGCCACAGCATAAAGGGCAGGCAAGACTGCTGCCTCTCGCTGCGCAAGAGTCCCCAGAAGTCCAGGCTGCATCCTACTAAAAGATTCTTTTAAGGAAAAAGAGATATTTAAACATTTTTCCTAAGCTTCACACTACAGGCATTCTCTCCAAAGAAAGAAGCAAAGAGTAATTTTAAAATTGTTTTAGAGTGTTTATTTTGCTAGTATGCTTTTCCTATGGAGGGACATACTACTTGGACGGTGAGTAAGGTCATGTTCCAGTGTTTTCATTTAGAGCTCCTTCCTGAGAGATGCCAGCTCTCGATGATTATCTATTCACAAAGCAGGCTTAGTCCTGCTACAAAAGCTTTATGCGGGTGTATGTGTTCCCATAAACCAATTTTTTAATCTCTCTTAAAGTAGTATTTAGAGAAATGAATGTGTTATTGCTAAAGGTTTAAACTAGTAACTGTAGAAAGGAAGATTATAATGGTATCAAAGGCTTGATCTGTCACCATGTCAGTCCCCTTATTCATCACTTTTCCCTTCATCTGTTTCTTTTAAATCTTAGAAAGATTATTTTCGGGAACCATGTACTCCCAAAGACTTACAAATTAAGAGGAAAAGAATCAACTCGTTTTTATGAATAATTTCTGAATGAGAGGGAAGAATGGGAATCAAATGATATAAATTGTATTTCCTATTTTAAGGAACAGTTTATTGATGAAAATATTCTTTCATTTCCTCACCCACAATTGTTTTGACTGATCAGTGAATTAAACTTTGAATACAAGCTTCACATTTCCCTAACAATCCATTTTTCATTCTATGAAATCCTGGAGTCAGAAGAGATCCCAACACATGAAACGCCAATAGAAATTATTCTTTTATTAATGCCGAAAGCAAAACTGTAAACAATGACTTTTGTCAGGTGAACATTGGACACCAAAATAATCTCTTCCTTTTTCGCCAAAGGTAGATTTTCCTTGCTCAATAAAACAAAACTCTGTAAAAAATGTACCTGGATTAAAAAAAGGTTAAATGGCGGAACCATTCAAATTTTTTCAAAAGTGCCCCATGCTGGTGAGCATAAAACTTTTTTGCTGTCCTCCTTCTTAGTGTTTTAGGGTGTACAAATGCAGTTAGTACAACTGCTGTTCCTACTGATGGCATTTGACATCTGAGCTAAAATACTCTCCTCAGCATTCATATTTAAGACTGAAGTTATGGAAAAGGTTAAGTATAGATAGTTTTTTGTCACCTAGACACTGGGTCTATGCATTGGCTTTCTCATAACCCTCCCATAACTTCATCTTGACTATGCCTTCATGTCTGAATATTGTGATCAGTATCAAGTATAAAAATGTCTTTCAAAACGCAGTGAAGTACATGTATAGGCTAAGAGCACAGGTTTTAGAGAGAGAGAGTACTGGGTTCACATCACACACTTCTGTTCCTTAATGCCAGGGCCCCTCAGGAAACGATTTACCCTCACTGGGCATGTGATTCCCTCAATGGTAATATAGGGAGAGATAAACCCACCTTTCCTGGTAAAGGAATACGAAGATTAAAGTAAACGATACATTCAAAACGAATCAGAAAAAGCACGGCGCATGGAATGTCGTGGGTAACTGTCATCCGAGATGGGACCAAGAGCAGTGCTTGTCAGCATGGCACCCATTGTGGGAGGTGTTCGTATGCCATGATTCCGAGTCTGGTGCCACAGCATAAAGGGCAGGCAGGACTGCTGCCTCTCTCTGCAGTAGTGTCCACAGAGATTCAGGCTGCATCCCAATAAGATCATTTTAAGGAAAAAGAGATATTTAAACATTTTTCTTAACCTTCACACCAAAGGCATTCTCTCCATAGAGAAGCATAAAGTAATTTTAAAATTGTTTTAGAATGTTTATTTTGCTAGTATGCTTTTCCTATGGCTGGACATACTACTTGGGAGTATAAATAAGGTCATGTAGCCGTATATTCGTTTTGAGTTCCTTCCAGAGAGATACCCGCTCCCGGTCATTACCTATGCACGAAGCAGGCTTAGTTCTATAATACACAAGCTTTATGCTGTGGTATGTGTTTCCATAAACCACTTTTTTTCTCTCTCTCACTGTAGTATTTATGGAAATGAATGTGTTACTGCTAAATATTTAAAATAGTAACTGTAGATAGTAGGATTATAATGCTATCAAAAACTTGATAAGTCACCATGTCTCTCCTCTTTTTCTTCATTTATCTATTCTTCTGTTTCCTTTAAATCTGAAGAAAGATTATTTTCGGGAACTATTTACTCTCTAAGCCGTACAAATTAAGAGGAAAAGAATCAACTCCTTTTTATGCAAAATTTCTGAATGACATAGAACCATAGGAATCAAATGATATACATTGAATTTCCTTTTCCTAAGGAACGGTTTATTGAGGAAAATAATCTTTCTCCTCCTCAGCAACAATTGTTTTGTCTGCTCAGTGAATTAAACTTTTAATACAAGCGTCACATTTCCCAAAAAATCCATTTCTCACTCTATGAAATCCTGGAGTCTGAAGAGATCCCAGTACATGAAACGCCCATAGAAATTATTCCTTTATTAAGGCCAAAAGCAAAAATGTAAACAGTGACATTTGTCAGGTGAATTTTGGACACCAAAATGATCTCTTCCTTTTCTGACAACGTAGATGTTTCTAGCTGTATAAAACAAAACTGTGTAAAAATTATATCTGGATAAAAAAAGTTTTAATTGACTCAACCCTTGAAATTTAATCAAAAGTCCCACATGCTGGTTTGCATAAAACGGTTTTGCTGGCAGCTTTCTTAGTGTTAATGGTGAAACACGCAGTTAGTAAATCTTCTGTAACTACTTACTGCATTCGACATCTCAGCAAAAATTCTCTCCTCGGAATTCATATTTAATATGGGTGTTACGGAAAAGATTTAGTATAGATAATTTTTTGGCACGTAGACAATGGGTATATGCATTGGCTTTTGCCGTAACCCTCTCATAACGTCTTCTTGACTATGCTTTCATGCCTGAATATTGTGATCAGTATCAAGAATAAAAATGTCTTTTAAAACGCAGTGAAGTACATGTAGTGGCAAAGAGCACAGGTTTCAGAGAGAGGGAGTACTAGGTTCACATCACACACTTCTGTTCTTTAATTCCAGTGCACCTCAGGAAACGAGTTAACCTCACAGACCATGTGATTCCCTCAATGGTAACATAGGGAGAGAAAACCCACATTCCTTGGTAAATGATTATGAAGATTAAACGAAACGATACATTCAAAACGACACAGACAAAGCACGGCGCTTTGATTGTCGGACGTAACTGTCATCCGAGGTTGGAGCAAGAGCAGTGCTTGTTTGCATGGCACCGTTTCTGCCATGACTCCGAACCTGGCGCCACAGCATAAAGGGCAGGCAAGACTGCTGCCTCTCGCTGCGCAAGAGTCCCCAGAAGTCCAGGCTGCATCCTACTAAAAGATTCTTTTAAGGAAAAAGAGATATTTAAACATTTTTCCTAAGCTTCACACTACAGGCATTCTCTCCAAATAAAGAAGCAAAGAGTAATTTTAAAATTGTTTTAGAGTGTTTATTTTGCTAGTATGCTTTTCCTATGGAGGGACATACTACTTGGACGGTGAGTAAGGTCATGTTCCAGTGTTTTCATTTAGAGCTCCTTCCTGAGAGATGCCAGCTCTCGATGATTATCTATTCACAAAGCAGGCTTAGTCCTGCTACAAAAGCTTTATGCGGGTGTATGTGTTCCCATAAACCAATTTTTTAATCTCTCTTAAAGTAGTATTTAGAGAAATGAATGTGTTATTGCTAAAGGTTTAAACTAGTAACTGTAGAAAGGAAGATTATAATGGTATCAAAGGCTTGATCTGTCACCATGTCAGTCCCCTTATTCATCACTTTTCCCTTCATCTGTTTCTTTTAAATCTTAGAAAGATTATTTTCGGGAACCATGTACTCCCAAAGACTTACAAATTAAGAGGAAAAGAATCAACTCGTTTTTATGAATAATTTCTGAATGAGAGGGAAGAATGGGAATCAAATGATATAAATTGTATTTCCTATTTTAAGGAACAGTTTATTGATGAAAATATTCTTTCATTTCCTCACCCACAATTGTTTTGACTGATCAGTGAATTAAACTTTGAATACAAGCTTCACATTTCCCTAACAATCCATTTTTCATTCTATGAAATCCTGGAGTCAGAAGAGATCCCAACACATGAAACGCCAATAGAAATTATTCTTTTATTAATGCCGAAAGCAAAACTGTAAACAATGACTTTTGTCAGGTGAACATTGGACACCAAAATAATCTCTTCCTTTTTCGCCAAAGGTAGATTTTCCTTGCTCAATAAAACAAAACTCTGTAAAAAATGTACCTGGATTAAAAAAAGGTTAAATGGCGGAACCATTCAAATTTTTTCAAAAGTGCCCCATGCTGGTGAGCATAAAACTTTTTTGCTGTCCTCCTTCTTAGTGTTTTAGGGTGTACAAATGCAGTTAGTACAACTGCTGTTCCTACTGATGGCATTTGACATCTGAGCTAAAATACTCTCCTCAGCATTCATATTTAAGACTGAAGTTATGGAAAAGGTTAAGTATAGATAGTTTTTTGTCACCTAGACACTGGGTCTATGCATTGGCTTTCTCATAACCCTCCCATAACTTCATCTTGACTATGCCTTCATGTCTGAATATTGTGATCAGTATCAAGTATAAAAATGTCTTTCAAAACGCAGTGAAGTACATGTATAGGCTAAGAGCACAGGTTTTAGAGAGAGAGAGTACTGGGTTCACATCACACACTTCTGTTCCTTAATGCCAGGGCCCCTCAGGAAACGATTTACCCTCACTGGGCATGTGATTCCCTCAATGGTAATATAGGGAGAGATAAACCCACCTTTCCTGGTAAAGGAATACGAAGATTAAAGTAAACGATACATTCAAAACGAATCAGAAAAAGCACGGCGCATAAAATGTCGTGGGTAACTGTCATCCGAGATGGGACCAAGAGCAGTGCTTGTATGCATGGCACCCATTGTGGGAGGTGTTCGTATGCCATGATTCCGAGTCTGGTGCCACAGCATAAAGGGCAGGCAGGACTGCTGCCTCTCTCTGCAGTAGTGTCCACAGAGATTCAGGCTGCATCCCAATAAGATCATTTTAAGGAAAAAGAGATATTTAAACATTTTTCTTAACCTTCACACCAAAGGCATTCTCTCCATAGAGAAGCATAAAGTAATTTTAAAATTGTTTTAGAATGTTTATTTTGCTAGTATGCTTTTCCTATGGCTGGACATACTACTTGGGAGTATAAATAAGGTCATGTAGCCGTATATTCGTTTTGAGTTCCTTCCAGAGAGATACCCGCTCCCGGTCATTACCTATGCACGAAGCAGGCTTAGTTCTATAATACACATGCTTTATGCTGTGGTATGTGTTTCCATAAACCACTTTTTTTCTCTCTCTCACTGTAGTATTTATGGAAATGAATGTGTTACTGCTAAATATTTAAAATAGTAACTGTAGATAGGAGGATTATAATGCTATCAAAAACTTGATAAGTCACCATGTCTCTCCTCTTTTTCTTCATTTATCTATTCTTCTGTTTCCTTTAAATCTGAAGAAAGATTATTTTCGGGAACTATTTACTCTCTAAGCCGTACAAATTAAGAGGAAAAGAATCAACTCCTTTTTATGCAAAATTTCTGAATGACATAGAACCATAGGAATCAAATGATATACATTGAATTTCCTTTTCGTAAGGAACGGTTTATTGAGGAAAATAATCTTTCTCCTCCTCAGCAACAATTGTTTTGTCTGCTCAGTGAATTAAACTTTTAATACAAGCGTCACATTTCCCAAAAAATCCATTTCTCACTCTATGAAATCCTGGAGTCTGAAGAGATCCCAGTACATGAAACGCCCATAGAAATTATTCCTTTATTAAGGCCAAAAGAAAAAATGTAAACAGTGACATTTGTCAGGTGAATTTTGGACACCAAAATGATCTCTTCCTTTTCTGACAACGTAGATGTTTCTAGCTGTATAAAACAAAACTGTGTAAAAATTATATCTGGATAAAAAAAGTTTTAATTGACTCAACCCTTGAAATTTAATCAAAAGTCCCACATGCTGGTTTGCATAAAACGGTTTTGCTGGCAGCTTTCTTAGTGTTAATGGTGAAACACGCAGTTAGTAAATCTTCTGTAACTACTTACTGCATTCGACATCTCAGCAAAAATTCTCTCCTCGGAATTCATATTTAATATGGGTGTTACGGAAAAGATTTAGTATAGATAATTTTTTGGCACGTAGACAATGGGTATATGCATTGGCTTTTGCCGTAACCCTCTCATAACGTCTTCTTGACTATGCTTTCATGCCTGAATATTGTGATCAGTATCAAGAATAAAAATGTCTTTTAAAACGCAGTGAAGTACATGTAGTGGCAAAGAGCACAGGTTTCAGAGAGAGGGAGTACTAGGTTCACATCACACACTTCTGTTCTTTAATTCCAGTGCACCTCAGGAAACGAGTTAACCTCACAGACCATGTGATTCCCTCAATGGTAACATAGGGAGAGAAAACCCACATTCCTTGGTAAATGATTATGAAGATTAAACGAAACGATACATTCAAAACGACACAGACAAAGCACGGCGCTTTGATTGTCGGACGTAACTGTCATCCGAGGTTGGAGCAAGAGCAGTGCTTGTTTGCATGGCACCGTTTCTGCCATGACTCCGAACCTGGCGCCACAGCATAAAGGGCAGGCAAGACTGCTGCCTCTCGCTGCGCAAGAGTCCCCAGAAGTCCAGGCTGCATCCTACTAAAAGATTCTTTTAAGGAAAAAGAGATATTTAAACATTTTTCCTAAGCTTCACACTACAGGCATTCTCTCCAAATAAAGAAGCAAAGAGTAATTTTAAAATTGTTTTAGAGTGTTTATTTTGCTAGTATGCTTTTCCTATGGAGGGACATACTACTTGGACGGTGAGTAAGGTCATGTTCCAGTGTTTTCATTTAGAGCTCCTTCCTGAGAGATGCCAGCTCTCGATGATTATCTATTCACAAAGCAGGCTTAGTCCTGCTACAAAAGCTTTATGCGGGTGTATGTGTTCCCATAAACCAATTTTTAAATCTCTCTTAAAGTAGTATTTAGAGAAATGAATGTGTTATTGCTAAAGGTTTAAACTAGTAACTGTAGAAAGGAAGATTATAATGGTATCAAAGGCTTGATCTGTCACCATGTCAGTCCCCTTATTCATCACTTTTCCCTTCATCTGTTTCTTTTAAATCTTAGAAAGATTATTTTCGGGAACCATGTACTCCCAAAGACTTACAAATTAAGAGGAAAAGAATCAACTCGTTTTTATGAATAATTTCTGAATGAGAGGGAAGAATGGGAATCAAATGATATAAATTGTATTTCCTATTTTAAGGAACAGTTTATTGATGAAAATATTCTTTCATTTCCTCACCCACAATTGTTTTGACTGATCAGTGAATTAAACTTTGAATACAAGCTTCACATTTCCCTAACAATCCATTTTTCATTCTATGAAATCCTGGAGTCAGAAGAGATCCCAACACATGAAACGCCAATAGAAATTATTCTTTTATTAATGCCGAAAGCAAAACTGTAAACAATGACTTTTGTCAGGTGAACATTGGACACCAAAATAATCTCTTCCTTTTTCGCCAAAGGTAGATTTTCCTTGCTCAATAAAACAAAACTCTGTAAAAAATGTACCTGGATTAAAAAAAGGTTAAATGGCGGAACCATTCAAATTTTTTCAAAAGTGCCCCATGCTGGTGAGCATAAAACTTTTTTGCTGTCCTCCTTCTTAGTGTTTTAGGGTGTACAAATGCAGTTAGTACAACTGCTGTTCCTACTGATGGCATTTGACATCTGAGCTAAAATACTCTCCTCAGCATTCATATTTAAGACTGAAGTTATGGAAAAGGTTAAGTATAGATAGTTTTTTGTCACCTAGACACTGGGTCTATGCATTGGCTTTCTCATAACCCTCCCATAACTTCATCTTGACTATGCCTTCATGTCTGAATATTGTGATCAGTATCAAGTATAAAAATGTCTTTCAAAACGCAGTGAAGTACATGTATAGGCTAAGAGCACAGGTTTTAGAGAGAGAGAGTACTGGGTTCACATCACACACTTCTGTTCCTTAATGCCAGGGCCCCTCAGGAAACGATTTACCCTCACTGGGCATGTGATTCCCTCAATGGTAATATAGGGAGAGATAAACCCACCTTTCCTGGTAAAGGAATACGAAGATTAAAGTAAACGATACATTCAAAACGAATCAGAAAAAGCACGGCGCATAAAATGTCGTGGGTAACTGTCATCCGAGATGGGACCAAGAGCAGTGCTTGTATGCATGGCACCCATTGTGGGAGGTGTTCGTATGCCATGATTCCGAGTCTGGTGCCACAGCATAAAGGGCAGGCAGGACTGCTGCCTCTCTCTGCAGTAGTGTCCACAGAGATTCAGGCTGCATCCCAATAAGATCATTTAAGGAAAAAGAGATATTTAAACATTTTTCTTAACCTTCACACCAAAGGCATTCTCTCCATAGAGAAGCATAAAGTAATTTTAAAATTGTTTTAGAATGTTTATTTTGCTAGTATGCTTTTCCTATGGCTGGACATACTACTTGGGAGTATAAATAAGGTCATGTAGCCGTATATTCGTTTTGAGTTCCTTCCAGAGAGATACCCGCTCCCGGTCATTACCTATGCACGAAGCAGGCTTAGTTCTATAATACACAAGCTTTATGCTGTGGTATGTGTTTCCATAAACCACTTTTTTTCTCTCTCTCACTGTAGTATTTATGGAAATGAATGTGTTACTGCTAAATATTTAAAATAGTAACTGTAGATAGGAGGATTATAATGCTATCAAAAACTTGATAAGTCACCATGTCTCTCCTCTTTTTCTTCATTTATCTATTCTTCTGTTTCCTTTAAATCTGAAGAAAGATTATTTTCGGGAACTATTTACTCTCTAAGCCGTACAAATTAAGAGGAAAAGAATCAACTCCTTTTTATGCAAAATTTCTGAATGACATAGAACCATAGGAATCAAATGATATACATTGAATTTCCTTTTCGTAAGGAACGGTTTATTGAGGAAAATAATCTTTCTCCTCCTCAGCAACAATTGTTTTGTCTGCTCAGTGAATTAAACTTTTAATACAAGCGTCACATTTCCCAAAAAATCCATTTCTCACTCTATGAAATCCTGGAGTCTGAAGAGATCCCAGTACATGAAACGCCCATAGAAATTATTCCTTTATTAAGGCCAAAAGCAAAAATGTAAACAGTGACATTTGTCAGGTGAATTTTGGACACCAAAATGATCTCTTCCTTTTCTGACAACGTAGATGTTTCTAGCTGTATAAAACAAAACTGTGTAAAAATTATATCTGGACAAAAAAAGTTTTAATTGACTCAACCCTTGAAATTTAATCAAAAGTCCCACATGCTGGTTTGCATAAAACGGTTTTGCTGGCAGCTTTCTTAGTGTTAATGGTGAAACACGCAGTTAGTAAATCTTCTGTAACTACTTACTGCATTCGACATCTCAGCAAAAATTCTCTCCTCGGAATTCATATTTAATATGGGTGTTACGGAAAAGATTTAGTATAGATAATTTTTTGGCACGTAGACAATGGGTATATGCATTGGCTTTTGCCGTAACCCTCTCATAACGTCTTCTTGACTATGCTTTCATGCCTGAATATTGTGATCAGTATCAAGAATAAAAATGTCTTTTAAAACGCAGTGAAGTACATGTAGTGGCAAAGAGCACAGGTTTCAGAGAGAGGGAGTACTAGGTTCACATCACACACTTCTGTTCTTTAATTCCAGTGCACCTCAGGAAACGAGTTAACCTCACAGACCATGTGATTCCCTCAATGGTAACATAGGGAGAGAAAACCCACATTCCTTGGTAAATGATTATGAAGATTAAACGAAACGATACATTCAAAACGACACAGACAAAGCACGGCGCTTTGATTGTCGGACGTAACTGTCATCCGAGGTTGGAGCAAGAGCAGTGCTTGTTTGCATGGCACCGTTTCTGCCATGACTCCGAACCTGGCGCCACAGCATAAAGGGCAGGCAAGACTGCTGCCTCTCGCTGCGCAAGAGTCCCCAGAAGTCCAGGCTGCATCCTACTAAAAGATTCTTTTAAGGAAAAAGAGATATTTAAACATTTTTCCTAAGCTTCACACTACAGGCATTCTCTCCAAATAAAGAAGCAAAGAGTAATTTTAAAATTGTTTTAGAGTGTTTATTTTGCTAGTATGCTTTTCCTATGGAGGGACATACTACTTGGACGGTGAGTAAGGTCATGTTCCAGTGTTTTCATTTAGAGCTCCTTCCTGAGAGATGCCAGCTCTCGATGATTATCTATTCACAAAGCAGGCTTAGTCCTGCTACAAAAGCTTTATGCGGGTGTATGTGTTCCCATAAACCAATTTTTTAATCTCTCTTAAAGTAGTATTTAGAGAAATGAATGTGTTATTGCTAAAGGTTTAAACTAGTAACTGTAGAAAGGAAGATTATAATGGTATCAAAGGCTTGATCTGTCACCATGTCAGTCCCCTTATTCATCACTTTTCCCTTCATCTGTTTCTTTTAAATCTTAGAAAGATTATTTTCGGGAACCATGTACTCCCAAAGACTTACAAATTAAGAGGAAAAGAATCAACTCGTTTTTATGAATAATTTCTGAATGAGAGGGAAGAATGGGAATCAAATGATATAAATTGTATTTCCTATTTTAAGGAACAGTTTATTGATGAAAATATTCTTTCATTTCCTCACCCACAATTGTTTTGACTGATCAGTGAATTAAACTTTGAATACAAGCTTCACATTTCCCTAACAATCCATTTTTCATTCTATGAAATCCTGGAGTCAGAAGAGATCCCAACACATGAAACGCCAATAGAAATTATTCTTTTATTAATGCCGAAAGCAAAACTGTAAACAATGACTTTTGTCAGGTGAACATTGGACACCAAAATAATCTCTTCCTTTTTCGCCAAAGGTAGATTTTCCTTGCTCAATAAAACAAAACTCTGTAAAAAATGTACCTGGATTAAAAAAAGGTTAAATGGCGGAACCATTCAAATTTTTTCAAAAGTGCCCCATGCTGGTGAGCATAAAACTTTTTTGCTGTCCTCCTTCTTAGTGTTTTAGGGTGTACAAATGCAGTTAGTACAACTGCTGTTCCTACTGATGGCATTTGACATCTGAGCTAAAATACTCTCCTCAGCATTCATATTTAAGACTGAAGTTATGGAAAAGATTAAGTATAGATAGTTTTTTGTCACCTAGACACTGGGTCTATGCATTGGCTTTTTCATAACACTCCCATAACTTCATCTTCACTATGCCTTCATGTCTGAATATTGTGATCAGTATCAAGTATAAAAATGTCTTTCAAAACGCAGTGAAGTACATGTATAGGCTAAGAGCACAGGTTTTAGAGAGAGAGAGTACTGGGTTCACATCACACACTTCTGTTCCTTAATGCCAGGGCCCCTCAGGAAACGATTTACCCTCACTGGGCATGTGATTCCCTCAATGGTAATATAGGGAGAGATAAACCCACCTTTCCTGGTAAAGGAATACGAAGATTAAAGTAAACGATACATTCAAAACGAATCAGAAAAAGCACGGCGCATAAAATGTCGTGGGTAACTGTCATCCGAGATGGGACCAAGAGCAGTGCTTGTATGCATGGCACCCATTGTGGGAGGTGTTCGTATGCCATGATTCCGAGTCTGGTGCCACAGCATAAAGGGCAGGCAGGACTGCTGCCTCTCTCTGCAGTAGTGTCCACAGAGATTCAGGCTGCATCCCAATAAGATCATTTTAAGGAAAAAGAGATATTTAAACATTTTTCTTAACCTTCACACCAAAGGCATTCTCTCCATAGAGAAGCATAAAGTAATTTTAAAATTGTTTTAGAATGTTTATTTTGCTAGTATGCTTTTCCTATGGCTGGACATACTACTTGGGAGTATAAATAAGGTCATGTAGCCGTATATTCGTTTTGAGTTCCTTCCAGAGAGATACCCGCTCCCGGTCATTACCTATGCACGAAGCAGGCTTAGTTCTATAATACACATGCTTTATGCTGTGGTATGTGTTTCCATAAACCACTTTTTTTCTCTCTCTCACTGTAGTATTTATGGAAATGAATGTGTTACTGCTAAATATTTAAAATAGTAACTGTAGATAGGAGGATTATAATGCTATCAAAAACTTGATAAGTCACCATGTCTCTCCTCTTTTTCTTCATTTATCTATTCTTCTGTTTCCTTTAAATCTGAAGAAAGATTATTTTCGGGAACTATTTACTCTCTAAGCCGTACAAATTAAGAGGAAAAGAATCAACTCCTTTTTATGCAAAATTTCTGAATGACATAGAACCATAGGAATCAAATGATATACATTGAATTTCCTTTTCGTAAGGAACGGTTTATTGAGGAAAATAATCTTTCTCCTCCTCAGCAACAATTGTTTTGTCTGCTCAGTGAATTAAACTTTTAATACAAGCGTCACATTTCCCAAAAAATCCATTTCTCACTCTATGAAATCCTGGAGTCTGAAGAGATCCCAGTACATGAAACGCCCATAGAAATTATTCCTTTATTAAGGCCAAAAGAAAAAATGTAAACAGTGACATTTGTCAGGTGAATTTTGGACACCAAAATGATCTCTTCCTTTTCTGACAACGTAGATGTTTCTAGCTGTATAAAACAAAACTGTGTAAAAATTATATCTGGATAAAAAAAGTTTTAATTGACTCAACCCTTGAAATTTAATCAAAAGTCCCACATGCTGGTTTGCATAAAACGGTTTTGCTGGCAGCTTTCTTAGTGTTAATGGTGAAACACGCAGTTAGTAAATCTTCTGTAACTACTTACTGCATTCGACATCTCAGCAAAAATTCTCTCCTCGGAATTCATATTTAATATGGGTGTTACGGAAAAGATTTAGTATAGATAATTTTTTGGCACGTAGACAATGGGTATATGCATTGGCTTTTGCCGTAACCCTCTCATAACGTCTTCTTGACTATGCTTTCATGCCTGAATATTGTGATCAGTATCAAGAATAAAAATGTCTTTTAAAACGCAGTGAAGTACATGTAGTGGCAAAGAGCACAGGTTTCAGAGAGAGGGAGTACTAGGTTCACATCACACACTTCTGTTCTTTAATTCCAGTGCACCTCAGGAAACGAGTTAACCTCACAGACCATGTGATTCCCTCAATGGTAACATAGGGAGAGAAAACCCACATTCCTTGGTAAATGATTATGAAGATTAAACGAAACGATACATTCAAAACGACACAGACAAAGCACGGCGCTTTGATTGTCGGACGTAACTGTCATCCGAGGTTGGAGCAAGAGCAGTGCTTGTTTGCATGGCACCGTTTCTGCCATGACTCCGAACCTGGCGCCACAGCATAAAGGGCAGGCAAGACTGCTGCCTCTCGCTGCGCAAGAGTCCCCAGAAGTCCAGGCTGCATCCTACTAAAAGATTCTTTTAAGGAAAAAGAGATATTTAAACATTTTTCCTAAGCTTCACACTACAGGCATTCTCTCCAAATAAAGAAGCAAAGAGTAATTTTAAAATTGTTTTAGAGTGTTTATTTTGCTAGTATGCTTTTCCTATGGAGGGACATACTACTTGGACGG
This sequence comes from Manis pentadactyla, assembly GCF_030020395.1. Taxonomy (NCBI): domain Eukaryota; kingdom Metazoa; phylum Chordata; class Mammalia; order Pholidota; family Manidae; genus Manis; species Manis pentadactyla. Next base: position 39,947,972 of record NC_080031.1, on the reverse strand, counting down.
TGAGTAAGGTCATGTTCCAGTGTTTTCATTTAGAGCTCCTTCCTGAGAGATGCCAGCTCTCGATGATTATCTATTCACAAAGCAGGCTTAGTCCTGCTACAAAAGCTTTATGCGGGTGTATGTGTTCCCATAAACCAATTTTTTAATCTCTCTTAAAGTAGTATTTAGAGAAATGAATGTGTTATTGCTAAAGGTTTAAACTAGTAACTGTAGAAAGGAAGATTATAATGGTATCAAAGGCTTGATCTGTCACCATGTCAGTCCCCTTATTCATCACTTTTCCCTTCATCTGTTTCTTTTAAATCTTAGAAAGATTATTTTCGGGAACCATGTACTCCCAAAGACTTACAAATTAAGAGGAAAAGAATCAACTCGTTTTTATGAATAATTTCTGAATGAGAGGGAAGAATGGGAATCAAATGATATAAATTGTATTTCCTATTTTAAGGAACAGTTTATTGATGAAAATATTCTTTCATTTCCTCACCCACAATTGTTTTGACTGATCAGTGAATTAAACTTTGAATACAAGCTTCACATTTCCCTAACAATCCATTTTTCATTCTATGAAATCCTGGAGTCAGAAGAGATCCCAACACATGAAACGCCAATAGAAATTATTCTTTTATTAATGCCGAAAGCAAAACTGTAAACAATGACTTTTGTCAGGTGAACATTGGACACCAAAATAATCTCTTCCTTTTTCGCCAAAGGTAGATTTTCCTTGCTCAATAAAACAAAACTCTGTAAAAAATGTACCTGGATTAAAAAAAGGTTAAATGGCGGAACCATTCAAATTTTTTCAAAAGTGCCCCATGCTGGTGAGCATAAAACTTTTTTGCTGTCCTCCTTCTTAGTGTTTTAGGGTGTACAAATGCAGTTAGTACAACTGCTGTTCCTACTGATGGCATTTGACATCTGAGCTAAAATACTCTCCTCAGCATTCATATTTAAGACTGAAGTTATGGAAAAGATTAAGTATAGATAGTTTTTTGTCACCTAGACACTGGGTCTATGCATTGGCTTTTTCATAACACTCCCATAACTTCATCTTCACTATGCCTTCATGTCTGAATATTGTGATCAGTATCAAGTATAAAAATGTCTTTCAAAACGCAGTGAAGTACATGTATAGGCTAAGAGCACAGGTTTTAGAGAGAGAGAGTACTGGGTTCACATCACACACTTCTGTTCCTTAATGCCAGGGCCCCTCAGGAAACGATTTACCCTCACTGGGCATGTGATTCCCTCAATGGTAATATAGGGAGAGATAAACCCACCTTTCCTGGTAAAGGAATACGAAGATTAAAGTAAACGATACATTCAAAACGAATCAGAAAAAGCACGGCGCATAAAATGTCGTGGGTAACTGTCATCCGAGATGGGACCAAGAGCAGTGCTTGTATGCATGGCACCCATTGTGGGAGGTGTTCGTATGCCATGATTCCGAGTCTGGTGCCACAGCATAAAGGGCAGGCAGGACTGCTGCCTCTCTCTGCAGTAGTGTCCACAGAGATTCAGGCTGCATCCCAATAAGATCATTTTAAGGAAAAAGAGATATTTAAACATTTTTCTTAACCTTCACACCAAAGGCATTCTCTCCATAGAGAAGCATAAAGTAATTTTAAAATTGTTTTAGAATGTTTATTTTGCTAGTATGCTTTTCCTATGGCTGGACATACTACTTGGGAGTATAAATAAGGTCATGTAGCCGTATATTCGTTTTGAGTTCCTTCCAGAGAGATACCCGCTCCCGGTCATTACCTATGCACGAAGCAGGCTTAGTTCTATAATACACATGCTTTATGCTGTGGTATGTGTTTCCATAAACCACTTTTTTTCTCTCTCTCACTGTAGTATTTATGGAAATGAATGTGTTACTGCTAAATATTTAAAATAGTAACTGTAGATAGGAGGATTATAATGCTATCAAAAACTTGATAAGTCACCATGTCTCTCCTCTTTTTCTTCATTTATCTATTCTTCTGTTTCCTTTAAATCTGAAGAAAGATTATTTTCGGGAACTATTTACTCTCTAAGCCGTACAAATTAAGAGGAAAAGAATCAACTCCTTTTTATGCAAAATTTCTGAATGACATAGAACCATAGGAATCAAATGATATACATTGAATTTCCTTTTCGTAAGGAACGGTTTATTGAGGAAAATAATCTTTCTCCTCCTCAGCAACAATTGTTTTGTCTGCTCAGTGAATTAAACTTTTAATACAAGCGTCACATTTCCCAAAAAATCCATTTCTCACTCTATGAAATCCTGGAGTCTGAAGAGATCCCAGTACATGAAACGCCCATAGAAATTATTCCTTTATTAAGGCCAAAAGAAAAAATGTAAACAGTGACATTTGTCAGGTGAATTTTGGACACCAAAATGATCTCTTCCTTTTCTGACAACGTAGATGTTTCTAGCTGTATAAAACAAAACTGTGTAAAAATTATATCTGGATAAAAAAAGTTTTAATTGACTCAACCCTTGAAATTTAATCAAAAGTCCCACATGCTGGTTTGCATAAAACGGTTTTGCTGGCAGCTTTCTTAGTGTTAATGGTGAAACACGCAGTTAGTAAATCTTCTGTAACTACTTACTGCATTCGACATCTCAGCAAAAATTCTCTCCTCGGAATTCATATTTAATATGGGTGTTACGGAAAAGATTTAGTATAGATAATTTTTTGGCACGTAGACAATGGGTATATGCATTGGCTTTTGCCGTAACCCTCTCATAACGTCTTCTTGACTATGCTTTCATGCCTGAATATTGTGATCAGTATCAAGAATAAAAATGTCTTTTAAAACGCAGTGAAGTACATGTAGTGGCAAAGAGCACAGGTTTCAGAGAGAGGGAGTACTAGGTTCACATCACACACTTCTGTTCTTTAATTCCAGTGCACCTCAGGAAACGAGTTAACCTCACAGACCATGTGATTCCCTCAATGGTAACATAGGGAGAGAAAACCCACATTCCTTGGTAAATGATTATGAAGATTAAACGAAACGATACATTCAAAACGACACAGACAAAGCACGGCGCTTTGATTGTCGGACGTAACTGTCATCCGAGGTTGGAGCAAGAGCAGTGCTTGTTTGCATGGCACCGTTTCTGCCATGACTCCGAACCTGGCGCCACAGCATAAAGGGCAGGCAAGACTGCTGCCTCTCGCTGCGCAAGAGTCCCCAGAAGTCCAGGCTGCATCCTACTAAAAGATTCTTTTAAGGAAAAAGAGATATTTAAACATTTTTCCTAAGCTTCACACTACAGGCATTCTCTCCAAATAAAGAAGCAAAGAGTAATTTTAAAATTGTTTTAGAGTGTTTATTTTGCTAGTATGCTTTTCCTATGGAGGGACATACTACTTGGACGGTGAGTAAGGTCATGTTCCAGTGTTTTCATTTAGAGCTCCTTCCTGAGAGATGCCAGCTCTCGATGATTATCTATTCACAAAGCAGGCTTAGTCCTGCTACAAAAGCTTTATGCGGGTGTATGTGTTCCCATAAACCAATTTTTAAATCTCTCTTAAAGTAGTATTTAGAGAAATGAATGTGTTATTGCTAAAGGTTTAAACTAGTAACTGTAGAAAGGAAGATTATAATGGTATCAAAGGCTTGATCTGTCACCATGTCAGTCCCCTTATTCATCACTTTTCCCTTCATCTGTTTCTTTTAAATCTTAGAAAGATTATTTTCGGGAACCATGTACTCCCAAAGACTTACAAATTAAGAGGAAAAGAATCAACTCGTTTTTATGAATAATTTCTGAATGAGAGGGAAGAATGGGAATCAAATGATATAAATTGTATTTCCTATTTTAAGGAACAGTTTATTGATGAAAATATTCTTTCATTTCCTCACCCACAATTGTTTTGACTGATCAGTGAATTAAACTTTGAATACAAGCTTCACATTTCCCTAACAATCCATTTTTCATTCTATGAAATCCTGGAGTCAGAAGAGATCCCAACACATGAAACGCCAATAGAAATTATTCTTTTATTAATGCCGAAAGCAAAACTGTAAACAATGACTTTTGTCAGGTGAACATTGGACACCAAAATAATCTCTTCCTTTTTCGCCAAAGGTAGATTTTCCTTGCTCAATAAAACAAAACTCTGTAAAAAATGTACCTGGATTAAAAAAAGGTTAAATGGCGGAACCATTCAAATTTTTTCAAAAGTGCCCCATGCTGGTGAGCATAAAACTTTTTTGCTGTCCTCCTTCTTAGTGTTTTAGGGTGTACAAATGCAGTTAGTACAACTGCTGTTCCTACTGATGGCATTTGACATCTGAGCTAAAATACTCTCCTCAGCATTCATATTTAAGACTGAAGTTATGGAAAAGGTTAAGTATAGATAGTTTTTTGTCACCTAGACACTGGGTCTATGCATTGGCTTTCTCATAACCCTCCCATAACTTCATCTTGACTATGCCTTCATGTCTGAATATTGTGATCAGTATCAAGTATAAAAATGTCTTTCAAAACGCAGTGAAGTACATGTATAGGCTAAGAGCACAGGTTTTAGAGAGAGAGAGTACTGGGTTCACATCACACACTTCTGTTCCTTAATGCCAGGGCCCCTCAGGAAACGATTTACCCTCACTGGGCATGTGATTCCCTCAATGGTAATATAGGGAGAGATAAACCCACCTTTCCTGGTAAAGGAATACGAAGATTAAAGTAAACGATACATTCAAAACGAATCAGAAAAAGCACGGCGCATAAAATGTCGTGGGTAACTGTCATCCGAGATGGGACCAAGAGCAGTGCTTGTATGCATGGCACCCATTGTGGGAGGTGTTCGTATGCCATGATTCCGAGTCTGGTGCCACAGCATAAAGGGCAGGCAGGACTGCTGCCTCTCTCTGCAGTAGTGTCCACAGAGATTCAGGCTGCATCCCAATAAGATCATTTAAGGAAAAAGAGATATTTAAACATTTTTCTTAACCTTCACACCAAAGGCATTCTCTCCATAGAGAAGCATAAAGTAATTTTAAAATTGTTTTAGAATGTTTATTTTGCTAGTATGCTTTTCCTATGGCTGGACATACTACTTGGGAGTATAAATAAGGTCATGTAGCCGTATATTCGTTTTGAGTTCCTTCCAGAGAGATACCCGCTCCCGGTCATTACCTATGCACGAAGCAGGCTTAGTTCTATAATACACAAGCTTTATGCTGTGGTATGTGTTTCCATAAACCACTTTTTTTCTCTCTCTCACTGTAGTATTTATGGAAATGAATGTGTTACTGCTAAATATTTAAAATAGTAACTGTAGATAGGAGGATTATAATGCTATCAAAAACTTGATAAGTCACCATGTCTCTCCTCTTTTTCTTCATTTATCTATTCTTCTGTTTCCTTTAAATCTGAAGAAAGATTATTTTCGGGAACTATTTACTCTCTAAGCCGTACAAATTAAGAGGAAAAGAATCAACTCCTTTTTATGCAAAATTTCTGAATGACATAGAACCATAGGAATCAAATGATATACATTGAATTTCCTTTTCGTAAGGAACGGTTTATTGAGGAAAATAATCTTTCTCCTCCTCAGCAACAATTGTTTTGTCTGCTCAGTGAATTAAACTTTTAATACAAGCGTCACATTTCCCAAAAAATCCATTTCTCACTCTATGAAATCCTGGAGTCTGAAGAGATCCCAGTACATGAAACGCCCATAGAAATTATTCCTTTATTAAGGCCAAAAGCAAAAATGTAAACAGTGACATTTGTCAGGTGAATTTTGGACACCAAAATGATCTCTTCCTTTTCTGACAACGTAGATGTTTCTAGCTGTATAAAACAAAACTGTGTAAAAATTATATCTGGACAAAAAAGTTTTAATTGACTCAACCCTTGAAATTTAATCAAAAGTCCCACATGCTGGTTTGCATAAAACGGTTTTGCTGGCAGCTTTCTTAGTGTTAATGGTGAAACACGCAGTTAGTAAATCTTCTGTAACTACTTACTGCATTCGACATCTCAGCAAAAATTCTCTCCTCGGAATTCATATTTAATATGGGTGTTACGGAAAAGATTTAGTATAGATAATTTTTTGGCACGTAGACAATGGGTATATGCATTGGCTTTTGCCGTAACCCTCTCATAACGTCTTCTTGACTATGCTTTCATGCCTGAATATTGTGATCAGTATCAAGAATAAAAATGTCTTTTAAAACGCAGTGAAGTACATGTAGTGGCAAAGAGCACAGGTTTCAGAGAGAGGGAGTACTAGGTTCACATCACACACTTCTGTTCTTTAATTCCAGTGCACCTCAGGAAACGAGTTAACCTCACAGACCATGTGATTCCCTCAATGGTAACATAGGGAGAGAAAACCCACATTCCTTGGTAAATGATTATGAAGATTAAACGAAACGATACATTCAAAACGACACAGACAAAGCACGGCGCTTTGATTGTCGGACGTAACTGTCATCCGAGGTTGGAGCAAGAGCAGTGCTTGTTTGCATGGCACCGTTTCTGCCATGACTCCGAACCTGGCGCCACAGCATAAAGGGCAGGCAAGACTGCTGCCTCTCGCTGCGCAAGAGTCCCCAGAAGTCCAGGCTGCATCCTACTAAAAGATTCTTTTAAGGAAAAAGAGATATTTAAACATTTTTCCTAAGCTTCACACTACAGGCATTCTCTCCAAAGAAAGAAGCAAAGAGTAATTTTAAAATTGTTTTAGAGTGTTTATTTTGCTAGTATGCTTTTCCTATGGAGGGACATACTACTTGGACGGTGAGTAAGGTCATGTTCCAGTGTTTTCATTTAGAGCTCCTTCCTGAGAGATGCCAGCTCTCGATGATTATCTATTCACAAAGCAGACTTAGTCCTGCTACAAAAGCTTTATGCGGGTGTATGTGTTCCCATAAACCAATTTTTTAATCTCTCTTAAAGTAGTATTTAGAGAAATGAATGTGTTATTGCTAAAGATTTAAACTAGTAACTGTAGAAAGGAAGATTATAATGGTATCAAAGGCTTGATCTGTCACCATGTCAGTCCCCTTATTCATCACTTTTCCCTTCATCTGTTTCTTTTAAATCTTAGAAAGATTATTTTCGGGAACCATGTACTCCCAAAGACTTACAAATTAAGAGGAAAAGAATCAACTCGTTTTTATGAATAATTTCTGAATGAGAGGGAAGAATGGGAATCAAATGATATAAATTGTATTTCCTATTTTAAGGAACAGTTTATTGATGAAAATATTCTTTCATTTCCTCACCCACAATTGTTTTGACTGATCAGTGAATTAAACTTTGAATACAAGCTTCACATTTCCCTAACAATCCATTTTTCATTCTATGAAATCCTGGAGTCAGAAGAGATCCCAACACATGAAACGCCAATAGAAATTATTCTTTTATTAATGCCGAAAGCAAAACTGTAAACAATGACTTTTGTCAGGTGAACATTGGACACCAAAATAATCTCTTCCTTTTTCGCCAAAGGTAGATTTTCCTTGCTCAATAAAACAAAACTCTGTAAAAAATGTACCTGGATTAAAAAAAGGTTAAATGGCGGAACCATTCAAATTTTTTCAAAAGTGCCCCATGCTGGTGAGCATAAAACTTTTTTGCTGTCCTCCTTCTTAGTGTTTTAGGGTGTACAAATGCAGTTAGTACAACTGCTGTTCCTACTGATGGCATTTGACATCTGAGCTAAAATACTCTCCTCAGCATTCATATTTAAGACTGAAGTTGTGGAAAAGGTTAAGTATAGATAGTTTTTTGTCACCTAGACACTGGGTCTATGCATTGGCTTTCTCATAACCCTCCCATAACTTCATCTTGACTATGCCTTCATGTCTGAATATTGTGATCAGTATCAAGTATAAAAATGTCTTTCAAAACGCAGTGAAGTACATGTATAGGCTAAGAGCACAGGTTTTAGAGAGAGAGAGTACTGGGTTCACATCACACACTTCTGTTCCTTAATGCCAGGGCCCCTCAGGAAACGATTTACCCTCACTGGGCATGTGATTCCCTCAATGGTAATATAGGGAGAGATAAACCCACCTTTCCTGGTAAAGGAATACGAAGATTAAAGTAAACGATACATTCAAAACGAATCAGAAAAAGCACGGCGCATGGAATGTCGTGGGTAACTGTCATCCGAGATGGGACCAAGAGCAGTGCTTGTCAGCATGGCACCCATTGTGGGAGGTGTTCGTATGCCATGATTCCGAGTCTGGTGCCACAGCATAAAGGGCAGGCAGGACTGCTGCCTCTCTCTGCAGTAGTGTCCACAGAGATTCAGGCTGCATCCCAATAAGATCATTTTAAAAAAAAAGAGATATTTAAACATTTTTCTTAACCTTCACACCAAAGGCATTCTCTCCATAGAGAAGCATAAAGTAATTTTAAAATTGTTTTAGAATGTTTATTTTGCTAGTATGCTTGTCCTATGGCTGGACATACTACTTGGGAGTATAAATAAGGTCATGTAGCCGTATATTCGTTTTGAGTTCCTTCCAGAGAGATACCCGCTCCCGGTCATTACCTATGCACGAAGCAGGCTTAGTTCTATAATACACAAGCTTTATGCTGTGGTATGTGTTTCCATAAACCACTTTTTTTCTCTCTCTCACTGTAGTATTTATGGAAATGAATGTGTTACTGCTAAATATTTAAAATAGTAACTGTAGATAGGAGGATTATAATGCTATCAAAAACTTGATAAGTCACCATGTCTCTCCTCTTTTTCTTCATTTATCTATTCTTCTGTTTCCTTTAAATCTGAAGAAAGATTATTTTCGGGAACTATTTACTCTCTAAGCCGTACAAATTAAGAGGAAAAGAATCAACTCCTTTTTATGCAAAATTTCTGAATGACATAGAACCATAGGAATCAAATGATATACATTGAATTTCCTTTTCCTAAGGAACGGTTTATTGAGGAAAATAATCTTTCTCCTCCTCAGCAACAATTGTTTTGTCTGCTCAGTGAATTAAACTTTTAATACAAGCGTCACATTTCCCAAAAAATCCATTTCTCACTCTATGAAATCCTGGAGTCTGAAGAGATCCCAGTACATGAAACGCCCATAGAAATTATTCCTTTATTAAGGCCAAAAGCAAAAATGTAAACAGTGACATTTGTCAGGTGAATTTTGGACACCAAAATGATCTCTTCCTTTTCTGACAACGTAGATGTTTCTAGCTGTATAAAACAAAACTGTGTAAAAATTATATCTGGACAAAAAAAGTTTTAATTGACTCAACCCTTGAAATTTAATCAAAAGTCCCACATGCTGGTTTGCATAAAACGGTTTTGCTGGCAGCTTTCTTAGTGTTAATGGTGAAACACGCAGTTAGTAAATCTTCTGTAACTACTTACTGCATTCGACATCTCAGCAAAAATTCTCTCCTCGGAATTCATATTTAATATGGGTGTTACGGAAAAGATTTAGTATAGATAATTTTTTGGCACGTAGACAATGGGTATATGCATTGGCTTTTGCCGTAACCCTCTCATAACGTCTTCTTGACTATGCTTTCATGCCTGAATATTGTGATCAGTATCAAGAATAAAAATGTCTTTTAAAACGCAGTGAAGTACATGTAGTGGCAAAGAGCACAGGTTTCAGAGAGAGGGAGTACTAGGTTCACATCACACACTTCTGTTCTTTAATTCCAGTGCACCTCAGGAAACGAGTTAACCTCACAGACCATGTGATTCCCTCAATGGTAACATAGGGAGAGAAAACCCACATTCCTTGGTAAATGATTATGAAGATTAAACGAAACGATACATTCAAAACGACACAGACAAAGCACGGCGCTTTGATTGTCGGACGTAACTGTCATCCGAGGTTGGAGCAAGAGCAGTGCTTGTTTGCATGGCACCGTTTCTGCCATGACTCCGAACCTGGCGCCACAGCATAAAGGGCAGGCAAGACTGCTGCCTCTCGCTGCGCAAGAGTCCCCAGAAGTCCAGGCTGCATCCTACTAAAAGATTCTTTTAAGGAAAAAGAGATATTTAAACATTTTTCCTAAGCTTCACACTACAGGCATTCTCTCCAAATAAAGAAGCAAAGAGTAATTTTAAAATTGTTTTAGAGTGTTTATTTTGCTAGTATGCTTTTCCTATGGAGGGACATACTACTTGGACGGTGAGTAAGGTCATGTTCCAGTGTTTTCATTTAGAGCTCCTTCCTGAGAGATGCCAGCTCTCGATGATTATCTATTCACAAAGCAGGCTTAGTCCTGCTACAAAAGCTTTATGCGGGTGTATGTGTTCCCATAAACCAATTTTTAAATCTCTCTTAAAGTAGTATTTAGAGAAATGAATGTGTTATTGCTAAAGGTTTAAACTAGTAACTGTAGAAAGGAAGATTATAATGGTATCAAAGGCTTGATCTGTCACCATGTCAGTCCCCTTATTCATCACTTTTCCCTTCATCTGTTTCTTTTAAATCTTAGAAAGATTATTTTCGGGAACCATGTACTCCCAAAGACTTACAAATTAAGAGGAAAAGAATCAACTCGTTTTTATGAATAATTTCTGAATGAGAGGGAAGAATGGGAATCAAATGATATAAATTGTATTTCCTATTTTAAGGAACAGTTTATTGATGAAAATATTCTTTCATTTCCTCACCCACAATTGTTTTGACTGATCAGTGAATTAAACTTTGAATACAAGCTTCACATTTCCCTAACAATCCATTTTTCATTCTATGAAATCCTGGAGTCAGAAGAGATCCCAACACATGAAACGCCAATAGAAATTATTCTTTTATTAATGCCGAAAGCAAAACTGTAAACAATGACTTTTGTCAGGTGAACATTGGACACCAAAATAATCTCTTCCTTTTTCGCCAAAGGTAGATTTTCCTTGCTCAATAAAACAAAACTCTGTAAAAAATGTACCTGGATTAAAAAAAGGTTAAATGGCGGAACCATTCAAATTTTTTCAAAAGTGCCCCATGCTGGTGAGCATAAAACTTTTTTGCTGTCCTCCTTCTTAGTGTTTTAGGGTGTACAAATGCAGTTAGTACAACTGCTGTTCCTACTGATGGCATTTGACATCTGAGCTAAAATACTCTCCTCAGCATTCATATTTAAGACTGAAGTTATGGAAAAGGTTAAGTATAGATAGTTTTTTGTCACCTAGACACTGGGTCTATGCATTGGCTTTCTCATAACCCTCCCATAACTTCATCTTGACTATGCCTTCATGTCTGAATATTGTGATCAGTATCAAGTATAAAAATGTCTTTCAAAACGCAGTGAAGTACATGTATAGGCTAAGAGCACAGGTTTTAGAGAGAGAGAGTACTGGGTTCACATCACACACTTCTGTTCCTTAATGCCAGGGCCCCTCAGGAAACGATTTACCCTCACTGGGCATGTGATTCCCTCAATGGTAATATAGGGAGAGATAAACCCACCTTTCCTGGTAAAGGAATACGAAGATTAAAGTAAACGATACATTCAAAACGAATCAGAAAAAGCACGGCGCATAAAATGTCGTGGGTAACTGTCATCCGAGATGGGACCAAGAGCAGTGCTTGTCTGCATGGCACCCAATGTGGGAGGTGTTCATATGCCATGATTCCGAGTCTGGTGCCACAGCATAAAGGGCAGGCAGGACTGCTGCCTCTCTCTGCAGTAGTGTCCACAGAGATTCAGGCTGCATCCCAATAAGATCATTTAAGGAAAAAGAGATATTTAAACATTTTTCTTAACCTTCACACCAAAGGCATTCTCTCCATAGAGAAGCATAAAGTAATTTTAAAATTGTTTTAGAATGTTTATTTTGCTAGTATGCTTTTCCTATGGCTGGACATACTACTTGGGAGTATAAATAAGGTCATGTAGCCGTATATTCGTTTTGAGTTCCTTCCAGAGAGATACCCGCTCCCGGTCATTACCTATGCACGAAGCAGGCTTAGTTCTATAATACACAAGCTTTATGCTGTGGTATGTGTTTCCATAAACCACTTTTTTTCTCTCTCTCACTGTAGTATTTATGGAAATGAATGTGTTACTGCTAAATATTTAAAATAGTAACTGTAGATAGGAGGATTATAATGCTATCAAAAACTTGATAAGTCACCATGTCTCTCCTCTTTTTCTTCATTTATCTATTCTTCTGTTTCCTTTAAATCTGAAGAAAGATTATTTTCGGGAACTATTTACTCTCTAAGCCGTACAAATTAAGAGGAAAAGAATCAACTCCTTTTTATGCAAAATTTCTGAATGACATAGAACCATAGGAATCAAATGATATACATTGAATTTCCTTTTCGTAAGGAACGGTTTATTGAGGAAAATAATCTTTCTCCTCCTCAGCAACAATTGTTTTGTCTGCTCAGTGAATTAAACTTTTAATACAAGCGTCACATTTCCCAAAAAATCCATTTCTCACTCTATGAAATCCTGGAGTCTGAAGAGATCCCAGTACATGAAACGCCCATAGAAATTATTCCTTTATTAAGGCCAAAAGCAAAAATGTAAACAGTGACATTTGTCAGGTGAATTTTGGACACCAAAATGATCTCTTCCTTTTCTGACAACGTAGATGTTTCTAGCTGTATAAAACAAAACTGTGTAAAAATTATATCTGGACAAAAAAAGTTTTAATTGACTCAACCCTTGAAATTTAATCAAAAGTCCCACATGCTGGTTTGCATAAAACGGTTTTGCTGGCAGCTTTCTTAGTGTTAATGGTGAAACACGCAGTTAGTAAATCTTCTGTAACTACTTACTGCATTCGACATCTCAGCAAAAATTCTCTCCTCGGAATTCATATTTAATATGGGTGTTACGGAAAAGATTTAGTATAGATAATTTTTTGGCACGTAGACAATGGGTATATGCATTGGCTTTTGCCGTAACCCTCTCATAACGTCTTCTTGACTATGCTTTCATGCCTGAATATTGTGATCAGTATCAAGAATAAAAATGTCTTTTAAAACGCAGTGAAGTACATGTAGTGGCAAAGAGCACAGGTTTCAGAGAGAGGGAGTACTAGGTTCACATCACACACTTCTGTTCTTTAATTCCAGTGCACCTCAGGAAACGAGTTAACCTCACAGACCATGTGATTCCCTCAATGGTAACATAGGGAGAGAAAACCCACATTCCTTGGTAAATGATTATGAAGATTAAACGAAACGATACATTCAAAACGACACAGACAAAGCACGGCGCTTTGATTGTCGGACGTAACTGTCATCCGAGGTTGGAGCAAGAGCAGTGCTTGTTTGCATGGCACCGTTTCTGCCATGACTCCGAACCTGGCGCCACAGCATAAAGGGCAGGCAAGACTGCTGCCTCTCGCTGTGCAAGAGTCCCCAGAAGTCCAGGCTGCATCCTACTAAAAGATTCTTTTAAGGAAAAAGAGATATTTAAACATTTTTCCTAAGCTTCACACTACAGGCATTCTCTCCAAAGAAAGAAGCAAAGAGTAATTTTAAAATTGTTTTAGAGTGTTTATTTTGCTAGTATGCTTTTCCTATGGAGGGACATACTACTTGGACGGTGAGTAAGGTCATGTTCCAGTGTTTTCATTTAGAGCTCCTTCCTGAGAGATGCCAGCTCTCGATGATTATCTATTCACAAAGCAGACTTAGTCCTGCTACAAAAGCTTTATGCGGGTGTATGTGTTCCCATAAACCAATTTTTTAATCTCTCTTAAAGTAGTATTTAGAGAAATGAATGTGTTATTGCTAAAGATTTAAACTAGTAACTGTAGAAAGGAAGATTATAATGGTATCAAAGGCTTGATCTGTCACCATGTCAGTCCCCTTATTCATCACTTTTCCCTTCATCTGTTTCTTTTAAATCTTAGAAAGATTATTTTCGGGAACCATGTACTCCCAAAGACTTACAAATTAAGAGGAAAAGAATCAACTCGTTTTTATGAATAATTTCTGAATGAGAGGGAAGAATGGGAATCAAATGATATAAATTGTATTTCCTATTTTAAGGAACAGTTTATTGATGAAAATATTCTTTCATTTCCTCACCCACAATTGTTTTGACTGATCAGTGAATTAAACTTTGAATACAAGCTTCACATTTCCCTAACAATCCATTTTTCATTCTATGAAATCCTGGAGTCAGAAGAGATCCCAACACATGAAACGCCAATAGAAATTATTCTTTTATTAATGCCGAAAGCAAAACTGTAAACAATGACTTTTGTCAGGTGAACATTGGACACCAAAATAATCTCTTCCTTTTTCGCCAAAGGTAGATTTTCCTTGCTCAATAAAACAAAACTCTGTAAAAAATGTACCTGGATTAAAAAAAGGTTAAATGGCGGAACCATTCAAATTTTTTCAAAAGTGCCCCATGCTGGTGAGCATAAAACTTTTTTGCTGTCCTCCTTCTTAGTGTTTTAGGGTGTACAAATGCAGTTAGTACAACTGCTGTTCCTACTGATGGCATTTGACATCTGAGCTAAAATACTCTCCTCAGCATTCATATTTAAGACTGAAGTTGTGGAAAAGGTTAAGTATAGATAGTTTTTTGTCACCTAGACACTGGGTCTATGCATTGGCTTTCTCATAACCCTCCCATAACTTCATCTTGACTATGCCTTCATGTCTGAATATTGTGATCAGTATCAAGTATAAAAATGTCTTTCAAAACGCAGTGAAGTACATGTATAGGCTAAGAGCACAGGTTTTAGAGAGAGAGAGTACTGGGTTCACATCACACACTTCTGTTCCTTAATGCCAGGGCCCCTCAGGAAACGATTTACCCTCACTGGGCATGTGATTCCCTCAATGGTAATATAGGGAGAGATAAACCCACCTTTCCTGGTAAAGGAATACGAAGATTAAAGTAAACGATACATTCAAAACGAATCAGAAAAAGCACGGCGCATGGAATGTCGTGGGTAACTGTCATCCGAGATGGGACCAAGAGCAGTGCTTGTCAGCATGGCACCCATTGTGGGAGGTGTTCGTATGCCATGATTCCGAGTCTGGTGCCACAGCATAAAGGGCAGGCAGGACTGCTGCCTCTCTCTGCAGTAGTGTCCACAGAGATTCAGGCTGCATCCCAATAAGATCATTTTAAAAAAAAAGAGATATTTAAACATTTTTCTTAACCTTCACACCAAAGGCATTCTCTCCATAGAGAAGCATAAAGTAATTTTAAAATTGTTTTAGAATGTTTATTTTGCTAGTATGCTTGTCCTATGGCTGGACATACTACTTGGGAGTATAAATAAGGTCATGTAGCCGTATATTCGTTTTGAGTTCCTTCCAGAGAGATACCCGCTCCCGGTCATTACCTATGCACGAAGCAGGCTTAGTTCTATAATACACAAGCTTTATGCTGTGGTATGTGTTTCCATAAACCACTTTTTTTCTCTCTCTCACTGTAGTATTTATGGAAATGAATGTGTTACTGCTAAATATTTAAAATAGTAACTGTAGATAGGAGGATTATAATGCTATCAAAAACTTGATAAGTCACCATGTCTCTCCTCTTTTTCTTCATTTATCTATTCTTCTGTTTCCTTTAAATCTGAAGAAAGATTATTTTCGGGAACTATTTACTCTCTAAGCCGTACAAATTAAGAGGAAAAGAATCAACTCCTTTTTATGCAAAATTTCTGAATGACATAGAACCATAGGAATCAAATGATATACATTGAATTTCCTTTTCCTAAGGAACGGTTTATTGAGGAAAATAATCTTTCTCCTCCTCAGCAACAATTGTTTTGTCTGCTCAGTGAATTAAACTTTTAATACAAGCGTCACATTTCCCAAAAAATCCATTTCTCACTCTATGAAATCCTGGAGTCTGAAGAGATCCCAGTACATGAAACGCCCATAGAAATTATTCCTTTATTAAGGCCAAAAGCAAAAATGTAAACAGTGACATTTGTCAGGTGAATTTTGGACACCAAAATGATCTCTTCCTTTTCTGACAACGTAGATGTTTCTAGCTGTATAAAACAAAACTGTGTAAAAATTATATCTGGACAAAAAAAGTTTTAATTGACTCAACCCTTGAAATTTAATCAAAAGTCCCACATGCTGGTTTGCATAAAACGGTTTTGCTGGCAGCTTTCTTAGTGTTAATGGTGAAACACGCAGTTAGTAAATCTTCTGTAACTACTTACTGCATTCGACATCTCAGCAAAAATTCTCTCCTCGGAATTCATATTTAATATGGGTGTTACGGAAAAGATTTAGTATAGATAATTTTTTGGCACGTAGACAATGGGTATATGCATTGGCTTTTGCCGTAACCCTCTCATAACGTCTTCTTGACTATGCTTTCATGCCTGAATATTGTGATCAGTATCAAGAATAAAAATGTCTTTTAAAACGCAGTGAAGTACATGTAGTGGCAAAGAGCACAGGTTTCAGAGAGAGGGAGTACTAGGTTCACATCACACACTTCTGTTCTTTAATTCCAGTGCACCTCAGGAAACGAGTTAACCTCACAGACCATGTGATTCCCTCAATGGTAACATAGGGAGAGAAAACCCACATTCCTTGGTAAATGATTATGAAGATTAAACGAAACGATACATTCAAAACGACACAGACAAAGCACGGCGCTTTGATTGTCGGACGTAACTGTCATCCGAGGTTGGAGCAAGAGCAGTGCTTGTTTGCATGGCACCGTTTCTGCCATGACTCCGAACCTGGCGCCACAGCATAAAGGGCAGGCAAGACTGCTGCCTCTCGCTGCGCAAGAGTCCCCAGAAGTCCAGGCTGCATCCTACTAAAAGATTCTTTTAAGGAAAAAGAGATATTTAAACATTTTTCCTAAGCTTCACACTACAGGCATTCTCTCCAAAGAAAGAAGCAAAGAGTAATTTTAAAATTGTTTTAGAGTGTTTATTTTGCTAGTATGCTTTTCCTATGGAGGGACATACTACTTGGACGGTGAGTAAGGTCATGTTCCAGTGTTTTCATTTAGAGCTCCTTCCTGAGAGATGCCAGCTCTCGATGATTATCTATTCACAAAGCAGGCTTAGTCCTGCTACAAAAGCTTTATGCGGGTGTATGTGTTCCCATAAACCAATTTTTTAATCTCTCTTAAAGTAGTATTTAGAGAAATGAATGTGTTATTGCTAAAGGTTTAAACTAGTAACTGTAGAAAGGAAGATTATAATGGTATCAAAGGCTTGATCTGTCACCATGTCAGTCCCCTTATTCATCACTTTTCCCTTCATCTGTTTCTTTTAAATCTTAGAAAGATTATTTTCGGGAACCATGTACTCCCAAAGACTTACAAATTAAGAGGAAAAGAATCAACTCGTTTTTATGAATAATTTCTGAATGAGAGGGAAGAATGGGAATCAAATGATATAAATTGTATTTCCTATTTTAAGGAACAGTTTATTGATGAAAATATTCTTTCATTTCCTCACCCACAATTGTTTTGACTGATCAGTGAATTAAACTTTGAACACAAGCTTCACATTTCCCTAACAATCCATTTTTCATTCTATGAAATCCTGGAGTCAGAAGAGATCCCAACACATGAAACGCCAATAGAAATTATTCTTTTATTAATGCCGAAAGCAAAACTGTAAACAATGACTTTTGTCAGGTGAACATTGGACACCAAAATAATCTCTTCCTTTTTCGCCAAAGGTAGATTTTCCTTGCTCAATAAAACAAAACTCTGTAAAAAATGTACCTGGATTAAAAAAAGGTTAAATGGCGGAACCATTCAAATTTTTTCAAAAGCGCCCCATGCTGGTGAGCATAAAACTTTTTTGCTGTCCTCCTTCTTAGTGTTTTAGGGTGTACAAATGCAGTTAGTACAACTGCTGTTCCTACTGATGGCATTTGACATCTGAGCTAAAATACTCTCCTCAGCATTCATATTTAAGACTGAAGTTATGGAAAAGATTAAGTATAGGTAGTTTTTTGTCACCTAGACACTGGGTCTATGCATTGGCTTTCTCATAACCCTCCCATAACTTCATCTTGACTATGCCTTCATGTCTGAATATTGTGATCAGTATCAAGTATAAAAATGTCTTTCAAAACGCAGTGAAGTACATGTATAGGCTAAGAGCAGAGGTTTTAGAGAGAGAGAGTACTGGGTTCACATCACACACTTCTGTTCCTTAATGCCAGGGCCCCTCAGGAAACGATTTACCCTCACTGGGCATGTGATTCCCTCAATGGTAATATAGGGAGAGATAAACCCACCTTTCCTGGTAAAGGAATACGAAGATTAAAGTAAACGATACATTCAAAACGAATCAGAAAAAGCACGGCGCATGGAATGTCGTGGGTAACTGTCATCCGAGATGGGACCAAGAGCAGTGCTTGTCTGCATGGCACCCATTGTGGGAGGTGTTCATATGCCATGATTCCGAGTCTGGTGCCACAGCATAAAGGGCAGGCAGGACTGCTGCCTCTCTCTGCAGTAGTGTCCACAGAGATTCAGGCTGCATCCCAATAAGATCATTTTAAGGAAAAAGAGATATTTAAACATTTTTCTTAACCTTCACACCAAAGGCATTCTCTCCATAGAGAAGCATAAAGTAATTTTAAAATTGTTTTAGAATGTTTATTTTGCTAGTATGCTTTTCCTATGGCTGGACATACTACTTGGGAGTATAAATAAGGTCATGTAGCCGTATATTCGTTTTGAGTTCCTTCCAGAGAGATACCCGCTCCCGGTCATTACCTATGCACGAAGCAGGCTTAGTTCTATAATACACAAGCTTTATGCTGTGGTATGTGTTTCCATAAACCACTTTTTTTCTCTCTCTCACTGTAGTATTTATGGAAATGAATGTGTTACTGCTAAATATTTAAAATAGTAACTGTAGATAGTAGGATTATAATGCTATCAAAAACTTGATAAGTCACCATGTCTCTCCTCTTTTTCTTCATTTATCTATTCTTCTGTTTCCTTTAAATCTGAAGAAAGATTATTTTCGGGAACTATTTACTCTCTAAGCCGTACAAATTAAGAGGAAAAGAATCAACTCCTTTTTATGCAAAATTTCTGAATGACATAGAACCATAGGAATCAAATGATATACATTGAATTTCCTTTTCCTAAGGAACGGTTTATTGAGGAAAATAATCTTTCTCCTCCTCAGCAACAATTGTTTTGTCTGCTCAGTGAATTAAACTTTTAATACAAGCGTCACATTTCCCAAAAAATCCATTTCTCACTCTATGAAATCCTGGAGTCTGAAGAGATCCCAGTACATGAAACGCCCATAGAAATTATTCCTTTATTAAGGCCAAAAGCAAAAATGTAAACAGTGACATTTGTCAGGTGAATTTTGGACACCAAAATGATCTCTTCCTTTTCTGACAACGTAGATGTTTCTAGCTGTATAAAACAAAACTGTGTAAAAATTATATCTGGATAAAAAAGTTTTAATTGACACAACCCTTGAAATTTAATCAAAAGTCCCACATGCTGGTTTGCATAAAACGGTTTTGCTGGCAGCTTTCTTAGTGTTAATGGTGAAACACGCAGTTAGTAAATCTTCTGTAACTACTTACTGCATTCGACATCTCAGCAAAAATTCTCTCCTCGGAATTCATATTTAATATGGGTGTTACGGAAAAGATTTAGTATAGATAATTTTTTGGCACGTAGACAATGGGTATATGCATTGGCTTTTGCCGTAACCCTCTCATAACGTCTTCTTGACTATGCTTTCATGCCTGAATATTGTGATCAGTATCAAGAATAAAAATGTCTTTTAAAACGCAGTGAAGTACATGTAGTGGCAAAGAGCACAGGTTTCAGAGAGAGGGAGTACTAGGTTCACATCACACACTTCTGTTCTTTAATTCCAGTGCACCTCAGGAAACGAGTTAACCTCAAAGACCATGTAATTCTCTCAATGGTAACATAGGGAGAGAAAACCCACATTCCTTGGTAAATGATTATGAAGATTAAACGAAACGATACATTCAAAACGACACAGACAAAGCACGGCGCTTTGATTGTCGGACGTAACTGTCATCCGAGGTTGAAGCAAGAGCAGTGCTTGTATGCATGGCACCGTTTCTGCCATGACTCCGAACCTGGCGCCACAGGAAAAAGGGCAGGCAAGACTGCTGCCTCTCGCTGCGCAAGAGTCCCCAGAAGTCCAGGCTGCATCCTACTAAAAGATTCTTTTAAGGAAAAAGAGATATTTAAACATTTTTCCTAAGCTTCACACTACAGGCATTCTCTCCAAAGAAAGAAGCAAAGAGTAATTTTAAAATTGTTTTAGAGTGTTTATTTTGCTAGTATGCTTTTCCTATGGAGGGACATACTACTTGGACGGTGAGTAAGGTCATGTTCCAGTGTTTTCATTTAGAGCTCCTTCCTGAGAGATGCCAGCTCTCGATGATTATCTATTCACAAAGCAGGCTTAGTCCTGCTACAAAAGCTTTATGCGGGTGTATGTGTTCCCATAAACCAATTTTTTAATCTCTCTTAAAGTAGTATTTAGAGAAATGAATGTGTTATTGCTAAAGATTTAAACTAGTAACTGTAGAAAGGAAGATTATAATGGTATCAAAGGCTTGATCTGTCACCATGTCAGTCCCCTTATTCATCACTTTTCCCTTCATCTGTTTCTTTTAAATCTTAGAAAGATTATTTTCGGGAACCATGTACTCCCAAAGACTTACAAATTAAGAGGAAAAGAATCAACTCGTTTTTATGAATAATTTCTGAATGAGAGGGAAGAATGGGAATCAAATGATATAAATTGTATTTCCTATTTTAAGGAACAGTTTATTGATGAAAATATTCTTTCATTTCCTCACCCACAATTGTTTTGACTGATCAGTGAATTAAACTTTGAATACAAGCTTCACATTTCCCTAACAATCCATTTTTCATTCTATGAAATCCTGGAGTCAGAAGAGATCCCAACACATGAAACGCCAATAGAAATTATTCTTTTATTAATGCCGAAAGCAAAACTGTAAACAATGACTTTTGTCAGGTGAACATTGGACACCAAAATAATCTCTTCCTTTTTCGCCAAAGGTAGATTTTCCTTGCTCAATAAAACAAAACTCTGTAAAAAATGTACCTGGATTAAAAAAAGGTTAAATGGCGGAACCATTCAAATTTTTTCAAAAGTGCCCCATGCTGGTGAGCATAAAACTTTTTTGCTGTCCTCCTTCTTAGTGTTTTAGGGTGTACAAATGCAGTTAGTACAACTGCTGTTCCTACTGATGGCATTTGACATCTGAGCTAAAATACTCTCCTCAGCATTCATATTTAAGACTGAAGTTATGGAAAAGATTAAGTATAGATAGTTTTTTGTCACCTAGACACTGGGTCTATGCATTGGCTTTTTCATAACACTCCCATAACTTCATCTTCACTATGCCTTCATGTCTGAATATTGTGATCAGTATCAAGTATAAAAATGTCTTTCAAAACGCAGTGAAGTACATGTATAGGCTAAGAGCACAGGTTTTAGAGAGAGAGAGTACTGGGTTCACATCACACACTTCTGTTCCTTAATGCCAGGGCCCCTCAGGAAACGATTTACCCTCACTGGGCATGTGATTCCCTCAATGGTAATATAGGGAGAGATAAACCCACCTTTCCTGGTAAAGGAATACGAAGATTAAAGTAAACGATACATTCAAAACGAATCAGAAAAAGCACGGCGCATGGAATGTCGTGGGTAACTGTCATCCGAGATGGGACCAAGAGCAGTGCTTGTCTGCATGGCACCCATTGTGGGAGGTGTTCATATGCCATGATTCCGAGTCTGGTGCCACAGCATAAAGGGCAGGCAGGACTGCTGCCTCTCTCTGCAGTAGTGTCCACAGAGATTCAGGCTGCATCCCAATAAGATCATTTAAGGAAAAAGAGATATTTAAACATTTTTCTTAACCTTCACACCAAAGGCATTCTCTCCATAGAGAAGCATAAAGTAATTTTAAAATTGTTTTAGAATGTTTATTTTGCTAGTATGCTTTTCCTATGGCTGGACATACTACTTGGGAGTATAAATAAGGTCATGTAGCCGTATATTCGTTTTGAGTTCCTTCCAGAGAGATACCCGCTCCCGGTCATTACCTATGCACGAAGCAGGCTTAGTTCTATAATACACAAGCTTTATGCTGTGGTATGTGTTTCCATAAACCACTTTTTTTCTCTCTCTCACTGTAGTATTTATGGAAATGAATGTGTTACTGCTAAATATTTAAAATAGTAA
This sequence comes from Manis pentadactyla, assembly GCF_030020395.1. Lineage (NCBI taxonomy): Eukaryota > Metazoa > Chordata > Mammalia > Pholidota > Manidae > Manis > Manis pentadactyla. The sequence goes on along the minus strand of NC_080031.1, from coordinate 39,925,812 downwards.
CTGTAGATAGTAGGATTATAATGCTATCAAAAACTTGATAAGTCACCATGTCTCTCCTCTTTTTCTTCATTTATCTATTCTTCTGTTTCCTTTAAATCTGAAGAAAGATTATTTTCGGGAACTATTTACTCTCTAAGCCGTACAAATTAAGAGGAAAAGAATCAACTCCTTTTTATGCAAAATTTCTGAATGACATAGAACCATAGGAATCAAATGATATACATTGAATTTCCTTTTCCTAAGGAACGGTTTATTGAGGAAAATAATCTTTCTCCTCCTCAGCAACAATTGTTTTGTCTGCTCAGTGAATTAAACTTTTAATACAAGCGTCACATTTCCCAAAAAATCCATTTCTCACTCTATGAAATCCTGGAGTCTGAAGAGATCCCAGTACATGAAACGCCCATAGAAATTATTCCTTTATTAAGGCCAAAAGCAAAAATGTAAACAGTGACATTTGTCAGGTGAATTTTGGACACCAAAATGATCTCTTCCTTTTCTGACAACGTAGATGTTTCTAGCTGTATAAAACAAAACTGTGTAAAAATTATATCTGGACAAAAAAAGTTTTAATTGACTCAACCCTTGAAATTTAATCAAAAGTCCCACATGCTGGTTTGCATAAAACGGTTTTGCTGGCAGCTTTCTTAGTGTTAATGGTGAAACACGCAGTTAGTAAATCTTCTGTAACTACTTACTGCATTCGACATCTCAGCAAAAATTCTCTCCTCGGAATTCATATTTAATATGGGTGTTACGGAAAAGATTTAGTATAGATAATTTTTTGGCACGTAGACAATGGGTATATGCATTGGCTTTTGCCGTAACCCTCTCATAACGTCTTCTTGACTATGCTTTCATGCCTGAATATTGTGATCAGTATCAAGAATAAAAATGTCTTTTAAAACGCAGTGAAGTACATGTAGTGGCAAAGAGCACAGGTTTCAGAGAGAGGGAGTACTAGGTTCACATCAAACACTTCTGTTCTTTAATTCCAGTGCACCTCAGGAAACGAGTTAACCTCAAAGACCATGTGATTCTCTCAATGGTAACATAGGGAGAGAAAACCCACATTCCTTGGTAAATGATTATGAAGATTAAACGAAACGATACATTCAAAACGACACAGACAAAGCACGGCGCTTTGATTGTCGGACGTAACTGTCATCCGAGGTTGAAGCAAGAGCAGTGCTTGTATGCATGGCACCGTTTCTGCCATGACTCCGAACCTGGCGCCACAGGAAAAAGGGCAGGCAAGACTGCTGCCTCTCGCTGCGCAAGAGTCCCCAGAAGTCCAGGCTGCATCCTACTAAAAGATTCTTTTAAGGAAAAAGAGATATTTAAACATTTTTCCTAAGCTTCACACTACAGGCATTCTCTCCAAAGAAAGAAGCAAAGAGTAATTTTAAAATTGTTTTAGAGTGTTTATTTTGCTAGTATGCTTTTCCTATGGAGGGACATACTACTTGGACGGTGAGTAAGGTCATGTTCCAGTGTTTTCATTTAGAGCTCCTTCCTGAGAGATGCCAGCTCTCGATGATTATCTATTCACAAAGCAGGCTTAGTCCTGCTACAAAAGCTTTATGCGGGTGTATGTGTTCCCATAAACCAATTTTTTAATCTCTCTTAAAGTAGTATTTAGAGAAATGAATGTGTTATTGCTAAAGATTTAAACTAGTAACTGTAGAAAGGAAGATTATAATGGTATCAAAGGCTTGATCTGTCACCATGTCAGTCCCCTTATTCATCACTTTTCCCTTCATCTGTTTCTTTTAAATCTTAGAAAGATTATTTTCGGGAACCATGTACTCCCAAAGACTTACAAATTAAGAGGAAAAGAATCAACTCGTTTTTATGAATAATTTCTGAATGAGAGGGAGAATGGGAATCAAATGATATAAATTGTATTTCCTATTTTAAGGAACAGTTTATTGATGAAAATATTCTTTCATTTCCTCACCCACAATTGTTTTGACTGATCAGTGAATTAAACTTTGAATACAAGCTTCACATTTCCCTAACAATCCATTTTTCATTCTATGAAATCCTGGAGTCAGAAGAGATCCCAACACATGAAACGCCAATAGAAATTATTCTTTTATTAATGCCGAAAGCAAAACTGTTAACAATGACTTTTGTCAGGTGAACATTGGACACCAAAATAATCTCTTCCTTTTTCGCCAAAGGTAGATTTTCCTTGCTCAATAAAACAAAACTCTGTAAAAAATGTACCTGGATTAAAAAAAGGTTAAATGGCGGAACCATTCAAATTTTTTCAAAAGTGCCCCATGCTGGTGAGCATAAAACTTTTTTGCTGTCCTCCTTCTTAGTGTTTTAGGGTGTACAAATGCAGTTAGTACAACTGCTGTTCCTACTGATGGCATTTGACATCTGAGCTAAAATACTCTCCTCAGCATTCATATTTAAGACTGAAGTTATGGAAAAGATTAAGTATAGATAGTTTTTTGTCACCTAGACACTGGGTCTATGCATTGGCTTTTTCATAACACTCCCATAACTTCATCTTCACTATGCCTTCATGTCTGAATATTGTGATCAGTATCAAGTATAAAAATGTCTTTCAAAACGCAGTGAAGTACATGTATAGGCTAAGAGCACAGGTTTTAGAGAGAGAGAGTACTGGGTTCACATCACACACTTCTGTTCCTTAATGCCAGGGCCCCTCAGGAAACGATTTACCCTCACTGGGCATGTGATTCCCTCAATGGTAATATAGGGAGAGATAAACCCACCTTTCCTGGTAAAGGAATACGAAGATTAAAGTAAACGATACATTCAAAACGAATCAGAAAAAGCACGGCGCATTGAATGTCGTGGGTAACTGTCATCCGAGATGGGACCAAGAGCAGTGCTTGTCTGCATGGCACCCATTGTGGGAGGTGTTCATATGCCATGATTCCGAGTCTGGTGCCACAGCATAAAGGGCAGGCAGGACTGCTGCCTCTCTCTGCAGTAGTGTCCACAGAGATTCAGGCTGCATCCCAATAAGATCATTTAAGGAAAAAGAGATATTTAAACATTTTTCTTAACCTTCACACCAAAGGCATTCTCTCCATAGAGAAGCATAAAGTAATTTTAAAATTGTTTTAGAATGTTTATTTTGCTAGTATGCTTTTCCTATGGCTGGACATACTACTTGGGAGTATAAATAAGGTCATGTAGCCGTATATTCGTTTTGAGTTCCTTCCAGAGAGATACCCGCTCCCGGTCATTACCTATGCACGAAGCAGGCTTAGTTCTATAATACACAAGCTTTATGCTGTGGTATGTGTTTCCATAAACCACTTTTTTTCTCTCTCTCACTGTAGTATTTATGGAAATGAATGTGTTACTGCTAAATATTTAAAATAGTAACTGTAGATAGTAGGATTATAATGCTATCAAAAACTTGATAAGTCACCATGTCTCTCCTCTTTTTCTTCATTTATCTATTCTTCTGTTTCCTTTAAATCTGAAGAAAGATTATTTTCGGGAACTATTTACTCTCTAAGCCGTACAAATTAAGAGGAAAAGAATCAACTCCTTTTTATGCAAAATTTCTGAATGACATAGAACCATAGGAATCAAATGATATACATTGAATTTCCTTTTCGTAAGGAACGGTTTATTGAGGAAAATAATCTTTCTCCTCCTCAGCAACAATTGTTTTGTCTGCTCAGTGAATTAAACTTTTAATACAAGCGTCACATTTCCCAAAAAATCCATTTCTCACTCTATGAAATCCTGGAGTCTGAAGAGATCCCAGTACATGAAACGCCCATAGAAATTATTCCTTTACTAAGGCCAAAAGCAAAAATGTAAACAGTGACATTTGTCAGGTGAATTTTGGACACCAAAATGATCTCTTCCTTTTCTGACAACGTAGATGTTTCTAGCTGTATAAAACAAAACTGTGTAAAAATTATATCTGGATAAAAAAAGTTTTAATTAACTCAACCCTTGAAATTTAATCAAAAGTCCCACATGCTGGTTTGCATAAAACGGTTTTGCTGGCAGCTTTCTTAGTGTTAATGGTGAAACACGCAGTTAGTAAATCTTCTGTAACTACTTACTGCATTCGACATCTCAGCAAAAATTCTCTCCTCGGAATTCATATTTAATATGGGTGTTACGGAAAAGATTTAGTATAGATAATTTTTTGGCACGTAGACAATGGGTATATGCATTGGCTTTTGCCGTAACCCTCTCATAACGTCTTCTTGACTATGCTTTCATGCCTGAATATTGTGATCAGTATCAAGAATAAAAATGTCTTTTAAAACGCAGTGAAGTACATGTAGTGGCAAAGAGCACAGGTATCAGAGAGAGGGAGTACTAGGTTCACATCACACACTTCTGTTCTTTAATTCCAGTGCACCTCAGGAAACGAATTAACCTCACAGACCATGTGATTCCCTCAATGGTAACATAGGGAGAGAAAACCCACATTCCTTGGTAAATGATTATGAAGATTAAACGAAACGATACATTCAAAACGACACAGACAAAGCACGGCGCTTTGATTGTCGGACGTAACTGTCATCCGAGGTTGGAGCAAGAGCAGTGCTTGTATGCATGGCACCGTTTCTGCCATGACTCTGAACCTGGCGCCACAGGAAAAAGGGCAGGCAAGACTGCTGCCTCTCGCTGCGCAAGAGTCCCCAGAAGTCCAGGCTGCATCCTACTAAAAGATTCTTTTAAGGAAAAAGAGATATTTAAACATTTTTCCTAAGCTTCACACTACAGGCATTCTCTCCAAAGAAAGAAGCAAAGAGTAATTTTAAAATTGTTTTAGAGTGTTTATTTTGCTAGTATGCTTTTCCTATGGAGGGACATACTACTTGGACGGTGAGTAAGGTCATGTTCCAGTGTTTTCATTTAGAGCTCCTTCCTGAGAGATGCCAGCTCTCGATGATTATCTATTCACAAAGCAGGCTTAGTCCTGCTACAAAAGCTTTATGCGGGTGTATGTGTTCCCATAAACCAATTTTTTAATCTCTCTTAAAGTAGTATTTAGAGAAATGAATGTGTTATTGCTAAAGATTTAAACTAGGAACTGTAGAAAGGAAGATTATAATGGTATCAAAGGCTTGATCTGTCACCATGTCAGTCCCCTTATTCAACACTTTTCCCTTCATCTGTTTCTTTTAAATCTTAGAAAGATTATTTTCGGGAACCATGTACTCCCAAAGACTTACAAATTAAGAGGAAAAGAATCAACTCGTTTTTATGAATAATTTCTGAATGAGAGGGAAGAATGGGAATCAAATGATATAAATTGTATTTCCTATTTTAAGGAACAGTTTATTGATGAAAATATTCTTTCATTTCCTCACCCACAATTGTTTTGACTGATCAGTGAATTAAACTTTGAATACAAGCTTCACATTTCCCTAACAATCCATTTTTCATTCTATGAAATCCTGGAGTCAGAAGAGATCCCAACACATGAAACGCCAATAGAAATTATTCTTTTATTAATGCCGAAAGCAAAACTGTAAACAATGACTTTTGTCAGGTGAACATTGGACACCAAAATAATCTCTTCCTTTTTCGCCAAAGGTAGATTTTCCTTGCTCAATAAAACAAAACTCTGTAAAAAATGTACCTGGATTAAAAAAAGGTTAAATGGCGGAACCATTCAAATTTTTTCAAAAGTGCCCCATGCTGGTGAGCATAAAACTTTTTTGCTGTCCTCCTTCTTAGTGTTTTAGGGTGTACAAATGCAGTTAGTACAACTGCTGTTCCTACTGACGGCATTTGACATCTGAGCTAAAATACTCTCCTCAGCATTCATATTTAAGACTGAAGTTATGGAAAAGGTTAAGTATAGATAGTTTTTTGTCACCTAGACACTGGGTCTATGCATTGGCTTTCTCATAACCCTCCCATAACTTCATCTTGACTATGCCTTCATGTCTGAATATTGTGATCAGTATCAAGTATAAAAATGTCTTTCAAAACGCAGTGAAGTACATGTATAGGCTAAGAGCACAGGTTTTAGAGAGAGAGAGTACTGGGTTCACATCACACACTTCTGTTCCTTAATGCCAGGGCCCCTCAGGAAACGATTTACCCTCACTGGGCATGTGATTCCCTCAATGGTAATATAGGGAGAGATAAACCCACCTTTCCTGGTAAAGGAATACGAAGATTAAAGTAAACGATACATTCAAAACGAATCAGAAAAAGCACGGCGCATGGAATGTCGTGGGTAACTGTCATCCGAGATGGGACCAAGAGCAGTGCTTGTCTGCATGGCACCCATTGTGGGAGGTGTTCATATGCCATGATTCCGAGTCTGGTGCCACAGCATAAAGGGCAGGCAGGACTGCTGCCTCTCTCTGCAGTAGTGTCCACAGAGATTCAGGCTGCATCCCAATAAGATCATTTTAAGGAAAAAGAGATATTTAAACATTTTTCTTAACCTTCACACCAAAGGCATTCTCTCCATAGAGAAGCATAAAGTAATTTTAAAATTGTTTTAGAATGTTTATTTTGCTAGTATGCTTTTCCTATGGCTGGACATACTACTTGGGAGTATAAATAAGGTCATGTAGCCGTATATTCGTTTTGAGTTCCTTCCAGAGAGATACCCGCTCCCGGTCATTACCTATGCACGAAGCAGGCTTAGTTCTATAATACACAAGCTTTATGCTGTGGTATGTGTTTCCATAAACCACTTTTTTTCTCTCTCTCACTGTAGTATTTATGGAAATGAATGTGTTACTGCTAAATATTTAAAATAGTAACTGTAGATAGGTGGATTATAATGCTATCAAAAACTTGATAAGTCACCATGTCTCTCCTCTTTTTCTTCATTTATCTATTCTTCTGTTTCCTTTAAATCTGAAGAAAGATTATTTTCGGGAACTATTTACTCTCTAAGCCGTACAAATTAAGAGGAAAAGAATCAACTCCTTTTTATGCAAAATTTCTGAATGACATAGAACCATAGGAATCAAATGATATACATTGAATTTCCTTTTCCTAAGGAACGGTTTATTGAGGAAAATAATCTTTCTCCTCCTCAGCAACAATTGTTTTGTCTGCTCAGTGAATTAAACTTTTAATACAAGCGTCACATTTCCCAAAAAATCCATTTCTCACTCTATGAAATCCTGGAGTCTGAAGAGATCCCAGTACATGAAACGCCCATAGAAATTATTCCTTTATTAAGGCCAAAAGCAAAAATGTAAACAGTGACATTTGTCAGGTGAATTTTGGACACCAAAATGATCTCTTCCTTTTCTGACAACGTAGATGTTTCTAGCTGTATAAAACAAAACTGTGTAAAAATTATATCTGGACAAAAAAAGTTTTAATTGACTCAACCCTTGAAATTTAATCAAAAGTCCCACATGCTGGTTTGCATAAAACGGTTTTGCTGGCAGCTTTCTTAGTGTTAATGGTGAAACACGCAGTTAGTAAATCTTCTGTAACTACTTACTGCATTCGACATCTCAGCAAAAATTCTCTCCTCGGAATTCATATTTAATATGGGTGTTACGGAAAAGATTTAGTATAGATAATTTTTTGGCACGTAGACAATGGGTATATGCATTGGCTTTTGCCGTAACCCTCTCATAACGTCTTCTTGACTATGCTTTCATGCCTGAATATTGTGATCAGTATCAAGAATAAAAATGTCTTTTAAAACGCAGTGAAGTACATGTAGTGGCAAAGAGCACAGGTTTCAGAGAGAGGGAGTACTAGGTTCACATCAAACACTTCTGTTCTTTAATTCCAGTGCACCTCAGGAAACGAGTTAACCTCAAAGACCATGTGATTCTCTCAATGGTAACATAGGGAGAGAAAACCCACATTCCTTGGTAAATGATTATGAAGATTAAACGAAACGATACATTCAAAACGACACAGACAAAGCACGGCGCTTTGATTGTCGGACGTAACTGTCATCCGAGGTTGAAGCAAGAGCAGTGCTTGTATGCATGGCACCGTTTCTGCCATGACTCCGAACCTGGCGCCACAGGAAAAAGGGCAGGCAAGACTGCTGCCTCTCGCTGCGCAAGAGTCCCCAGAAGTCCAGGCTGCATCCTACTAAAAGATTCTTTTAAGGAAAAAGAGATATTTAAACATTTTTCCTAAGCTTCACACTACAGGCATTCTCTCCAAAGAAAGAAGCAAAGAGTAATTTTAAAATTGTTTTAGAGTGTTTATTTTGCTAGTATGCTTTTCCTATGGAGGGACATACTACTTGGACGGTGAGTAAGGTCATGTTCCAGTGTTTTCATTTAGAGCTCCTTCCTGAGAGATGCCAGCTCTCGATGATTATCTATTCACAAAGCAGGCTTAGTCCTGCTACAAAAGCTTTATGCGGGTGTATGTGTTCCCATAAACCAATTTTTTAATCTCTCTTAAAGTAGTATTTAGAGAAATGAATGTGTTATTGCTAAAGATTTAAACTAGTAACTGTAGAAAGGAAGATTATAATGGTATCAAAGGCTTGATCTGTCACCATGTCAGTCCCCTTATTCATCACTTTTCCCTTCATCTGTTTCTTTTAAATCTTAGAAAGATTATTTTCGGGAACCATGTACTCCCAAAGACTTACAAATTAAGAGGAAAAGAATCAACTCGTTTTTATGAATAATTTCTGAATGAGAGGGAGAATGGGAATCAAATGATATAAATTGTATTTCCTATTTTAAGGAACAGTTTATTGATGAAAATATTCTTTCATTTCCTCACCCACAATTGTTTTGACTGATCAGTGAATTAAACTTTGAATACAAGCTTCACATTTCCCTAACAATCCATTTTTCATTCTATGAAATCCTGGAGTCAGAAGAGATCCCAACACATGAAACGCCAATAGAAATTATTCTTTTATTAATGATGAAAGCAAAACTGTAAACAATGACTTTTGTCAGGTGAACATTGGACACCAAAATAATCTCTTCCTTTTTCGCCAAAGGTAGATTTTCCTTGCACAATAAAACAAAACTCTGTAAAAAATGTACCTGGATTAAAAAAAGGTTAAATGGCGGAACCATTCAAATTTTTTCAAAAGTGCCCCATGCTGGTGAGCATAAAACTTTTTTGCTGTCCTCCTTCTTAGTGTTTTAGGGTGTACAAATGCAGTTAGTACAACTGCTGTTCCTACTGATGGCATTTGACATCTGAGCTAAAATACTCTCCTCAGCATTCATATTTAAGACTGAAGTTATGGAAAAGATTAAGTATAGATAGTTTTTTGTCACCTAGACACTGGGTCTATGCATTGGCTTTTTCATAACACTCCCATAACTTCATCTTCACTATGCCTTCATGTCTGAATATTGTGATCAGTATCAAGTATAAAAATGTCTTTCAAAACGCAGTGAAGTACATGTATAGGCTAAGAGCACAGGTTTTAGAGAGAGAGAGTACTGGGTTCACATCACACACTTCTGTTCCTTAATGCCAGGGCCCCTCAGGAAACGATTTACCCTCACTGGGCATGTGATTCCCTCAATGGTAATATAGGGAGAGATAAACCCACCTTTCCTGGTAAAGGAATACGAAGATTAAAGTAAACGATACATTCAAAACGAATCAGAAAAAGCACGGCGCATTGAATGTCGTGGGTAACTGTCATCCGAGATGGGACCAAGAGCAGTGCTTGTCTGCATGGCACCCATTGTGGGAGGTGTTCATATGCCATGATTCCGAGTCTGGTGCCACAGCATAAAGGGCAGGCAGGACTGCTGCCTCTCTCTGCAGTAGTGTCCACAGAGATTCAGGCTGCATCCCAATAAGATCATTTAAGGAAAAAGAGATATTTAAACATTTTTCTTAACCTTCACACCAAAGGCATTCTCTCCATAGAGAAGCATAAAGTAATTTTAAAATTGTTTTAGAATGTTTATTTTGCTAGTATGCTTTTCCTATGGCTGGACATACTACTTGGGAGTATAAATAAGGTCATGTAGCCGTATATTCGTTTTGAGTTCCTTCCAGAGAGATACCCGCTCCCGGTCATTACCTATGCACGAAGCAGGCTTAGTTCTATAATACACAAGCTTTATGCTGTGGTATGTGTTTCCATAAACCACTTTTTTTCTCTCACTCACTGTAGTATTTATGGAAATGAATGTGTTACTGCTAAATATTTAAAATAGTAACTGTAGATAGTAGGATTATAATGCTATCAAAAACTTGATAAGTCACCATGTCTCTCCTCTTTTTCTTCATTTATCTATTCTTCTGTTTCCTTTAAATCTGAAGAAAGATTATTTTCGGGAACTATTTACTCTCTAAGCCGTACAAATTAAGAGGAAAAGAATCAACTCCTTTTTATGCAAAATTTCTGAATGACATAGAACCATAGGAATCAAATGATATACATTGAATTTCCTTTTCGTAAGGAACGGTTTATTGAGGAAAATAATCTTTCTCCTCCTCAGCAACAATTGTTTTGTCTGCTCAGTGAATTAAACTTTTAATACAAGCGTCACATTTCCCAAAAAATCCATTTCTCACTCTATGAAATCCTGGAGTCTGAAGAGATCCCAGTACATGAAACGCCCATAGAAATTATTCCTTTACTAAGGCCAAAAGCAAAAATGTAAACAGTGACATTTGTCAGGTGAATTTTGGACACCAAAATGATCTCTTCCTTTTCTGACAACGTAGATGTTTCTAGCTGTATAAAACAAAACTGTGTAAAAATTATATCTGGATAAAAAAAGTTTTAATTGACTCAACCCTTGAAATTTAATCAAAAGTCCCACATGCTGGTTTGCATAAAACGGTTTTGCTGGCAGCTTTCTTAGTGTTAATGGTGAAACACGCAGTTAGTAAATCTTCTGTAACTACTTACTGCATTCGACATCTCAGCAAAAATTCTCTCCTCGGAATTCATATTTAATATGGGTGTTACGGAAAAGATTTAGTATAGATAATTTTTTGGCACGTAGACAATGGGTATATGCATTGGCTTTTGCCGTAACCCTCTCATAACGTCTTCTTGACTATGCTTTCATGCCTGAATATTGTGATCAGTATCAAGAATAAAAATGTCTTTTAAAACGCAGTGAAGTACATGTAGTGGCAAAGAGCACAGGTATCAGAGAGAGGGAGTACTAGGTTCACATCACACACTTCTGTTCTTTAATTCCAGTGCACCTCAGGAAACGAATTAACCTCACAGACCATGTGATTCCCTCAATGGTAACATAGGGAGAGAAAACCCACATTCCTTGGTAAATGATTATGAAGATTAAACGAAACGATACATTCAAAACGACACAGACAAAGCACGGCGCTTTGATTGTCGGACGTAACTGTCATCCGAGGTTGGAGCAAGAGCAGTGCTTGTATGCATGGCACCGTTTCTGCCATGACTCCGAACCTGGCGCCACAGGAAAAAGGGCAGGCAAGACTGCTGCCTCTCGCTGCGCAAGAGTCCCCAGAAGTCCAGGCTGCATCCTACTAAAAGATTCTTTTAAGGAAAAAGAGATATTTAAACATTTTTCCTAAGCTTCACACTACAGGCATTCTCTCCAAAGAAAGAAGCAAAGAGTAATTTTAAAATTGTTTTAGAGTGTTTATTTTGCTAGTATGCTTTTCCTATGGAGGGACATACTACTTGGACGGTGAGTAAGGTCATGTTCCAGTGTTTTCATTTAGAGCTCCTTCCTGAGAGATGCCAGCTCTCGATGATTATCTATTCACAAAGCAGGCTTAGTCCTGCTACAAAAGCTTTATGCGGGTGTATGTGTTCCCATAAACCAATTTTTTAATCTCTCTTAAAGTAGTATTTAGAGAAATGAATGTGTTATTGCTAAAGATTTAAACTAGGAACTGTAGAAAGGAAGATTATAATGGTATCAAAGGCTTGATCTGTCACCATGTCAGTCCCCTTATTCAACACTTTTCCCTTCATCTGTTTCTTTTAAATCTTAGAAAGATTATTTTCGGGAACCATGTACTCCCAAAGACTTACAAATTAAGAGGAAAAGAATCAACTCGTTTTTATGAATAATTTCTGAATGAGAGGGAAGAATGGGAATCAAATGATATAAATTGTATTTCCTATTTTAAGGAACAGTTTATTGATGAAAATATTCTTTCATTTCCTCACCCACAATTGTTTTGACTGATCAGTGAATTAAACTTTGAATACAAGCTTCACATTTCCCTAACAATCCATTTTTCATTCTATGAAATCCTGGAGTCAGAAGAGATCCCAACACATGAAACGCCAATAGAAATTATTCTTTTATTAATGCCGAAAGCAAAACTGTAAACAATGACTTTTGTCAGGTGAACATTGGACACCAAAATAATCTCTTCCTTTTTCGCCAAAGGTAGATTTTCCTTGCTCAATAAAACAAAACTCTGTAAAAAATGTACCTGGATTAAAAAAAGGTTAAATGGCGGAACCATTCAAATTTTTTCAAAAGTGCCCCATGCTGGTGAGCATAAAACTTTTTTGCTGTCCTCCTTCTTAGTGTTTTAGGGTGTACAAATGCAGTTAGTACAACTGCTGTTCCTACTGACGGCATTTGACATCTGAGCTAAAATACTCTCCTCAGCATTCATATTTAAGACTGAAGTTATGGAAAAGGTTAAGTATAGATAGTTTTTTGTCACCTAGACACTGGGTCTATGCATTGGCTTTCTCATAACCCTCCCATAACTTCATCTTGACTATGCCTTCATGTCTGAATATTGTGATCAGTATCAAGTATAAAAATGTCTTTCAAAACGCAGTGAAGTACATGTATAGGCTAAGAGCACAGGTTTTAGAGAGAGAGAGTACTGGGTTCACATCACACACTTCTGTTCCTTAATGCCAGGGCCCCTCAGGAAACGATTTACCCTCACTGGGCATGTGATTCCCTCAATGGTAATATAGGGAGAGATAAACCCACCTTTCCTGGTAAAGGAATACGAAGATTAAAGTAAACGATACATTCAAAACGAATCAGAAAAAGCACGGCGCATGGAATGTCGTGGGTAACTGTCATCCGAGATGGGACCAAGAGCAGTGCTTGTCTGCATGGCACCCATTGTGGGAGGTGTTCATATGCCATGATTCCGAGTCTGGTGCCACAGCATAAAGGGCAGGCAGGACTGCTGCCTCTCTCTGCAGTAGTGTCCACAGAGATTCAGGCTGCATCCCAATAAGATCATTTTAAGGAAAAAGAGATATTTAAACATTTTTCTTAACCTTCACACCAAAGGCATTCTCTCCATAGAGAAGCATAAAGTAATTTTAAAATTGTTTTAGAATGTTTATTTTGCTAGTATGCTTTTCCTATGGCTGGACATACTACTTGGGAGTATAAATAAGGTCATGTAGCCGTATATTCGTTTTGAGTTCCTTCCAGAGAGATACCCGCTCCCGGTCATTACCTATGCACGAAGCAGGCTTAGTTCTATAATACACAAGCTTTATGCTGTGGTATGTGTTTCCATAAACCACTTTTTTTCTCTCTCTCACTGTAGTATTTATGGAAATGAATGTGTTACTGCTAAATATTTAAAATAGTAACTGTAGATAGGTGGATTATAATGCTATCAAAAACTTGATAAGTCACCATGTCTCTCCTCTTTTTCTTCATTTATCTATTCTTCTGTTTCCTTTAAATCTGAAGAAAGATTATTTTCGGGAACTATTTACTCTCTAAGCCGTACAAATTAAGAGGAAAAGAATCAACTCCTTTTTATGCAAAATTTCTGAATGACATAGAACCATAGGAATCAAATGATATACATTGAATTTCCTTTTCCTAAGGAACGGTTTATTGAGGAAAATAATCTTTCTCCTCCTCAGCAACAATTGTTTTGTCTGCTCAGTGAATTAAACTTTTAATACAAGCGTCACATTTCCCAAAAAATCCATTTCTCACTCTATGAAATCCTGGAGTCTGAAGAGATCCCAGTACATGAAACGCCCATAGAAATTATTCCTTTATTAAGGCCAAAAGCAAAAATGTAAACAGTGACATTTGTCAGGTGAATTTTGGACACCAAAATGATCTCTTCCTTTTCTGACAACGTAGATGTTTCTAGCTGTATAAAACAAAACTGTGTAAAAATTATATCTGGATAAAAAAAGTTTTAATTGACTCAACCCTTGAAATTTAATCAAAAGTCCCACATGCTGGTTTGCATAAAACGGTTTTGCTGGCAGCTTTCTTAGTGTTAATGGTGAAACACGCAGTTAGTAAATCTTCTGTAACTACTTACTGCATTCGACATCTCAGCAAAAATTCTCTCCTCGGAATTCATATTTAATATGGGTGTTACGGAAAAGATTTAGTATAGATAATTTTTTGGCACGTAGACAATGGGTATATGCATTGGCTTTTGCCGTAACCCTCTCATAACGTCTTCTTGACTATGCTTTCATGCCTGAATATTGTGATCAGTATCAAGAATAAAAATGTCTTTTAAAACGCAGTGAAGTACATGTAGTGGCAAAGAGCACAGGTTTCAGAGAGAGGGAGTACTAGGTTCATATCAAACACTTCTGTTCTTTAATTCCAGTGCACCTCAGGAAACGAGTTAACCTCAAAGACCATGTGATTCTCTCAATGGTAACATAGGGAGAGAAAACCCACATTCCTTGGTAAATGATTATGAAGATTAAACGAAACGATACATTCAAAACGACACAGACAAAGCACGGCGCTTTGATTGTCGGACGTAACTGTCATCCGAGGTTGAAGCAAGAGCAGTGCTTGTATGCATGGCACCGTTTCTGCCATGACTCCGAACCTGGCGCCACAGGAAAAAGGGCAGGCAAGACTGCTGCCTCTCGCTGCGCAAGAGTCCCCAGAAGTCCAGGCTGCATCCTACTAAAAGATTCTTTTAAGGAAAAAGAGATATTTAAACATTTTTCCTAAGCTTCACACTACAGGCATTCTCTCCAAAGAAAGAAGCAAAGAGTAATTTTAAAATTGTTTTAGAGTGTTTATTTTGCTAGTATGCTTTTCCTATGGAGGGACATACTACTTGGACGGTGAGTAAGGTCATGTTCCAGTGTTTTCATTTAGAGCTCCTTCCTGAGAGATGCCAGCTCTCGATGATTATCTATTCACAAAGCAGGCTTAGTCCTGCTACAAAAGCTTTATGCGGGTGTATGTGTTCCCATAAACCAATTTTTTAATCTCTCTTAAAGTAGTATTTAGAGAAATGAATGTGTTATTGCTAAAGATTTAAACTAGTAACTGTAGAAAGGAAGATTATAATGGTATCAAAGGCTTGATCTGTCACCATGTCAGTCCCCTTATTCATCACTTTTCCCTTCATCTGTTTCTTTTAAATCTTAGAAAGATTATTTTCGGGAACCATGTACTCCCAAAGACTTACAAATTAAGAGGAAAAGAATCAACTCGTTTTTATGAATAATTTCTGAATGAGAGGGAGAATGGGAATCAAATGATATAAATTGTATTTCCTATTTTAAGGAACAGTTTATTGATGAAAATATTCTTTCATTTCCTCACCCACAATTGTTTTGACTGATCAGTGAATTAAACTTTGAATACAAGCTTCACATTTCCCTAACAATCCATTTTTCATTCTATGAAATCCTGGAGTCAGAAGAGATCCCAACACATGAAACGCCAATAGAAATTATTCTTTTATTAATGCCGAAAGCAAAACTGTAAACAATGACTTTTGTCAGGTGAACATTGGACACCAAAATAATCTCTTCCTTTTTCGCCAAAGGTAGATTTTCCTTGCACAATAAAACAAAACTCTGTAAAAAATGTACCTGGATTAAAAAAAGGTTAAATGGCGGAACCATTCAAATTTTTTCAAAAGTGCCCCATGCTGGTGAGCATAAAACTTTTTTGCTGTCCTCCTTCTTAGTGTTTTAGGGTGTACAAATGCAGTTAGTACAACTGCTGTTCCTACTGATGGCATTTGACATCTGAGCTAAAATACTCTCCTCAGCATTCATATTTAAGACTGAAGTTATGGAAAAGATTAAGTATAGATAGTTTTTTGTCACCTAGACACTGGGTCAATGCATTGGCTTTTTCATAACACTCCCATAACTTCATCTTGACTATGCCTTCATGTCTGAATATTGTGATCAGTATCAAGTATAAAAATGTCTTTCAAAACGCAGTGAAGTACATGTATAGGCTAAGAGCACAGGTTTTAGAGAGAGAGAGTACTGGGTTCACATCACACACTTCTGTTCCTTAATGCCAGGGCCCCTCAGGAAACGATTTACCCTCACTGGGCATGTGATTCCCTCAATGGTAATATAGGGAGAGATAAACCCACCTTTCCTGGTAAAGGAATACGAAGATTAAAGTAAACGATACATTCAAAACGAATCAGAAAAAGCACGGCGCATTGAATGTCGTGGGTAACTGTCATCCGAGATGGGACCAAGAGCAGTGCTTGTCTGCATGGCACCCATTGTGGGAGGTGTTCATATGCCATGATTCCGAGTCTGGTGCCACAGCATAAAGGGCAGGCAGGACTGCTGCCTCTCTCTGCAGTAGTGTCCACAGAGATTCAGGCTGCATCCCAATAAGATCATTTAAGGAAAAAGAGATATTTAAACATTTTTCTTAACCTTCACACCAAAGGCATTCTCTCCATAGAGAAGCATAAAGTAATTTTAAAATTGTTTTAGAATGTTTATTTTGCTAGTATGCTTGTCCTATGGCTGGACATACTACTTGGGAGTATAAATAAGGTCATGTAGCCGTATATTCGTTTTGAGTTCCTTCCAGAGAGATACCCGCTCCCGGTCATTACCTATGCACGAAGCAGGCTTAGTTCTATAATACACAAGCTTTATGCTGTGGTATGTGTTTCCATAAACCACTTTTTTTCTCTCTCTCACTGTAGTATTTATGGAAATGAATGTGTTACTGCTAAATATTTAAAATAGTAACTGTAGATAGGAGGATTATAATGCTATCAAAAACTTGATAAGTCACCATGTCTCTCCTCTTTTTCTTCATTTATCTATTCTTCTGTTTCCTTTAAATCTGAAGAAAGATTATTTTCGGGAACTATTTACTCTCTAAGCCGTACAAATTAAGAGGAAAAGAATCAACTCCTTTTTATGCAAAATTTCTGAATGACATAGAACCATAGGAATCAAATGATATACATTGAATTTCCTTTTCCTAAGGAACGGTTTATTGAGGAAAATAATCTTTCTCCTCCTCAGCAACAATTGTTTTGTCTGCTCAGTGAATTAAACTTTTAATACAAGCGTCACATTTCCCAAAAAATCCATTTCTCACTCTATGAAATCCTGGAGTCTGAAGAGATCCCAGTACATGAAACGCCCATAGAAATTATTCCTTTATTAAGGCCAAAAGCAAAAATGTAAACAGTGACATTTGTCAGGTGAATTTTGGACACCAAAATGATCTCTTCCTTTTCTGACAACGTAGATGTTTCTAGCTGTATAAAACAAAACTGTGTAAAAATTATATCTGGACAAAAAAAGTTTTAATTGACTCAACCCTTGAAATTTAATCAAAAGTCCCACATGCTGGTTTGCATAAAACGGTTTTGCTGGCAGCTTTCTTAGTGTTAATGGTGAAACACGCAGTTAGTAAATCTTCTGTAACTACTTACTGCATTCGACATCTCAGCAAAAATTCTCTCCTCGGAATTCATATTTAATATGGGTGTTACGGAAAAGATTTAGTATAGATAATTTTTTGGCACGTAGACAATGGGTATATGCATTGGCTTTTGCCGTAACCCTCTCATAACGTCTTCTTGACTATGCTTTCATGCCTGAATATTGTGATCAGTATCAAGAATAAAAATGTCTTTTAAAACGCAGTGAAGTACATGTAGTGGCAAAGAGCACAGGTTTCAGAGAGAGGGAGTACTAGGTTCACATCACACACTTCTGTTCTTTAATTCCAGTGCACCTCAGGAAACGAGTTAACCTCACAGACCATGTGATTCCCTCAATGGTAACATAGGGAGAGAAAACCCACATTCCTTGGTAAATGATTATGAAGATTAAACGAAACGATACATTCAAAACGACACAGACAAAGCACGGCGCTTTGATTGTCGGACGTAACTGTCATCCGAGGTTGGAGCAAGAGCAGTGCTTGTTTGCATGGCACCGTTTCTGCCATGACTCCGAACCTGGCGCCACAGCATAAAGGGCAGGCAAGACTGCTGCCTCTCGCTGCGCAAGAGTCCCCAGAAGTCCAGGCTGCATCCTACTAAAAGATTCTTTTAAGGAAAAAGAGATATTTAAACATTTTTCCTAAGCTTCACACTACAGGCATTCTCTCCAAAGAAAGAAGCAAAGAGTAATTTTAAAATTGTTTTAGAGTGTTTATTTTGCTAGTATGCTTTTCCTATGGAGGGACATACTACTTGGACGGTGAGTAAGGTCATGTTCCAGTGTTTTCATTTAGAGCTCCTTCCTGAGAGATGCCAGCTCTCGATGATTATCTATTCACAAAGCAGGCTTAGTCCTGCTACAAAAGCTTTATGCGGGTGTATGTGTTCCCATAAACCAATTTTTTAATCTCTCTTAAAGTAGTATTTAGAGAAATGAATGTGTTATTGCTAAAGGTTTAAACTAGTAACTGTAGAAAGGAAGATTATAATGGTATCAAAGGCTTGATCTGTCACCATGTCAGTCCCCTTATTCATCACTTTTCCCTTCATCTGTTTCTTTTAAATCTTAGAAAGATTATTTTCGGGAACCATGTACTCCCAAAGACTTACAAATTAAGAGGAAAAGAATCAACTCGTTTTTATGAATAATTTCTGAATGAGAGGGAAGAATGGGAATCAAATGATATAAATTGTATTTCCTATTTTAAGGAACAGTTTATTGATGAAAATATTCTTTCATTTCCTCACCCACAATTGTTTTGACTGATCAGTGAATTAAACTTTGAACACAAGCTTCACATTTCCCTAACAATCCATTTTTCATTCTATGAAATCCTGGAGTCAGAAGAGATCCCAACACATGAAACGCCAATAGAAATTATTCTTTTATTAATGCCGAAAGCAAAACTGTAAACAATGACTTTTGTCAGGTGAACATTGGACACCAAAATAATCTCTTCCTTTTTCGCCAAAGGTAGATTTTCCTTGCTCAATAAAACAAAACTCTGTAAAAAATGTACCTGGATTAAAAAAAGGTTAAATGGCGGAACCATTCAAATTTTTTCAAAAGCGCCCCATGCTGGTGAGCATAAAACTTTTTTGCTGTCCTCCTTCTTAGTGTTTTAGGGTGTACAAATGCAGTTAGTACAACTGCTGTTCCTACTGATGGCATTTGACATCTGAGCTAAAATACTCTCCTCAGCATTCATATTTAAGACTGAAGTTATGGAAAAGATTAAGTATAGGTAGTTTTTTGTCACCTAGACACTGGGTCTATGCATTGGCTTTCTCATAACCCTCCCATAACTTCATCTTGACTATGCCTTCATGTCTGAATATTGTGATCAGTATCAAGTATAAAAATGTCTTTCAAAACGCAGTGAAGTACATGTATAGGCTAAGAGCAGAGGTTTTAGAGAGAGAGAGTACTGGGTTCACATCACACACTTCTGTTCCTTAATGCCAGGGCCCCTCAGGAAACGATTTACCCTCACTGGGCATGTGATTCCCTCAATGGTAATATAGGGAGAGATAAACCCACCTTTCCTGGTAAAGGAATACGAAGATTAAAGTAAACGATACATTCAAAACGAATCAGAAAAAGCACGGCGCATGGAATGTCGTGGGTAACTGTCATCCGAGATGGGACCAAGAGCAGTGCTTGTCTGCATGGCACCCATTGTGGGAGGTGTTCATATGCCATGATTCCGAGTCTGGTGCCACAGCATAAAGGGCAGGCAGGACTGCTGCCTCTCTCTGCAGTAGTGTCCACAGAGATTCAGGCTGCATCCCAATAAGATCATTTTAAGGAAAAAGAGATATTTAAACATTTTTCTTAACCTTCACACCAAAGGCATTCTCTCCATAGAGAAGCATAAAGTAATTTTAAAATTGTTTTAGAATGTTTATTTTGCTAGTATGCTTTTCCTATGGCTGGACATACTACTTGGGAGTATAAATAAGGTCATGTAGCCGTATATTCGTTTTGAGTTCCTTCCAGAGAGATACCCGCTCCCGGTCATTACCTATGCACGAAGCAGGCTTAGTTCTATAATACACAAGCTTTATGCTGTGGTATGTGTTTCCATAAACCACTTTTTTTCTCTCTCTCACTGTAGTATTTATGGAAATGAATGTGTTACTGCTAAATATTTAAAATAGTAACTGTAGATAGTAGGATTATAATGCTATCAAAAACTTGATAAGTCACCATGTCTCTCCTCTTTTTCTTCATTTATCTATTCTTCTGTTTCCTTTAAATCTGAAGAAAGATTATTTTCGGGAACTATTTACTCTCTAAGCCGTACAAATTAAGAGGAAAAGAATCAACTCCTTTTTATGCAAAATTTCTGAATGACATAGAACCATAGGAATCAAATGATATACATTGAATTTCCTTTTCCTAAGGAACGGTTTATTGAGGAAAATAATCTTTCTCCTCCTCAGCAACAATTGTTTTGTCTGCTCAGTGAATTAAACTTTTAATACAAGCGTCACATTTCCCAAAAAATCCATTTCTCACTCTATGAAATCCTGGAGTCTGAAGAGATCCCAGTACATGAAACGCCCATAGAAATTATTCCTTTATTAAGGCCAAAAGCAAAAATGTAAACAGTGACATTTGTCAGGTGAATTTTGGACACCAAAATGATCTCTTCCTTTTCTGACAACGTAGATGTTTCTAGCTGTATAAAACAAAACTGTGTAAAAATTATATCTGGATAAAAAAGTTTTAATTGACACAACCCTTGAAATTTAATCAAAAGTCCCACATGCTGGTTTGCATAAAACGGTTTTGCTGGCAGCTTTCTTAGTGTTAATGGTGAAACACGCAGTTAGTAAATCTTCTGTAACTACTTACTGCATTCGACATCTCAGCAAAAATTCTCTCCTCGGAATTCATATTTAATATGGGTGTTACGGAAAAGATTTAGTATAGATAATTTTTTGGCACGTAGACAATGGGTATATGCATTGGCTTTTGCCGTAACCCTCTCATAACGTCTTCTTGACTATGCTTTCATGCCTGAATATTGTGATCAGTATCAAGAATAAAAATGTCTTTTAAAACGCAGTGAAGTACATGTAGTGGCAAAGAGCACAGGTTTCAGAGAGAGGGAGTACTAGGTTCACATCACACACTTCTGTTCTTTAATTCCAGTGCACCTCAGGAAACGAGTTAACCTCAAAGACCATGTAATTCTCTCAATGGTAACATAGGGAGAGAAAACCCACATTCCTTGGTAAATGATTATGAAGATTAAACGAAACGATACATTCAAAACGACACAGACAAAGCACGGCGCTTTGATTGTCGGACGTAACTGTCATCCGAGGTTGAAGCAAGAGCAGTGCTTGTATGCATGGCACCGTTTCTGCCATGACTCCGAACCTGGCGCCACAGGAAAAAGGGCAGGCAAGACTGCTGCCTCTCGCTGCGCAAGAGTCCCCAGAAGTCCAGGCTGCATCCTACTAAAAGATTCTTTTAAGGAAAAAGAGATATTTAAACATTTTTCCTAAGCTTCACACTACAGGCATTCTCTCCAAAGAAAGAAGCAAAGAGTAATTTTAAAATTGTTTTAGAGTGTTTATTTTGCTAGTATGCTTTTCCTATGGAGGGACATACTACTTGGACGGTGAGTAAGGTCATGTTCCAGTGTTTTCATTTAGAGCTCCTTCCTGAGAGATGCCAGCTCTCGATGATTATCTATTCACAAAGCAGGCTTAGTCCTGCTACAAAAGCTTTATGCGGGTGTATGTGTTCCCATAAACCAATTTTTTAATCTCTCTTAAAGTAGTATTTAGAGAAATGAATGTGTTATTGCTAAAGATTTAAACTAGTAACTGTAGAAAGGAAGATTATAATGGTATCAAAGGCTTGATCTGTCACCATGTCAGTCCCCTTATTCATCACTTTTCCCTTCATCTGTTTCTTTTAAATCTTAGAAAGATTATTTTCGGGAACCATGTACTCCCAAAGACTTACAAATTAAGAGGAAAAGAATCAACTCGTTTTTATGAATAATTTCTGAATGAGAGGGAGAATGGGAATCAAATGATATAAATTGTATTTCCTATTTTAAGGAACAGTTTATTGATGAAAATATTCTTTCATTTCCTCACCCACAATTGTTTTGACTGATCAGTGAATTAAACTTTGAATACAAGCTTCACATTTCCCTAACAATCCATTTTTCATTCTATGAAATCCTGGAGTCAGAAGAGATCCCAACACATGAAACGCCAATAGAAATTATTCTTTTATTAATGCCGAAAGCAAAACTGTAAACAATGACTTTTGTCAGGTGAACATTGGACACCAAAATAATCTCTTCCTTTTTCGCCAAAGGTAGATTTTCCTTGCTCAATAAAACAAAACTCTGTAAAAAATGTACCTGGATTAAAAAAAGGTTAAATGGCGGAACCATTCAAATTTTTTCAAAAGTGCCCCATGCTGGTGAGCATAAAACTTTTTTGCTGTCCTCCTTCTTAGTGTTTTAGGGTGTACAAATGCAGTTAGTACAACTGCTGTTCCTACTGATGGCATTTGACATCTGAGCTAAAATACTCTCCTCAGCATTCATATTTAAGACTGAAGTTATGGAAAAGATTAAGTATAGATAGTTTTTTGTCACCTAGACACTGGGTCTATGCATTGGCTTTTTCATAACACTCCCATAACTTCATCTTCACTATGCCTTCATGTCTGAATATTGTGATCAGTATCAAGTATAAAAATGTCTTTCAAAACGCAGTGAAGTACATGTATAGGCTAAGAGCACAGGTTTTAGAGAGAGAGAGTACTGGGTTCACATCACACACTTCTGTTCCTTAATGCCAGGGCCCCTCAGGAAACGATTTACCCTCACTGGGCATGTGATTCCCTCAATGGTAATATAGGGAGAGATAAACCCACCTTTCCTGGTAAAGGAATACGAAGATTAAAGTAAACGATACATTCAAAACGAATCAGAAAAAGCACGGCGCATGGAATGTCGTGGGTAACTGTCATCCGAGATGGGACCAAGAGCAGTGCTTGTCTGCATGGCACCCATTGTGGGAGGTGTTCATATGCCATGATTCCGAGTCTGGTGCCACAGCATAAAGGGCAGGCAGGACTGCTGCCTCTCTCTGCAGTAGTGTCCACAGAGATTCAGGCTGCATCCCAATAAGATCATTTAAGGAAAAAGAGATATTTAAACATTTTTCTTAACCTTCACACCTCACTCCATAGAGAAGCATAAAGTAATTTTAAAATTGTTTTAGAATGTTTATTTTGCTAGTATGCTTTTCCTATGGCTGGACATACTACTTGGGAGTATAAATAAGGTCATGTAGCCGTATATTCGTTTTGAGTTCCTTCCAGAGAGATACCCGCTCCCGGTCATTACCTATGCACGAAGCAGGCTTAGTTCTATAATACACAAGCTTTATGCTGTGGTATGTGTTTCCATAAACCACTTTTTTTCTCTCTCTCACTGTAGTATTTATGGAAATGAATGTGTTACTGCTAAATATTTAAAATAGTAACTGTAGATAGTAGGATTATAATGCTATCAAAAACTTGATAAGTCACCATGTCTCTCCTCTTTTTCTTCATTTATCTATTCTTCTGTTTCCTTTAAATCTGAAGAAAGATTATTTTCGGGAACTATTTACTCTCTAAGCCGTACAAATTAAGAGGAAAAGAATCAACTCCTTTTTATGCAAAATTTCTGAATGACATAGAACCATAGGAATCAAATGATATACATTGAATTTCCTTTTCCTAAGGAACGGTTTATTGAGGAAAATAATCTTTCTCCTCCTCAGCAACAATTGTTTTGTCTGCTCAGTGAATTAAACTTTTAATACAAGCGTCACATTTCCCAAAAAATCCATTTCTCACTCTATGAAATCCTGGAGTCTGAAGAGATCCCAGTACATGAAACGCCCATAGAAATTATTCCTTTATTAAGGCCAAAAGCAAAAATGTAAACAGTGACATTTGTCAGGTGAATTTTGGACACCAAAATGATCTCTTCCTTTTCTGACAACGTAGATGTTTCTAGCTGTATAAAACAAAACTGTGTAAAAATTATATCTGGACAAAAAAAGTTTTAATTGACTCAACCCTTGAAATTTAATCAAAAGTCCCACATGCTGGTTTGCATAAAACGGTTTTGCTGGCAGCTTTCTTAGTGTTAATGGTGAAACACGCAGTTAGTAAATCTTCTGTAACTACTTACTGCATTCGACATCTCAGCAAAAATTCTCTCCTCGGAATTCATATTTAATATGGGTGTTACGGAAAAGATTTAGTATAGATAATTTTTTGGCACGTAGACAATGGGTATATGCATTGGCTTTTGCCGTAACCCTCTCATAACGTCTTCTTGACTATGCTTTCATGCCTGAATATTGTGATCAGTATCAAGAATAAAAATGTCTTTTAAAACGCAGTGAAGTACATGTAGTGGCAAAGAGCACAGGTTTCAGAGAGAGGGAGTACTAGGTTCACATCAAACACTTCTGTTCTTTAATTCCAGTGCACCTCAGGAAACGAGTTAACCTCAAAGACCATGTGATTCTCTCAATGGTAACATAGGGAGAGAAAACCCACATTCCTTGGTAAATGATTATGAAGATTAAACGAAACGATACATTCAAAACGACACAGACAAAGCACGGCGCTTTGATTGTCGGACGTAACTGTCATCCGAGGTTGAAGCAAGAGCAGTGCTTGTATGCATGGCACCGTTTCTGCCATGACTCCGAACCTGGCGCCACAGGAAAAAGGGCAGGCAAGACTGCTGCCTCTCGCTGCGCAAGAGTCCCCAGAAGTCCAGGCTGCATCCTACTAAAAGATTCTTTTAAGGAAAAAGAGATATTTAAACATTTTTCCTAAGCTTCACACTACAGGCATTCTCTCCAAAGAAAGAAGCAAAGAGTAATTTTAAAATTGTTTTAGAGTGTTTATTTTGCTAGTATGCTTTTCCTATGGAGGGACATACTACTTGGACGGTGAGTAAGGTCATGTTCCAGTGTTTTCATTTAGAGCTCCTTCCTGAGAGATGCCAGCTCTCGATGATTATCTATTCACAAAGCAGGCTTAGTCCTGCTACAAAAGCTTTATGCGGGTGTATGTGTTCCCATAAACCAATTTTTTAATCTCTCTTAAAGTAGTATTTAGAGAAATGAATGTGTTATTGCTAAAGATTTAAACTAGTAACTGTAGAAAGGAAGATTATAATGGTATCAAAGGCTTGATCTGTCACCATGTCAGTCCCCTTATTCATCACTTTTCCCTTCATCTGTTTCTTTTAAATCTTAGAAAGATTATTTTCGGGAACCATGTACTCCCAAAGACTTACAAATTAAGAGGAAAAGAATCAACTCGTTTTTATGAATAATTTCTGAATGAGAGGGAGAATGGGAATCAAATGATATAAATTGTATTTCCTATTTTAAGGAACAGTTTATTGATGAAAATATTCTTTCATTTCCTCACCCACAATTGTTTTGACTGATCAGTGAATTAAACTTTGAATACAAGCTTCACATTTCCCTAACAATCCATTTTTCATTCTATGAAATCCTGGAGTCAGAAGAGATCCCAACACATGAAACGCCAATAGAAATTATTCTTTTATTAATGCCGAAAGCAAAACTGTAAACAATGACTTTTGTCAGGTGAACATTGGACACCAAAATAATCTCTTCCTTTTTCGCCAAAGGTAGATTTTCCTTGCACAATAAAACAAAACTCTGTAAAAAATGTACCTGGATTAAAAAAAGGTTAAATGGCGGAACCATTCAAATTTTTTCAAAAGTGCCCCATGCTGGTGAGCATAAAACTTTTTTGCTGTCCTCCTTCTTAGTGTTTTAGGGTGTACAAATGCAGTTAGTACAACTGCTGTTCCTACTGATGGCATTTGACATCTGAGCTAAAATACTCTCCTCAGCATTCATATTTAAGACTGAAGTTATGGAAAAGATTAAGTATAGATAGTTTTTTGTCACCTAGACACTGGGTCTATGCATTGGCTTTTTCATAACACTCCCATAACTTCATCTTCACTATGCCTTCATGTCTGAATATTGTGATCAGTATCAAGTATAAAAATGTCTTTCAAAACGCAGTGAAGTACATGTATAGGCTAAGAGCACAGGTTTTAGAGAGAGAGAGTACTGGGTTCACATCACACACTTCTGTTCCTTAATGCCAGGGCCCCTCAGGAAACGATTTACCCTCACTGGGCATGTGATTCCCTCAATGGTAATATAGGGAGAGATAAACCCACCTTTCCTGGTAAAGGAATACGAAGATTAAAGTAAACGATACATTCAAAACGAATCAGAAAAAGCACGGCGCATTGAATGTCGTGGGTAACTGTCATCCGAGATGGGACCAAGAGCAGTGCTTGTCTGCATGGCACCCATTGTGGGAGGTGTTCATATGCCATGATTCCGAGTCTGGTGCCACAGCATAAAGGGCAGGCAGGACTGCTGCCTCTCTCTGCAGTAGTGTCCACAGAGATTCAGGCTGCATCCCAATAAGATCATTTAAGGAAAAAGAGATATTTAAACATTTTTCTTAACCTTCACACCAAAGGCATTCTCTCCATAGAGAAGCATAAAGTAATTTTAAAATTGTTTTAGAATGTTTATTTTGCTAGTATGCTTTTCCTATGGCTGGACATACTACTTGGGAGTATAAATAAGGTCATGTAGCCGTATATTCGTTTTGAGTTCCTTCCAGAGAGATACCCGCTCCCGGTCATTACCTATGCACGAAGCAGGCTTAGTTCTATAATACACAAGCTTTATGCTGTGGTATGTGTTTCCATAAACCACTTTTTTTCTCTCTCTCACTGTAGTATTTATGGAAATGAATGTGTTACTGCTAAATATTTAAAATAGTAACTGTAGATAGTAGGATTATAATGCTATCAAAAACTTGATAAGTCACCATGTCTCTCCTCTTTTTCTTCATTTATCTATTCTTCTGTTTCCTTTAAATCTGAAGAAAGATTATTTTCGGGAACTATTTACTCTCTAAGCCGTACAAATTAAGAGGAAAAGAATCAACTCCTTTTTATGCAAAATTTCTGAATGACATAGAACCATAGGAATCAAATGATATACATTGAATTTCCTTTTCGTAAGGAACGGTTTATTGAGGAAAATAATCTTTCTCCTCCTCAGCAACAATTGTTTTGTCTGCTCAGTGAATTAAACTTTTAATACAAGCGTCACATTTCCCAAAAAATCCATTTCTCACTCTATGAAATCCTGGAGTCTGAAGAGAACCCAGTACATGAAACGCCCATAGAAATTATTCCTTTACTAAGGCCAAAAGCAAAAATGTAAACAGTGACATTTGTCAGGTGAATTTTGGACACCAAAATGATCTCTTCCTTTTCTGACAACGTAGATGTTTCTAGCTGTATAAAACAAAACTGTGTAAAAATTATATCTGGATAAAAAAAGTTTTAATTGACTCAACCCTTGAAATTTAATCAAAAGTCCCACATGCTGGTTTGCATAAAACGGTTTTGCTGGCAGCTTTCTTAGTGTTAATGGTGAAACACGCAGTTAGTAAATCTTCTGTAACTACTTACTGCATTCGACATCTCAGCAAAAATTCTCTCCTCGGAATTCATATTTAATATGGGTGTTACGGAAAAGATTTAGTATAGATAATTTTTTGGCACGTAGACAATGGGTATATGCATTGGCTTTTGCCGTAACCCTCTCATAACGTCTTCTTGACTATGCTTTCATGCCTGAATATTGTGATCAGTATCAAGAATAAAAATGTCTTTTAAAACGCAGTGAAGTACATGTAGTGGCAAAGAGCACAGGTATCAGAGAGAGGGAGTACTAGGTTCACATCACACACTTCTGTTCTTTAATTCCAGTGCACCTCAGGAAACGAATTAACCTCACAGACCATGTGATTCCCTCAATGGTAACATAGGGAGAGAAAACCCACATTCCTTGGTAAATGATTATGAAGATTAAACGAAACGATACATTCAAAACGACACAGACAAAGCACGGCGCTTTGATTGTCGGACGTAACTGTCATCCGAGGTTGGAGCAAGAGCAGTGCTTGTATGCATGGCACCGTTTCTGCCATGACTCCGAACCTGGCGCCACAGGAAAAAGGGCAGGCAAGACTGCTGCCTCTCGCTGCGCAAGAGTCCCCAGAAGTCCAGGCTGCATCCTACTAAAAGATTCTTTTAAGGAAAAAGAGATATTTAAACATTTTTCCTAAGCTTCACACTACAGGCATTCTCTCCAAAGAAAGAAGCAAAGAGTAATTTTAAAATTGTTTTAGAGTGTTTATTTTGCTAGTATGCTTTTCCTATGGAGGGACATACTACTTGGACGGTGAGTAAGGTCATGTTCCAGTGTTTTCATTTAGAGCTCCTTCCTGAGAGATGCCAGCTCTCGATGATTATCTATTCACAAAGCAGGCTTAGTCCTGCTACAAAAGCTTTATGCGGGTGTATGTGTTCCCATAAACCAATTTTTTAATCTCTCTTAAAGTAGTATTTAGAGAAATGAATGTGTTATTGCTAAAGATTTAAACTAGGAACTGTAGAAAGGAAGATTATAATGGTATCAAAGGCTTGATCTGTCACCATGTCAGTCCCCTTATTCAACACTTTTCCCTTCATCTGTTTCTTTTAAATCTTAGAAAGATTATTTTCGGGAACCATGTACTCCCAAAGACTTACAAATTAAGAGGAAAAGAATCAACTCGTTTTTATGAATAATTTCTGAATGAGAGGGAAGAATGGGAATCAAATGATATAAATTGTATTTCCTATTTTAAGGAACAGTTTATTGATGAAAATATTCTTTCATTTCCTCACCCACAATTGTTTTGACTGATCAGTGAATTAAACTTTGAATACAAGCTTCACATTTCCCTAACAATCCATTTTTCATTCTATGAAATCCTGGAGTCAGAAGAGATCCCAACACATGAAACGCCAATAGAAATTATTCTTTTATTAATGCCGAAAGCAAAACTGTAAACAATGACTTTTGTCAGGTGAACATTGGACACCAAAATAATCTCTTCCTTTTTCGCCAAAGGTAGATTTTCCTTGCTCAATAAAACAAAACTCTGTAAAAAATGTACCTGGATTAAAAAAAGGTTAAATGGCGGAACCATTCAAATTTTTTCAAAAGTGCCCCATGCTGGTGAGCATAAAACTTTTTTGCTGTCCTCCTTCTTAGTGTTTTAGGGTGTACAAATGCAGTTAGTACAACTGCTGTTCCTACTGACGGCATTTGACATCTGAGCTAAAATACTCTCCTCAGCATTCATATTTAAGACTGAAGTTATGGAAAAGGTTAAGTATAGATAGTTTTTTGTCACCTAGACACTGGGTCTATGCATTGGCTTTCTCATAACCCTCCCATAACTTCATCTTGACTATGCCTTCATGTCTGAATATTGTGATCAGTATCAAGTATAAAAATGTCTTTCAAAACGCAGTGAAGTACATGTATAGGCTAAGAGCACAGGTTTTAGAGAGAGAGAGTACTGGGTTCACATCACACACTTCTGTTCCTTAATGCCAGGGCCCCTCAGGAAACGATTTACCCTCACTGGGCATGTGATTCCCTCAATGGTAATATAGGGAGAGATAAACCCACCTTTCCTGGTAAAGGAATACGAAGATTAAAGTAAACGATACATTCAAAACGAATCAGAAAAAGCACGGCGCATGGAATGTCGTGGGTAACTGTCATCCGAGATGGGACCAAGAGCAGTGCTTGTCTGCATGGCACCCATTGTGGGAGGTGTTCATATGCCATGATTCCGAGTCTGGTGCCACAGCATAAAGGGCAGGCAGGACTGCTGCCTCTCTCTGCAGTAGTGTCCACAGAGATTCAGGCTGCATCCCAATAAGATCATTTTAAGGAAAAAGAGATATTTAAACATTTTTCTTAACCTTCACACCAAAGGCATTCTCTCCATAGAGAAGCATAAAGTAATTTTAAAATTGTTTTAGAATGTTTATTTTGCTAGTATGCTTTTCCTATGGCTGGACATACTACTTGGGAGTATAAATAAGGTCATGTAGCCGTATATTCGTTTTGAGTTCCTTCCAGAGAGATACCCGCTCCCGGTCATTACCTATGCACGAAGCAGGCTTAGTTCTATAATACACAAGCTTTATGCTGTGGTATGTGTTTCCATAAACCACTTTTTTTCTCTCTCTCACTGTAGTATTTATGGAAATGAATGTGTTACTGCTAAATATTTAAAATAGTAACTGTAGATAGGTGGATTATAATGCTATCAAAAACTTGATAAGTCACCATGTCTCTCCTCTTTTTCTTCATTTATCTATTCTTCTGTTTCCTTTAAATCTGAAGAAAGATTATTTTCGGGAACTATTTACTCTCTAAGCCGTACAAATTAAGAGGAAAAGAATCAACTCCTTTTTATGCAAAATTTCTGAATGACATAGAACCATAGGAATCAAATGATATACATTGAATTTCCTTTTCCTAAGGAACGGTTTATTGAGGAAAATAATCTTTCTCCTCCTCAGCAACAATTGTTTTGTCTGCTCAGTGAATTAAACTTTTAATACAAGCGTCACATTTCCCAAAAAATCCATTTCTCACTCTATGAAATCCTGGAGTCTGAAGAGATCCCAGTACATGAAACGCCCATAGAAATTATTCCTTTATTAAGGCCAAAAGCAAAAATGTAAACAGTGACATTTGTCAGGTGAATTTTGGACACCAAAATGATCTCTTCCTTTTCTGACAACGTAGATGTTTCTAGCTGTATAAAACAAAACTGTGTAAAAATTATATCTGGATAAAAAAAGTTTTAATTGACTCAACCCTTGAAATTTAATCAAAAGTCCCACATGCTGGTTTGCATAAAACGGTTTTGCTGGCAGCTTTCTTAGTGTTAATGGTGAAACACGCAGTTAGTAAATCTTCTGTAACTACTTACTGCATTCGACATCTCAGCAAAAATTCTCTCCTCGGAATTCATATTTAATATGGGTGTTACGGAAAAGATTTAGTATAGATAATTTTTTGGCACGTAGACAATGGGTATATGCATTGGCTTTTGCCGTAACCCTCTCATAACGTCTTCTTGACTATGCTTTCATGCCTGAATATTGTGATCAGTATCAAGAATAAAAATGTCTTTTAAAACGCAGTGAAGTACATGTAGTGGCAAAGAGCACAGGTTTCAGAGAGAGGGAGTACTAGGTTCACATCAAACACTTCTGTTCTTTAATTCCAGTGCACCTCAGGAAACGAGTTAACCTCAAAGACCATGTGATTCTCTCAATGGTAACATAGGGAGAGAAAACCCACATTCCTTGGTAAATGATTATGAAGATTAAACGAAACGATACATTCAAAACGACACAGACAAAGCACGGCGCTTTGATTGTCGGACGTAACTGTCATCCGAGGTTGAAGCAAGAGCAGTGCTTGTATGCATGGCACCGTTTCTGCCATGACTCCGAACCTGGCGCCACAGGAAAAAGGGCAGGCAAGACTGCTGCCTCTCGCTGCGCAAGAGTCCCCAGAAGTCCAGGCTGCATCCTACTAAAAGATTCTTTTAAGGAAAAAGAGATATTTAAACATTTTTCCTAAGCTTCACACTACAGGCATTCTCTCCAAAGAAAGAAGCAAAGAGTAATTTTAAAATTGTTTTAGAGTGTTTATTTTGCTAGTATGCTTTTCCTATGGAGGGACATACTACTTGGACGGTGAGTAAGGTCATGTTCCAGTGTTTTCATTTAGAGCTCCTTCCTGAGAGATGCCAGCTCTCGATGATTATCTATTCACAAAGCAGGCTTAGTCCTGCTACAAAAGCTTTATGCGGGTGTATGTGTTCCCATAAACCAATTTTTTAATCTCTCTTAAAGTAGTATTTAGAGAAATGAATGTGTTATTGCTAAAGATTTAAACTAGTAACTGTAGAAAGGAAGATTATAATGGTATCAAAGGCTTGATCTGTCACCATGTCAGTCCCCTTATTCATCACTTTTCCCTTCATCTGTTTCTTTTAAATCTTAGAAAGATTATTTTCGGGAACCATGTACTCCCAAAGACTTACAAATTAAGAGGAAAAGAATCAACTCGTTTTCATGAATAATTTCTGAATGAGAGGGAAGAATGGGAATCAAATGATATAAATTGTATTTCCTATTTTAAGGAACAGTTTATTGATGAAAATATTCTTTCATTTCCTCACCCACAATTGTGTTGACTGATCAGTGAATTAAACTTTGAATACAAGCTTCACATTTCCCTAACAATCCATTTTTCATTCTATGAAATCCTGGAGTCAGAAGAGATCCCAACACATGAAACGCCAATAGAAATTATTCTTTTATTAATGCCGAAAGCAAAACTGTAAACAATGACTTTTGTCAGGTGAACATTGGACACCAAAATAATCTCTTCCTTTTTCGCCAAAGGTAGATATTCCTTGCTCAATAAAACAAAACTCTGTAAAAAATGTACCTGGATTAAAAAAAGGTTAAATGGCGGAACCATTCAAATTTTTTCAAAAGTGCCCCATGCTGGTGAGCATAAAACTTTTTTGCTGTCCTCCTTCTTAGTGTTTTAGGGTGTACAAATGCAGTTAGTACAACTGCTGTTCCTACTGATGGCATTTGACATCTGAGCTAAAATACTCTCCTCAGCATTCATATTTAAGACTGAAGTTATGGAAAAGGTTAAGTATAGATAGTTTTTTGTCACCTAGACACTGGGTCTATGCATTGGCTTTCTCATAACCCTCCCATAACTTCATCTTGACTATGCCTTCATGTCTGAATATTGTGATCAGTATCAAGTATAAAAATGTCTTTCAAAACGCAGTGAAGTACATGTATAGGCTAAGAGCACAGGTTTTAGAGAGAGAGAGTACTGGGTTCACATCACACACTTCTGTTCCTTAATGCCAGGGCCCCTCAGGAAACGATTTACCCTCACTGGGCATGTGATTCCCTCAATGGTAATATAGGGAGAGATAAACCCACCTTTCCTGGTAAAGGAATACGAAGATTAAAGTAAACGATACATTCAAAACGAATCAGAAAAAGCACGGCGCATGGAATGTCGTGGGTAACTGTCATCCGAGATGGGACCAAGAGCAGTGCTTGTATGCATGGCACCCATTGTGGGAGGTGTTCATATGCCATGAATCCGAGTCTGGTGCCACAGCATAAAGGGCAGGCAGGACTGCTGCCTCTCTCTGCAGTAGTGTCCACAGAGATTCAGGCTGCATCCCAATAAGATCATTTAAGGAAAAAGAGATATTTAAACATTTTTCTTAACCTTCACACCAAAGGCATTCTCTCCATAGAGAAGCATAAAGTAATTTTAAAATTGTTTTAGAATGTTTATTTTGCTAGTATGCTTTTCCTATGGCTGGACATACTACTTGGGAGTATAAATAAGGTCATGTAGCCGTATATTCGTTTTGAGTTCCTTCCAGAGAGATACCCGCTCCCGGTCATTACCTATGCACGAAGCAGGCTTAGTTCTATAATACACAAGCTTTATGCTGTGGTATGTGTTTCCATAAACCACTTTTTTTCTCTCTCTCACTGTAGTATTTATGGAAATGAATGTGTTACTGCTAAATATTTAAAATAGTAACTGTAGATAGGTGGATTATAATGCTATCAAAAACTTGATAAGTCACCATGTCTCTCCTCTTTTTCTTCATTTATCTATTCTTCTGTTTCCTTTAAATCTGAAGAAAGATTATTTTCGGGAACTATTTACTCTCTAAGCCGTACAAATTAAGAGGAAAAGAATCAACTCCTTTTTATGCAAAATTTCTGAATGACATAGAACCATAGGAATCAAATGATATACATTGAATTTCCTTTTCCTAAGGAACGGTTTATTGAGGAAAATAATCTTTCTCCTCCTCAGCAACAATTGTTTTGTCTGCTCAGTGAATTAAACTTTTAATACAAGCGTCACATTTCCCAAAAAATCCATTTCTCACTCTATGAAATCCTGGAGTCTGAAGAGATCCCAGTACATGAAACGCCCATAGAAATTATTCATTTATTAAGGCCAAAAGCAAAAATGTAAACAGTGACATTTGTCAGGTGAATTTTGGACACCAAAATGATCTCTTCCTTTTCTGACAACGTAGATGTTTCTAGCTGTATAAAACAAAACCGTGTAAAAATTATATCTGGATAAAAAAAGTTTTAATTGACTCAACCCTTGAAATTTAATCAAAAGTCCCACATGCTGGTTTGCATAAAACGGTTTTGCTGGCAGCTTTCTTAGTGTTAATGGTGAAACACGCAGTTAGTAAATCTTCTGTAACTACTTACTGCATTCGACATCTCAGCAAAAATTCTCTCCTCGGAATTCATATTTAATATGGGTGTTACGGAAAAGATTTAGTATAGATAATTTTTTGGCACGTAGACAATGGGTATATGCATTGGCTTTTGCCGTAACCCTCTCATAACGTCTTCTTGACTATGCTTTCATGCCTGAATATTGTGATCAGTATCAAGAATAAAAATGTCTTTTAAAACGCAGTGAAGTACATGTAGTGGCAAAGAGCACAGGTTTCAGAGAGAGTGAGTACTAGGTTCACATCACACACTTCTGTTCTTTAATTCCAGTGCACCTCAGGAAACGAGTTAACCTCACAGACCATGTGATTCCCTCAATGGTAACATAGGGAGAGAAAACCCACATTCCTTGGTAAATGATTATGAAGATTAAACGAAACGATACATTCAAAACGACACAGACAAAGCACGGCGCTTTGATTGTCGGACGTAACTGTCATCCGAGGTTGGAGCAAGAGCAGTGCTTGTTTGCATGGCACCGTTTCTGCCATGACTCCGAACCTGGCGCCACATCATAAAGGGCAGGCAAGACTGCTGCCTCTCGCTGCGCAAGTGTCCCCAGAAGTCCAGGCTGCATCCAACTAAAAGATTCTTTTAAGGAAAAAGAGATATTTAAACATTTTTCCTAAGCTTCACACTACAGGCATTCTCTCCAAAGAAAGAAGCAAAGAGTAATTTTAAAATTGTTTTAGAGTGTTTATTTTGCTAGTATGCTTTTCCTATGGAGGGACATACTACTTGGACGGTGAGTAAGGTCATGTTCCAGTATTTTCATTTAGAGCTCCTTCCTGAGAGATGCCAGCTCTCGATGATTATCTATTCACAAAGCATGCTTAGTCCTGCTACAAAAGATTTATGCGGGTGTATGTGTTCCCATAAACCAATTTTTTAATCTCTCTTAAAGTAGTATTTAGAGAAATGAATGTGTTATTGCTAAAGATTTAAACTAGGAACTGTAGAAAGGAAGATTATAATGGTATCAAAGGCTTGATCTGTCACCATGTCAGTCCCCTTATTCATCACTTTTCCCTTCATCTGTTTCTTTTAAATCTTAGAAAGATTATTTTCGGGAACCATGTACTCCCAAAGACTTACAAATTAAGAGGAAAAGAATCAACTCGTTTTCATGAATAATTTCTGAATGAGAGGGAAGAATGGGAATCAAATGATATAAATTGTATTTCCTATTTTAAGGAACAGTTTATTGATGAAAATATTCTTTCATTTCCTCACCCACAATTGTTTTGACTGATCAGTGAATTAAACTTTGAATACAAGCTTCACATTTCCCTAACAATCCATTTTTCATTCTATGAAATCCTGGAGTCAGAAGAGATCCCAACACATGAAACGCCAATAGAAATTATTCTTTTATTAATGCCGAAAGCAAAACTGTAAACAATGACTTTTGTCAGGTGAACATTGGACACCAAAATAATCTCTTCCTTTTTCGCCAAAGGTAGATTTTCCTTGCTCAATAAAACAAAACTCTGTAAAAAATGTACCTGGATTAAAAAAAGGTTAAATGGCGGAACCATTCAAATTTTTTCAAAAGTGCCCCATGCTGGTGAGCATAAAACTTTTTTGCTGTCCTCCTTCTTAGTGTTTTAGGGTGTACAAATGCAGTTAGTACAACTGCTGTTCCTACTGACGGCATTTGACATCTGAGCTAAAATACTCTCCTCAGCATTCATATTTAAGACTGAAGTTATGGAAAAGGTTAAGTATAGATAGTTTTTTGTCACCTAGACACTGGGTCTATGCATTGGCTTTCTCATAACCCTCCCATAACTTCATCTTGACTATGCCTTCATGTCTGAATATTGTGATCAGTATCAAGTATAAAAATGTCTTTCAAAACGCAGTGAAGTACATGTATAGGCTAAGAGCACAGGTTTTAGAGAGAGAGAGTACTGGGTTCACATCACACACTTCTGTTCCTTAATGCCAGGGCCCCTCAGGAAACGATTTACCCTCACTGGGCATGTGACTCCCTCAATGGTAATATAGGGAGAGATAAACCCACCTTTCCTGGTAAAGGAATACGAAGATTAAAGTAAACGATACATTCAAAACGAATCAGAAAAAGCACGGCGCATGGAATGTCGTGGGTAACTGTCATCCGAGATGGGACCAAGAGCAGTGCTTGTCTGCATGGCACCCATTGTGGGAGGTGTTCATATGCCATGATTCCGAGTCTGGTGCCACAGCATAAAGGGCAGGCATGACTGCTGCCTCTCTCTACAGTAGTGTCCACAGAGATTCAGGCTGCATCCCAATAAGATCATTTTAAGGAAAAAGAGATATTTAAACATTTTTCTTAACCTTCACACCAAAGGCATTCTCTCCATAGAGAAGCATAAAGTAATTTTAAAATTGTTTTAGAATGTTTATTTTGCTAGTATGCTTTTCCTATGGCTGGACATACTACTTGGGAGTATAAATAAGGTCATGTAGCCGTATATTCGTTTTGAGTTCCTTCCAGAGAGATACCCGCTCCCGGTCATTACCTATGCACGAAGTAGGCTTAGTTCTATAATACACAAGCTTTATGCTGTGGTATGTGTTTCCATAAACCACTTTTTTTCTCTCTCTCACTGTAGTATTTATGGAAATGAATGTGTTACTGCTAAATATTTAAAATAGTAACTGTAGTTTTTAGGATTATAATGCTATCAAAAACTTGATAAGTCACCATGTCTCTCCTCTTTTTCTTCATTTATCTATTCTTCTGTTTCCGTTAAATCTGAAGAAAGATTATTTTCGGGAACTATTTACTCTCTAAGCCGTACAAATTAAGAGGAAAAGAATCAACTCCTTTTTATGCAAAATTTCTGAATGACATAGAACCATAGGAATCAAATGATATACATTGAATTTCCTTTTCCTAAGGAACGGTTTATTGAGGAAAATAATCTTTCTCCTCCTCAGCAACAATTGTTTTGTCTGCTCAGTGAATTAAACTTTTAATACAAGCGTCACATTTCCCAAAAAATCCATTTCTCACTCTATGAAATCCTGGAGTCTGAAGAGAACCCAGTACATGAAACGCCCATAGAAATTATTCCTTTACTAAGGCCAAAAGCAAAAATGTAAACAGTGACATTTGTCAGGTGAATTTTGGACACCAAAATGATCTCTTCCTTTTCTGACAACGTAGATGTTTCTAGCTGTATAAAACAAAACCGTGTAAAAATTATATCTGGATAAAAAAAGTTTTAATTGACTCAACCCTTGAAATTTAATCAAAAGTCCCACATGCTGGTTTGCATAAAACGGTTTTGCTGGCAGCTTTCTTAGTGTTAATGGTGAAACACGCAGTTAGTAAATCTTCTGTAACTACTTACTGCATTCGACATCTCAGCAAAAATTCTCTCCTCGGAATTCATATTTAATATGGGTGTTACGGAAAAGATTTAGTATAGATAATTTTTTGGCACGTAGACAATGGGTATATGCATTGGCTTTTGCCGTAACCCTCTCATAACGTCTTCTTGACTATGCTTTCATGCCTGAATATTGTGATCAGTATCAAGAATAAAAATGTCTTTTAAAACGCAGTGAAGTACATGTAGTGGCAAAGAGCACAGTTATCAGAGAGAGGGAGTACTAGGTTCACATCACACACTTCTGTTCTTTAATTCCAGTGCACCTCAGGAAACGAATTAACCTCACAGACCATGTGATTCCCTCAATGGTAACATAGGGAGAGAAAACCCACATTCCTTGGTAAATGATTATGAAGATTAAACGAAACGATACATTCAAAACGACACAGACAAAGCACGGCGCTTTGATTGTCGGACGTAACTGTCATCCGAGGTTGGAGCAAGAGCAGTGCTTGTATGCATGGCACCGTTTCTGCCATGACTCCGAACCTGGCGCCACAGGAAAAAGGGCAGGCAAGACTGCTGCCTCTCGCTGCGCAAGAGTCCCCAGAAGTCCAGGCTGCATCCTACTAAAAGATTCTTTTAAGGAAAAAGAGATATTTAAACATTTTTCCTAAGCTTCACACTACAGGCATTCTCTCCAAAGAAAGAAGCAAAGAGTAATTTTAAAATTGTTTTAGAGTGTTTATTTTGCTAGTATGCTTTTCCTATGGAGGGACATACTACTTGGACGGTGAGTAAGGTCATGTTCCAGTGTTTTCATTTAGAGCTCCTTCCTGAGAGATGCCAGCTCTCGATGATTATCTATTCACAAAGCAGGCTTAGTCCTGCTACAAAAGCTTTATGCGGGTGTATGTGTTCCCATAAACCAATTTTTTAATCTCTCTTAAAGTAGTATTTAGAGAAATGAATGTGTTATTGCTAAAGATTTAAACTAGGAACTGTAGAAAGGAAGATTATAATGGTATCAAAGGCTTGATCTGTCACCATGTCAGTCCCCTTATTCATCACTTTTCCCTTCATCTGTTTCTTTTAAATCTTAGAAAGATTATTTTCGGGAACCATGTACTCCCAAAGACTTACAAATTAAGAGGAAAAGAATCAACTCGTTTTTATGAATAATTTCTGAATGAGAGGGAAGAATGGGAATCAAATGATATAAATTGTATTTCCTATTTTAAGGAACAGTTTATTGATGAAAATATTCTTTCATTTCCTCACCCACAATTGTTTTGACTGATCAGTGAATTAAACTTTGAATACAAGCTTCACATTTCCCTAACAATCCATTTTTCATTCTATGAAATCCTGGAGTCAGAAGAGATCCCAACACATGAAACGCCAATAGAAATTATTCTTTTATTAATGCCGAAAGCAAAACTGTAAACAATGACTTTTGTCAGGTGAACATTGGACACCAAAATAATCTCTTCCTTTTTCGCCAAAGGTAGATTTTCCTTGCTCAATAAAACAAAACTCTGTAAAAAATGTACCTGGATTAAAAAAAGGTTAAATGGCGGAACCATTCAAATTTTTTCAAAAGTGCCCCATGCTGGTGAGCATAAAACTTTTTTGCTGTCCTCCTTCTTAGTGTTTTAGGGTGTACAAATGCAGTTAGTACAACTGCTGTTCCTACTGACGGCATTTGACATCTGAGCTAAAATACTCTCCTCAGCATTCATATTTAAGACTGAAGTTATGGAAAAGGTTAAGTATAGATAGTTTTTTGTCACCTAGACACTGGGTCTATGCATTGGCTTTCTCATAACCCTCCCATAACTTCATCTTGACTATGCCTTCATGTCTGAATATTGTGATCAGTATCAAGTATAAAAATGTCTTTCAAAACGCAGTGAAGTACATGTATAGGCTAAGAGCACAGGTTTTAGAGAGAGAGAGTACTGGGTTCACATCACACACTTCTGTTCCTTAATGCCAGGGCCCCTCAGGAAACGATTTACCCTCACTGGGCATGTGATTCCCTCAATGGTAATATAGGGAGAGATAAACCCACCTTTCCTGGTAAAGGAATACGAAGATTAAAGTAAACGATACATTCAAAACGAATCAGAAAAAGCACGGCGCATGGAATGTCGTGGGTAACTGTCATCCGAGATGGGACCAAGAGCAGTGCTTGTCTGCATGGCACCCATTGTGGGAGGTGTTCATATGCCATGATTCCGAGTCTGGTGCCACAGCATAAAGGGCAGGCAGGACTGCTGCCTCTCTCTGCAGTAGTGTCCACAGAGATTCAGGCTGCATCCCAATAAGATCATTTTAAGGAAAAAGAGATATTTAAACATTTTTCTTAACCTTCACACCAAAGGCATTCTCTCCATAGAGAAGCATAAAGTAATTTTAAAATTGTTTTAGAATGTTTATTTTGCTAGTATGCTTTTCCTATGGCTGGACATACTACTTGGGAGTATAAATAAGGTCATGTAGCCGTATATTCGTTTTGAGTTCCTTCCAGAGAGATACCCGCTCCCGGTCATTACCTATGCACGAAGCAGGCTTAGTTCTATAATACACAAGCTTTATGCTGTGGTATGTGTTTCCATAAACCACTTTTTTTCTCTCTCTCACTGTAGTATTTATGGAAATGAATGTGTTACTGCTAAATATTTAAAATAGTAACTGTAGATAGTAGGATTATAATGCTATCAAAAACTTGATAAGTCACC
Organism: Manis pentadactyla; assembly: GCF_030020395.1. Lineage (NCBI taxonomy): Eukaryota > Metazoa > Chordata > Mammalia > Pholidota > Manidae > Manis > Manis pentadactyla. Next base: position 39,885,261 of record NC_080031.1, on the reverse strand, counting down.
ATGTCTCTCCTCTTTTTCTTCATTTATCTATTCTTCTGTTACCTTTAAATCTGAAGAAAGATTATTTTCGGGAACTATTTACTCTCTAAGCCGTACAAATTAAGAGGAAAAGAATCAACTCCTTTTTATGCAAAATTTCTGAATGACATAGAACCATAGGAATCAAATGATATACATTGAATTTCCTTTTCCTAAGGAACGGTTTATTGAGGAAAATAATCTTTCTCCTCCTCAGCAACAATTGTTTTGTCTGCTCAGTGAATTAAACTTTTAATACAAGCGTCACATTTCCCAAAAAATCCATTTCTCACTCTATGAAATCCTGGAGTCTGAAGAGATCCCAGTACATGAAACGCCCATAGAAATTATTCCTTTATTGAGGCCAAAAGCAAAAATGTAAACAGTGACATTTGTCAGGTGAATTTTGGACACCAAAATGATCTCTTCCTTTTCTGACAACGTAGATGTTTCTAGCTGTATAAAACAAAACTGTGTAAAAATTATATCTGGATAAAAAAAGTTTTAATTGTCTCAACCCTTGAAATTTAATCAAAAGTCCCACATGCTGGTTTGCATAAAACGGTTTTGCTGGCAGCTTTCTTAGTGTTAATGGTGAAACACGCAGTTAGTAAATCTTCTGTAACTACTTACTGCATTCGACATCTCAGCAAAAATTCTCTCCTCGGAATTCATATTTAATATGGGTGTTACGGAAAAGATTTAGTATAGATAATTTTTTGGCACGTAGACAATGGGTATATGCATTGGCTTTTGCCGTAACCCTCTCATAACGTCTTCTTGACTATGCTTTCATGCCTGAATATTGTGATCAGTATCAAGAATAAAAATGTCTTTTAAAACGCAGTGAAGTACATGTAGTGGCAAAGAGCACAGGATTCAGAGAGAGGGAGTACTAGGTTCACAACACACTTCTGTTCTTTAATTCCAGTGCACCTCAGGAAACGAGTTAACCTCACAGACCATGTGATTCCCTCAATGGTAACATAGGGAGAGAAAACCCACATTCCTTGGTAAATGATTATGAAGATTAAACGAAACGATACATTCAAAACGACACAGACAAAGCACGGCGCTTTGATTGTCGGACGTAACTGTCATCCGAGGTTGGAGCAAGAGCAGTGCTTGTTTGCATGGCACCGTTTCTGCCATGACTCCGAACCTGGCGCCACAGCATAAAGGGCAGGCAAGACTGCTGCCTCTCGCTGCGCAAGTGTCCCCAGAAGTCCAGGCTGCATCCTACTAAAAGATTCTTTTAAGGAAAAAGAGATATTTAAACATTTTTCCTAAGCTTCACACTACAGGCATTCTCTCCAAAGAAAGAAGCAAAGAGTAATTTTAAAATTGTTTTAGAGTGTTTATTTTGCTAGTATGCTTTTCCTATGGAGGGACATACTACTTGGACGGTGAGTAAGGTCATGTTCCAGTGTTTTCATTTAGAGCTCCTTCCTGAGAGATGCCAGCTCTCGATGATTATCTATTCACAAAGCAGGCTTAGTCCTGCTACAAAAGCTTTATGCGGGTGTATGTGTTCCCATAAACCAATTTTTTAATCTCTCTTAAAGTAGTATTTAGAGAAATGAATGTGTTATTGCTAAAGATTTAAACTAGGAACTGTAGAAAGGAAGATTATAATGGTATCAAAGGCTTGATCTGTCACCATGTCAGTCCCCTTATTCATCACTTTTCCCTTCATCTGTTTCTTTTAAATCTTAGAAAGATTATTTTCGGGAACCATGTACTCCCAAAGACTTACAAATTAAGAGGAAAAGAATCAACTCGTTTTCATGAATAATTTCTGAATGAGAGGGAAGAATGGGAATCAAATGATATAAATTGTATTTCCTATTTTAAGGAACAGTTTATTGATGAAAATATTCTTTCATTTCCTCACCCACAATTGTGTTGACTGATCAGTGAATTAAACTTTGAATACAAGCTTCACATTTCCCTAACAATCCATTTTTCATTCTATGAAATCCTGGAGTCAGAAGAGATCCCAACACATGAAACGCCAATAGAAATTATTCTTTTATTAATGCCGAAAGCAAAACTGTAAACAATGACTTTTGTCAGGTGAACATTGGACACCAAAATAATCTCTTCCTTTTTCGCCAAAGGTAGATTTTCCTTGCTCAATAAAACAAAACTCTGTAAAAAATGTACCTGGATTAAAAAAAGGTTAAATGGCGGAACCATTCAAATTTTTTCAAAAGTGCCCCATGCTGGTGAGCATAAAACTTTTTTGCTGTCCTCCTTCTTAGTGTTTTAGGGTGTACAAATGCAGTTAGTACAACTGCTGTTCCTACTGACGGCATTTGACATCTGAGCTAAAATACTCTCCTCAGCATTCATATTTAAGACTGAAGTTATGGAAAAGGTTAAGTATAGATAGTTTTTTGTCACCTAGACACTGGGTCTATGCATTGGCTTTCTCATAACCCTCCCATAACTTCATCTTGACTATGCCTTCATGTCTGAATATTGTGATCAGTATCAAGTATAAAAATGTCTTTCAAAACGCAGTGAAGTACATGTATAGGCTAAGAGCACAGGTTTTAGAGAGAGAGAGTACTGGGTTCACATCACACACTTCTGTTCCTTAATGAGAGGGCCCCTCAGGAAACGATTTACCCTCACTGGGCATGTGATTCCCTCAATGGTAATATAGGGAGAGATAAACCCACCTTTCCTGGTAAAGGAATACGAAGATTAAAGTAAACGATACATTCAAAACGAATCAGAAAAAGCACGGCGCATGGAATGTCGTGGGTAACTGTCATCCGAGATGGGACCAAGAGCAGTGCTTGTATGCATGGCACCCATTGTGGGAGGTGTTCATATGCCATGATTCCGAGTCTGGTGCCACAGCATAAAGGGCAGGCAGGACTGCTGCCTCTCTCTGCAGTAGTGTCCACAGAGATTCAGGCTGCATCCCAATAAGATCATTTAAGGAAAAAGAAATATTTAAACATTTTTCTTAACCTTCACACCAAAGGCATTCTCTCCATAGAGAAGCATAAAGTAATTTTAAAATTGTTTTAGAATGTTTATTTTGCTAGTATGCTTTTCCTATGGCTGGACATACTACTTGGGAGTATAAATAAGGTCATGTAGCCGTATATTCGTTTTGAGTTCCTTCCAGAGAGATACCCGCTCCCGGTCATTACCTATGCACGAAGCAGGCTTAGTTCTATAATACACAAGCTTTATGCTGTGGTATGTGTTTCCATAAACCACTTTTTTTCTCTCTCTCACTGTAGTATTTATGGAAATGAATGTGTTACTGCTAAATATTTAAAATAGTAACTGTAGATAGGTGGATTATAATGCTATCAAAAACTTAATAAGTCACCATGTCTCTCCTCTTTTTCTTCATTTATCTATTCTTCTGTTTCCTTTAAATCTGAAGAAAGATTATTTTCGGGAACTATTTACTCTCTAAGCCGTACAAATTAAGAGGAAAAGAATCAACTCCTTTTTATGCAAAATTTCTGAATGACATAGAACCATAGGAATCAAATGATATACATTGAATTTCCTTTTCCTAAAGAACGGTTTATTGAGGAAAATAATCTTTCTCCTCCTCAGCAACAATTGTTTTGTCTGCTCAGTGAATTAAACTTTTAATACAAGCGTCACATTTCCCAAAAAATCCATTTCTCACTCTATGAAATCCTGGAGTCTGAAGAGATCCCAGTACATGAAACGCCCATAGAAATTATTCATTTATTAAGGCCAAAAGCAAAAATGTAAACAGTGACATTTGTCAGGTGAATTTTGGACACCAAAATGATCTCTTCCTTTTCTGACAACGTAGATGTTTCTAGCTGTATAAAACAAAACCGTGTAAAAATTATATCTGGATAAAAAAAGTTTTAATTGACTCAACCCTTGAAATTTAATCAAAAGTCCCACATGCTGGTTTGCATAAAACGGTTTTGCTGGCAGCTTTCTTAGTGTTAATGGTGAAACACGCAGTTAGTAAATCTTCTGTAACTACTTACTGCATTCGACATCTCAGCAAAAATTCTCTCCTCGGAATTCATATTTAATATGGGTGTTACGGAAAAGATTTAGTATAGATAATTTTTTGGCACGTAGACAATGGGTATATGCATTGGCTTTTGCCGTAACCCTCTCATAACGTCTTCTTGACTATGCTTTCATGCCTGAATATTGTGATCAGTATCAAGAATAAAAATGTCTTTTAAAACGCAGTGAAGTACATGTAGTGGCAAAGAGCACAGGTTTCAGAGAGAGTGAGTACTAGGTTCACATCACACACTTCTGTTCTTTAATTCCAGTGCACCTCAGGAAACGAGTTAACCTCACAGACCATGTGATTCCCTCAATGGTAACATAGGGAGAGAAAACCCACATTCCTTGGTAAATGATTATGAAGATTAAACGAAACGATACATTCAAAACGACACAGACAAAGCACGGCGCTTTGATTGTCGGACGTAACTGTCATCCGAGGTTGGAGCAAGAGCAGTGCTTGTTTGCATGGCACCGTTTCTGCCATGACTCCGAACCTGGCGCCACATCATAAAGGGCAGGCAAGACTGCTGCCTCTCGCTGCGCAAGTGTCCCCAGAAGTCCAGGCTGCATCCTACTAAAAGATTCTTTTAAGGAAAAAGAGATATTTAAACATTTTTCCTAAGCTTCACACTACAGGCATTCTCTCCAAAGAAAGAAGCAAAGAGTAATTTTAAAATTGTTTTAGAGTGTTTATTTTGCTAGTATGCTTTTCCTATGGAGGGACATACTACTTGGACGGTGAGTAAGGTCATGTTCCAGTATTTTCATTTAGAGCTCCTTCCTGAGAGATGCCAGCTCTCGATGATTATCTATTCACAAAGCAGGCTTAGTCCTGCTACAAAAGATTTATGCGGGTGTATGTGTTCCCATAAACCAATTTTTTAATCTCTCTTAAAGTAGTATTTAGAGAAATGAATGTGTTATTGCTAAAGATTTAAACTAGGAACTGTAGAAAGGAAGATTATAATGGTATCAAAGGCTTGATCTGTCACCATGTCAGTCCCCTTATTCATCACTTTTCCCTTCATCTGTTTCTTTTAAATCTTAGAAAGATTATTTTCGGGAACCATGTACTCCCAAAGACTTACAAATTAAGAGGAAAAGAATCAACTCGTTTTCATGAATAATTTCTGAATGAGAGGGAAGAATGGGAATCAAATGATATAAATTGTATTTCCTATTTTAAGGAACAGTTTATTGATGAAAATATTCTTTCATTTCCTCACCCACAATTGTTTTGACTGATCAGTGAATTAAACTTTGAATACAAGCTTCACATTTCCCTAACAATCCATTTTTCATTCTATGAAATCCTGGAGTCAGAAGAGATCCCAACACATGAAACGCCAATAGAAATTATTCTTTTATTAATGCCGAAAGCAAAACTGTAAACAATGACTTTTGTCAGGTGAACATTGGACACCAAAATAATCTCTTCCTTTTTCGCCAAAGGTAGATTTTCCTTGCTCAATAAAACAAAACTCTGTAAAAAATGTACCTGGATTAAAAAAAGGTTAAATGGCAGAACCATTCAAATTTTTTCAAAAGTGCCCCATGCTGGTGAGCATAAAACTTTTTTGCTGTCCTCCTTCTTAGTGTTTTAGGGTGTACAAATGCAGTTAGTACAACTGCTGTTCCTACTGACGGCATTTGACATCTGAGCTAAAATACTCTCCTCAGCATTCATATTTAAGACTGAAGTTATGGAAAAGGTTAAGTATAGATAGTTTTTTGTCACCTAGACACTGGGTCTATGCATTGGCTTTCTCATAACCCTCCCATAACTTCATCTTGACTATGCCTTCATGTCTGAATATTGTGATCAGTATCAAGTATAAAAATGTCTTTCAAAACGCAGTGAAGTACATGTATAGGCTAAGAGCACAGGTTTTAGAGAGAGAGAGTACTGGGTTCACATCACACACTTCTGTTCCTTAATGCCAGGGCCCCTCAGGAAACGATTTACCCTCACTGGGCATGTGACTCCCTCAATGGTAATATAGGGAGAGATAAACCCACCTTTCCTGGTAAAGGAATACGAAGATTAAAGTAAACGATACATTCAAAACGAATCAGAAAAAGCACGGCGCATGGAATGTCGTGGGTAACTGTCATCCGAGATGGGACCAAGAGCAGTGCTTGTCTGCATGGCACCCATTGTGGGAGGTGTTCATATGCCATGATTCCGAGTCTGGTGCCACAGCATAAAGGGCAGGCAGGACTGCTGCCTCTCTCTGCAGTAGTGTCCACAGAGATTCAGGCTGCATCCCAATAAGATCATTTTAAGGAAAAAGAGATATTTAAACATTTTTCTTAACCTTCACACCAAAGGCATTCTCTCCATAGAGAAGCATAAAGTAATTTTAAAATTGTTTTAGAATGTTTATTTTGCTAGTATGCTTTTCCTATGGCTGGACATACTACTTGGGAGTATAAATAAGGTCATGTAGCCGTATATTCGTTTTGAGTTCCTTCCAGAGAGATACCCGCTCCCGGTCATTACCTATGCACGAAGTAGGCTTAGTTCTATAATACACAAGCTTTATGCTGTGGTATGTGTTTCCATAAACCACTTTTTTTCTCTCTCTCACTGTAGTATTTATGGAAATGAATGTGTTACTGCTAAATATTTAAAATAGTAACTGTAGTTTTTAGGATTATAATGCTATCAAAAACTTGATAAGTCACCATGTCTCTCCTCTTTTTCTTCATTTATCTATTCTTCTGTTTCCTTTAAATCTGAAGAAAGATTATTTTCGGGAACTATTTACTCTCTAAGCCGTACAAATTAAGAGGAAAAGAATCAACTCCTTTTTATGCAAAATTTCTGAATGACATAGAACCATAGGAATCAAATGATATACATTGAATTTCCTTTTCCTAAGGAACGGTTTATTGAGGAAAATAATCTTTCTCCTCCTCAGCAACAATTGTTTTGTCTGCTCAGTGAATTAAACTTTTAATACAAGCGTCACATTTCCCAAAAAATCCATTTCTCACTCTATGAAATCCTGGAGTCTGAAGAGATCCCAGTACATGAAACGCCCATAGAAATTATTCCTTTATTAAGGCCAAAAGCAAAAATGTAAACAGTGACATTTGTCAGGTGAATTTTGGACACCAAAATGATCTCTTCCTTTTCTGACAACGTAGATGTTTCTAGCTGTATAAAACAAAACTGTGTAAAAATTATATCTGGATAAAAAAAGTTTTAATTGACTCAACCCTTGAAATTTAATCAAAAGTCCCACATGCTGGTTTGCATAAAACGGTTTTGCTGGCAGCTTTCTTAGTGTTAATGGTGAAACACGCAGTTAGTAAATCTTCTGTAACTACTTACTGCATTCGACATCTCAGCAAAAATTCTCTCCTCGGAATTCATATTTAATATGGGTGTTACGGAAAAGATTTAGTATAGATAATTTTTTGGCACGTAGACAATGGGTATATGCATTGGCTTTTGCCGTAACCCTCTCATAACGTCTTCTTGACTATGCTTTCATGCCTGAATATTGTGATCAGTATCAAGAATAAAAATGTCTTTTAAAACGCTGTGAAGTACATGTAGTGGCAAAGAGCACAGGATTCAGAGAGAGGGAGTACTAGGTTCACATCACACACTTCTGTTCTTTAATTCCAGTGCACCTCAGGAAACGAGTTAACCTCACAGACCATGTGATTCCCTCAATGGTAACATAGGGAGAGAAAACCCACATTCCTTGGTAAATGATTATGAAGATTAAACGAAACGATACATTCAAAACGACACAGACAAAGCACGGCGCTTTGATTGTCGGACGTAACTGTCATCCGAGGTTGGAGCAAGAGCAGTGCTTGTTTGCATGGCACCGTTTCTGCCATGACTCCGAACCTGGCGCCACAGCATAAAGGGCAGGCAAGACTGCTGCCTCTCGCTGCGCAAGTGTCCCCAGAAGTCCAGGCTGCATCCTACTAAAAGATTCTTTTAAGGAAAAAGAGATATTTAAACATTTTTCCTAAGCTTCACACTACAGGCATTCTCTCCAAAGAAAGAAGCAAAGAGTAATTTTAAAATTGTTTTAGAGTGTTTATTTTGCTAGTATGCTTTTCCTATGGAGGGACATACTACTTGGACGGTGAGTAAGGTCATGTTCCAGTGTTTTCATTTAGAGCTCCTTCCTGAGAGATGCCAGCTCTCGATGATTATCTATTCACAAAGCAGGCTTAGTCCTGCTACAAAAGCTTTATGAGGGTGTATGTGTTCCCATAAACCAATTTTTTAATCTCTCTTAAAGTAGTATTTAGAGAAATGAATGTGTTATTGCTAAAGATTTAAACTAGGAACTGTAGAAAGGAAGATTATAATGGTATCAAAGGCTTGATCTGTCACCATGTCAGTCCCCTTATTCATCACTTTTCCCTTCATCTGTTTCTTTTAAATCTTAGAAAGATTATTTTCGGGAACCATGTACTCCCAAAGACTTACAAATTAAGAGGAAAGAATCAACTCGTTTTCATGAATAATTTCTGAATGAGAGGGAAGAATGGGAATCAAATGATATAAATTGTATTTCCTATTTTAAGGAACAGTTTATTGATGAAAATATTCTTTCATTTCCTCACCCACAATTGTGTTGACTGATCAGTGAATTAAACTTTGAATATAAGCTTCACATTTCCCTAACAATCCATTTTTCATTCTATGAAATCCTGGAGTCAGAAGAGATCCCAACACATGAAACGCCAATAGAAATTATTCTTTTATTAATGCCGAAAGCAAAACTGTAAACAATGACTTTTGTCAGGTGAACATTGGACACCAAAATAATCTCTTCCTTTTTCGCCAAAGGTAGATTTTCCTTGCTCAATAAAACAAAACTCTGTAAAAAATGTACCTGGATTAAAAAAAGGTTAAATGGCGGAACCATTCAAATTTTTTCAAAAGTGCCCCATGCTGGTGAGCATAAAACTTTTTTGCTGTCTTCCTTCTTAGTGTTTTAGGGTGTACAAATGCAGTTAGTACAACTGCTGTTCCTACTGACGGCATTTGACATCTGAGCTAAAATACTCTCCTCAGCATTCATATTTAAGACTGAAGTTATGGAAAAGGTTAAGTATAGATAGTTTTTTGTCACCTAGACACTGGGTCTATGCATTGGCTTTCTCATAACCCTCCCATAACTTCATCTTGACTATGCCTTCATGTCTGAATATTGTGATCAGTATCAAGTATAAAAATGTCTTTCAAAACGCAGTGAAGTACATGTATAGGCTAAGAGCACAGGTTTTAGAGAGAGAGAGTACTGGGTTCACATCACACACTTCTGTTCCTTAATGCCAGGGCCCCTCAGGAAACGATTTACCCTCACTGGGCATGTGATTCCCTCAATGGTAATATAGGGAGAGATAAACCCACCTTTCCTGGTAAAGGAATACGAAGATTAAAGTAAACGATACATTCAAAACGAATCAGAAAAAGCACGGCGCATGGAATGTCGTGGGTAACTGTCATCCGAGATGGGACCAAGAGCAGTGCTTGTCTGCATGGCACCCAATGTGGGAGGTGTTCATATGCCATGATTCCGAGTCTGGTGCCACAGCATAAAGGGCAGGCAGGACTGCTGCCTCTCTCTGCAGTAGTGTCCACAGAGATTCAGGCTGCATCCCAATAAGATCATTTTAAGGAAAAAGAGATATTTAAACATTTTTCTTAACCTTCACACCAAAGGCATTCTCTCCATAGAGAAGCATAAAGTAATTTTAAAATTGTTTTAGAATGTTTATTTTGCTAGTATGCTTTTCCTATGGCTGGACATACTACTTGGGAGTATAAATAAGGTCATGTAGCCGTATATTCGTTTTGAGTTCCTTCCAGAGAGATACCCGCTCCCGGTCATTACCTATGCACGAAGCAGGCTTAGTTCTATAATACACAAGCTTTATGCTGTGGTATGTGTTTCCATAAACCACTTTTTTTCTCTCTCTCACTGTAGTATTTATGGAAATGAATGTGTTACTGCTAAATATTTAAAATAGTAACTGTAGATAGTAGGATTATAATGCTATCAAAAACTTGATAAGTCACCATGTCTCTCCTCTTTTTCTTCATTTATCTATTCTTCTGTTTCCTTTAAATCTGAAGAAAGATTATTTTCGGGAACTATTTACTCTCTAAGCCGTACAAATTAAGAGGAAAAGAATCAACTCCTTTTTATGCAAAATTTCTGAATGACATAGAACCATAGGAATCAAATGATATACATTGAATTTCCTTTTCCTAAGGAACGGTTTATTGAGGAAAATAATCTTTCTCCTCCTCAGCAACAATTGTTTTGTCTGCTCAGTGAATTAAACTTTTAATACAAGCGTCACATTTCCCAAAAAATCCATTTCTCACTCTATGAAATCCTGGAGTCTGAAGAGATCCCAGTACATGAAACGCCCATAGAAATTATTCCTTTATTAAGGCCAAAAGCAAAAATGTAAACAGTGACATTTGTCAGGTGAATTTTGGACACCAAAATGATCTCTTCCTTTTCTGACAACGTAGATGTTTCTAGCTGTATAAAACAAAACTGTGTAAAAATTATATTTGGATAAAAAAAGTTTTAATTGTCTCAACCCTTGAAATTTAATCAAAAGTCCCACATGCTGGTTTGCATAAAACGGTTTTGCTGGCAGCTTTCTTAGTGTTAATGGTGAAACACGCAGTTAGTAAATCTTCTGTAACTACTTACTGCATTCGACATCTCAGCTAAAATTCTCTCCTCGGAATTCATATTTAATATGGGTGTTACGGAAAAGATTTAGTATAGATAATTTTTTGGCACGTAGACAATGGGTATATGCATTGGCTTTTGCCGTAACCCTCTCATAACGTCTTCTTGACTATGCTTTCATGCCTGAATATTGTGATCAGTATCAAGAATAAAAATGTCTTTTAAAACGCAGTGAAGTACATGTAGTGGCAAAGAGCACAGGTTTCAGAGAGAGGGAGTACTAGGTTCACATCACACACTTCTGTTCTTTAATTCCAGTGCACCTCAGGAAACGAGTTAACCTCACAGACCATGTGATTCCCTCAATGGTAACATAGGGAGAGAAAACCCACATTCCTTGGTAAATGATTATGAAGATTAAACGAAACGATACATTCAAAACGACACAGACAAAGCACGGCGCTTTGATTGTCGGACGTAACTGTCATCCGAGGTTGGAGCAAGAGCAGTGCTTGTTTGCATGGCACCGTTTCTGCCATGACTCCGAACCTGGCGCCACAGCATAAAGGGCAGGCAAGACTGCTGCCTCTCGCTGCGCAAGTGTCCCCAGAAGTCCAGGCTGCATCCTACTAAAAGATTCTTTTAAGGAAAAAGAGATATTTAAACATTTTTCCTAAGCTTCACACTACAGGCATTCTCTCCAAAGAAAGAAGCAAAGAGTAATTTTAAAATTGTTTTAGAGTGTTTATTTTGCTAGTATGCTTTTCCTATGGAGGGACATACTACTTGGACGGTGAGTAAGGTCATGTTCCAGTGTTTTCATTTAGAGCTCCTTCCTGAGAGATGCCATCTCTCGATGATTATCTATTCACAAAGCAGACTTAGTCCTGCTACAAAAGCTTTATGCGGGTGTATGTGTTCCCATAAACCAATTTTTTAATCTCTCTTAAAGTAGTATTTAGAGAAATGAATGTGTTATTGCTAAAGATTTAAACTAGTAACTGTAGAAAGGAAGATTATAATGGTATCAAAGGCTTGATCTGTCACCATGTCAGTCCCCTTATTCATCACTTTTCCCTTCATCTGTTTCTTTTAAATCTTAGAAAGATTATTTTCGGGAACCATGTACTCCCAAAGAATTACAAATTAAGAGGAAAAGAATCAACTCGTTTTTATGAATAATTTCTGAATGAGAGGGAAGAATGGGAATCAAATGATATAAATTGTATTTCCTATTTTAAGGAACAGTTTATTGATGAAAATATTCTTTCATTTCCTCACCCACAATTGTTTTGACTGATCAGTGAATTAAACTTTGAATACAAGCTTCACATTTCCCTAACAATCCATTTTTCATTCTATGAAATCCTGGAGTCAGAAGAGATCCCAACACATGAAACGCCAATAGAAATTATTCTTTTATTAATGCCGAAAGCAAAACTGTAAACAATGACTTTTGTCAGGTGAACATTGGACACCAAAATAATCTCTTCCTTTTTCGCCAAAGGTAGATTTTCCTTGCTCAAAAAAACAAAACTCTGTAAAAAATGTACCTGGATTAAAAAAAGGTTAAATGGCGGAACCATTCAAATTTTTTCAAAAGTGCCCGATGCTGGTGAGCATAAAACTTTTTTGCTGTCCTCCTTCTTAGTGTTTTAGGGTGTACAAATGCAGTTAGTACAACTGCTGTTCCTACTGACGGCATTTGACATCTGAGCTAAAATACTCTCCTCAGCATTCATATTTAAGACTGAAGTTATGGAAAAGGTTAAGTATAGATAGTTTTTTGTCACCTAGACACTGGGTCTATGCATTGGCTTTTTCATAACCTTCCCATAACTTCATCTTGACTATGCCTTCATGTCTGAATATTGTGATCAGTATCAAGTATAAAAATGTCTTTCAAAACGCAGTGAAGTACATGTATAGGCTAAGAGCACAGGTTTTAGAGAGAGAGAGTACTGGGTTCACATCACACACTTCTGTTCCTTAATGCCAGGGCCCCTCAGGAAACGATTTACCCTCACTGGGCATGTGATTCCCTCAATGGTAATATAGGGAGAGATAAACCCACCTTTCCTGGTAAAGGAATACGAAGATTAAAGTAAACGATACATTCAAAACGAATCAGAAAAAGCACGGCGCATGGAATGTCGTGGGTAACTGTCATCCGAGATGGGACCAAGAGCAGTGCTTGTCTGCATGGCACCCAATGTGGGAGGTGTTCATATGCCATGATTCCGAGTCTGGTGCCACAGCATAAAGGGCAGGCAGGACTGCTGCCTCTCTCTGCAGTAGTGTCCACAGAGATTCAGGCTGCATCCCAATAAGATCATTTTAAGGAAAAAGAGATATTTAAACATTTTTCTTAACCTTCACACCAAAGGCATTCTCTCCATAGAGAAGCATAAAGTAATTTTAAAATTGTTTTAGAATGTTTATTTTGCTAGTATGCTTTTCCTATGGCTGGACATACTACTTGGGAGTATAAATAAGGTCATGTAGCCGTATATTCGTTTTGAGTTCCTTCCAGAGAGATACCCGCTCCCGGTCATTACCTATGCACGAAGCAGGCTTAGTTCTATAATACACAAGCTTTATGCTGTGGTATGTGTTTCCATAAACCACTTTTTTTCTCTCTCTCACTGTAGTATTTATGGAAATGAATGTGTTACTGCTAAATATTTAAAATAGTAACTGTAGATAGTAGGATTATAATGCTATCAAAAACTTGATAAGTCACCATGTCTCTCCTCTTTTTCTTCATTTATCTATTCTTCTGTTTCCTTTAAATCTGAAGAAAGATTATTTTCGGGAACTATTTACTCTCTAAGCCGTACAAATTAAGAGGAAAAGAATCAACTCCTTTTTATGCAAAATTTCTGAATGACATAGAACCATAGGAATCAAATGATATACATTGAATTTCCTTTTCCTAAGGAACGGTTTATTGAGGAAAATAATCTTTCTCCTCCTCAGCAACAATTGTTTTGTCTGCTCAGTGAATTAAACTTTTAATACAAGCGTCACATTTCCCAAAAAATCCATTTCTCACTCTATGAAATCCTGGAGTCTGAAGAGATCCCAGTACATGAAACGCCCATAGAAATTATTCCTTTATTAAGGCCAAAAGCAAAAATGTAAACAGTGACATTTGTCAGGTGAATTTTGGACACCAAAATGATCTCTTCCTTTTCTGACAACGTAGATGTTTCCAGCTGTATAAAACAAAACTGTGTAAAAATTATATTTGGATAAAAAAAGTTTTAATTGACTCAACCCTTGAAATTTAATCAAAAGTCCCACATGCTGGTTTGCATAAAACGGTTTTGCTGGCAGCTTTCTTAGTGTTAATGGTGAAACACGCAGTTAGTAAATCTTCTGTAACTACTTACTGCATTCGACATCTCAGCAAAAATTCTCTCCTCGGAATTCATATTTAATATGGGTGTTACGGAAAAGATTTAGTATAGATAATTTTTTGGCACGTAGACAATGGGTATATGCATTGGCTTTTGCCGTAACCCTCTCATAACGTCTTCTTGACTATGCTTTCATGCCTGAATATTGTGATCAGTATCAAGAATAAAAATGTCTTTTAAAACGCAGTGAAGTACATGTAGTGGCAAAGAGCACAGGTTTCAGAGAGAGGGAGTACTAGGTTCACATCACACACTTCTGTTCTTTAATTCCAGTGCACCTCAGGAAACGAGTTAACCTCACAGACCATGTGATTCCCTCAATGGTAACATAGGGAGAGAAAACCCACATTCCTTGGTAAATGATTATGAAGATTAAACGAAACGATACATTCAAAACGACACAGACAAAGCACGGCGCTTTGATTGTCGGACGTAACTGTCATCCGAGGTTGGAGCAAGAGCAGTGCTTGTTTGCATGGCACCGTTTCTGCCATGACTCCGAACCTGGCGCCACAGCATAAAGGGCAGGCAAGACTGCTGCCTCTCGCTGCGCAAGTGTCCCCAGAAGTCCAGGCTGCATCCTACTAAAAGATTCTTTTAAGGAAAAAGAGATATTTAAACATTTTTCCTAAGCTTCACACTACAGGCATTCTCTCCAAAGAAAGAAGCAAAGAGTAATTTTAAAATTGTTTTAGAGTGTTTATTTTGCTAGTATGCTTTTCCTATGGAGGGACATACTACTTGGACGGTGAGTAAGGTCATGTTCCAGTGTTTTCATTTAGAGCTCCTTCCTGAGAGATGCCATCTCTCGATGATTATCTATTCACAAAGCAGACTTAGTCCTGCTACAAAAGCTTTATGCGGGTGTATGTGTTCCCATAAACCAATTTTTTAATCTCTCTTAAAGTAGTATTTAGAGAAATGAATGTGTTATTGCTAAAGATTTAAACTAGTAACTGTAGAAAGGAAGATTATAATGGTATCAAAGGCTTGATCTGTCACCATGTCAGTCCCCTTATTCATCACTTTTCCCTTCATCTGTTTCTTTTAAATCTTAGAAAGATTATTTTCGGGAACCATGTACTCCCAAAGAATTACAAATTAAGAGGAAAAGAATCAACTCGTTTTTATGAATAATTTCTGAATGAGAGGGAAGAATGGGAATCAAATGATATAAATTGTATTTCCTATTTTAAGGAACAGTTTATTGATGAAAATATTCTTTCATTTCCTCACCCACAATTGTTTTGACTGATCAGTGAATTAAACTTTGAATACAAGCTTCACATTTCCCTAACAATCCATTTTTCATTCTATGAAATCCTGGAGTCAGAAGAGATCCCAACACATGAAACACCAATAGAAATTATTCTTTTATTAATGCCGAAAGCAAAACTGTAAACAATGACTTTTGTCAGGTGAACATTGGACACCAAAATAATCTCTTCCTTTTTCGCCAAAGGTAGATTTTCCTTGCTCAAAAAAACAAAACTCTGTAAAAAATGTACCTGGATTAAAAAAAGGTTAAATGGCGGAACCATTCAAATTTTTTCAAAAGTGCCCGATGCTGGTGAGCATAAAACTTTTTTGCTGTCCTCCTTCTTAGTGTTTTAGGGTGTACAAATGCAGTTAGTACAACTGCTGTTCCTACTGACGGCATTTGACATCTGAGCTAAAATACTCTCCTCAGCATTCATATTTAAGACTGAAGTTATGGAAAAGGTTAAGTATAGATAGTTTTTTGTCACCTAGACACTGGGTCTATGCATTGGCTTTTTCATAACCTTCCCATAACTTCATCTTGACTATGCCTTCATGTCTGAATATTGTGATCAGTATCAAGTATAAAAATGTCTTTCAAAACGCAGTGAAGTACATGTATAGGCTAAGAGCACAGGTTTTAGAGAGAGAGAGTACTGGGTTCACATCACACACTTCTGTTCCTTAATGCCAGGGCCCCTCAGGAAACGATTTACCCTCACTGGGCATGTGATTCCCTCAATGGTAATATAGGGAGAGATAAACCCACCTTTCCTGGTAAAGGAATACGAAGATTAAAGTAAACGATACATTCAAAACGAATCAGAAAAAGCACGGCGCATGGAATGTCGTGGGTAACTGTCATCCGAGATGGGACCAAGAGCAGTGCTTGTCTGCATGGCACCCAATGTGGGAGGTGTTCATATGCCATGATTCCGAGTCTGGTGCCACAGCATAAAGGGCAGGCAGGACTGCTGCCTCTCTCTGCAGTAGTGTCCACAGAGATTCAGGCTGCATCCCAATAAGATCATTTTAAGGAAAAAGAGATATTTAAACATTTTTCTTAACCTTCACACCAAAGGCATTCTCTCCATAGAGAAGCATAAAGTAATTTTAAAATTGTTTTAGAATGTTTATTTTGCTAGTATGCTTTTCCTATGGCTGGACATACTACTTGGGAGTATAAATAAGGTCATGTAGCCGTATATTCGTTTTGAGTTCCTTCCAGAGAGATACCCGCTCCCGGTCATTACCTATGCACGAAGCAGGCTTAGTTCTATAATACACAAGCTTTATGCTGTGGTATGTGTTTCCATAAACCACTTTTTTTCTCTCTCTCACTGTAGTATTTATGGAAATGAATGTGTTACTGCTAAATATTTAAAATAGTAACTGTAGATAGTAGGATTATAATGCTATCAAAAACTTGATAAGTCACCATGTCTCTCCTCTTTTTCTTCATTTATCTATTCTTCTGTTTCCTTTAAATCTGAAGAAAGATTATTTTCGGGAACTATTTACTCTCTAAGCCGTACAAATTAAGAGGAAAAGAATCAACTCCTTTTTATGCAAAATTTCTGAATGACATAGAACCATAGGAATCAAATGATATACATTGAATTTCCTTTTCCTAAGGAACGGTTTATTGAGGAAAATAATCTTTCTCCTCCTCAGCAACAATTGTTTTGTCTGCTCAGTGAATTAAACTTTTAATACAAGCGTCACATTTCCCAAAAAATCCATTTCTCACTCTATGAAATCCTGGAGTCTGAAGAGATCCCAGTACATGAAACGCCCATAGAAATTATTCCTTTATTAAGGCCAAAAGCAAAAATGTAAACAGTGACATTTGTCAGGTGAATTTTGGACACCAAAATGATCTCTTCCTTTTCTGACAACGTAGATGTTTCTAGCTGTATAAAACAAAACTGTGTAAAAATTATATTTGGATAAAAAAAGTTTTAATTGACTCAACCCTTGAAATTTAATCAAAAGTCCCACATGCTGGTTTGCATAAAACGGTTTTGCTGGCAGCTTTCTTAGTGTTAATGGTGAAACACGCAGTTAGTAAATCTTCTGTAACTACTTACTGCATTCGACATCTCAGCAAAAATTCTCTCCTCGGAATTCATATTTAATATGGGTGTTACGGAAAAGATTTAGTATAGATAATTTTTTGGCACGTAGACAATGGGTATATGCATTGGCTTTTGCCGTAACCCTCTCATAACGTCTTCTTGACTATGCTTTCATGCCTGAATATTGTGATCAGTATCAAGAATAAAAATGTCTTTTAAAACGCAGTGAAGTACATGTAGTGGCAAAGAGCACAGGTTTCAGAGAGAGGGAGTACTAGGTTCACATCACACACTTCTGTTCTTTAATTCCAGTGCACCTCAGGAAACGAGTTAACCTCACAGACCATGTGATTCCCTCAATGGTAACATAGGGAGAGAAAACCCACATTCCTTGGTAAATGATTATGAAGATTAAACGAAACGATACATTCAAAACGACACAGACAAAGCACGGCGCTTTGATTGTCGGACGTAACTGTCATCCGAGGTTGGAGCAAGAGCAGTGCTTGTTTGCATGGCACCGTTTCTGCCATGACTCCGAACCTGGCGCCACAGCATAAAGGGCAGGCAAGACTGCTGCCTCTCGCTGCGCAAGTGTCCCCAGAAGTCCAGGCTGCATCCTACTAAAAGATTCTTTTAAGGAAAAAGAGATATTTAAACATTTTTCCTAAGCTTCACACTACAGGCATTCTCTCCAAAGAAAGAAGCAAAGAGTAATTTTAAAATTGTTTTAGAGTGTTTATTTTGCTAGTATGCTTTTCCTATGGAGGGACATACTACTTGGACGGTGAGTAAGGTCATGTTCCAGTGTTTTCATTTAGAGCTCCTTCCTGAGAGATGCCAGCTCTCGATGATTATCTATTCACAAAGCAGACTTAGTCCTGCTACAAAAGCTTTATGCGGGTGTATGTGTTCCCATAAACCAATTTTTTAATCTCTCTTAAAGTAGTATTTAGAGAAATGAATGTGTTATTGCTAAAGATTTAAACTAGTAACTGTAGAAAGGAAGATTATAATGGTATCAAAGGCTTGATCTGTCACCATGTCAGTCCCCTTATTCATCACTTTTCCCTTCATCTGTTTCTTTTAAATCTTAGAAAGATTATTTTCGGGAACCATGTACTCCCAAAGAATTACAAATTAAGAGGAAAAGAATCAACTCGTTTTTATGAATAATTTCTGAATGAGAGGGAAGAATGGGAATCAAATGATATAAATTGTATTTCCTATTTTAAGGAACAGTTTATTGATGAAAATATTCTTTCATTTCCTCACCCACAATTGTTTTGACTGATCAGTGAATTAAACTTTGAATACAAGCTTCACATTTCCCTAACAATCCATTTTTCATTCTATGAAATCCTGGAGTCAGAAGAGATCCCAACACATGAAACGCCAATAGAAATTATTCTTTTATTAATGCCGAAAGCAAAACTGTAAACAATGACTTTTGTCAGGTGAACATTGGACACCAAAATAATCTCTTCCTTTTTCGCCAAAGGTAGATTTTCCTTGCTCAAAAAAACAAAACTCTGTAAAAAATGTACCTGGATTAAAAAAAGGTTAAATGGCGGAACCATTCAAATTTTTTCAAAAGTGCCCGATGCTGGTGAGCATAAAACTTTTTTGCTGTCCTCCTTCTTAGTGTTTTAGGGTGTACAAATGCAGTTAGTACAACTGCTGTTCCTACTGACGGCATTTGACATCTGAGCTAAAATACTCTCCTCAGCATTCATATTTAAGACTGAAGTTATGGAAAAGGTTAAGTATAGATAGTTTTTTGTCACCTAGACACTGGGTCTATGCATTGGCTTTTTCATAACCTTCCCATAACTTCATCTTGACTATGCCTTCATGTCTGAATATTGTGATCAGTATCAAGTATAAAAATGTCTTTCAAAACGCAGTGAAGTACATGTATAGGCTAAGAGCACAGGTTTTAGAGAGAGAGAGTACTGGGTTCACATCACACACTTCTGTTCCTTAATGCCAGGGCCCCTCAGGAAACGATTTACCCTCACTGGGCATGTGATTCCCTCAATGGTAATATAGGGAGAGATAAACCCACCTTTCCTGGTAAAGGAATACGAAGATTAAAGTAAACGATACATTCAAAACGAATCAGAAAAAGCACGGCGCATGGAATGTCGTGGGTAACTGTCATCCGAGATGGGACCAAGAGCAGTGCTTGTCTGCATGGCACCCAATGTGGGAGGTGTTCATATGCCATGATTCCGAGTCTGGTGCCACAGCATAAAGGGCAGGCAGGACTGCTGCCTCTCTCTGCAGTAGTGTCCACAGAGATTCAGGCTGCATCCCAATAAGATCATTTTAAGGAAAAAGAGATATTTAAACATTTTTCTTAACCTTCACACCAAAGGCATTCTCTCCATAGAGAAGCATAAAGTAATTTTAAAATTGTTTTAGAATGTTTATTTTGCTAGTATGCTTTTCCTATGGCTGGACATACTACTTGGGAGTATAAATAAGGTCATGTAGCCGTATATTCGTTTTGAGTTCCTTCCAGAGAGATACCCGCTCCCGGTCATTACCTATGCACGAAGCAGGCTTAGTTCTATAATACACAAGCTTTATGCTGTGGTATGTGTTTCCATAAACCACTTTTTTTCTCTCTCTCACTGTAGTATTTATGGAAATGAATGTGTTACTGCTAAATATTTAAAATAGTAACTGTAGATAGTAGGATTATAATGCTATCAAAAACTTGATAAGTCACCATGTCTCTCCTCTTTTTCTTCATTTATCTATTCTTCTGTTTCCTTTAAATCTGAAGAAAGATTATTTTCGGGAACTATTTACTCTCTAAGCCGTACAAATTAAGAGGAAAAGAATCAACTCCTTTTTATGCAAAATTTCTGAATGACATAGAACCATAGGAATCAAATGATATACATTGAATTTCCTTTTCCTAAGGAACGGTTTATTGAGGAAAATAATCTTTCTCCTCCTCAGCAACAATTGTTTTGTCTGCTCAGTGAATTAAACTTTTAATACAAGCGTCACATTTCCCAAAAAATCCATTTCTCACTCTATGAAATCCTGGAGTCTGAAGAGATCCCAGTACATGAAACGCCCATAGAAATTATTCCTTTATTAAGGCCAAAAGCAAAAATGTAAACAGTGACATTTGTCAGGTGAATTTTGGACACCAAAATGATCTCTTCCTTTTCTGACAACGTAGATGTTTCTAGCTGTATAAAACAAAACTGTGTAAAAATTATATCTGGATAAAAAAAGTTTTAATTGACTCAACCCTTGAAATTTAATCAAAAGTCCCACATGCTGGTTTGCATAAAACGGTTTTGCTGGCAGCTTTCTTAGTGTTAATGGTGAAACACGCAGTTAGTAAATCTTCTGTAACTACTTACTGCATTCGACATCTCAGCAAAAATTCTCTCCTCGGAATTCATATTTAATATGGGTGTTACGGAAAAGATTTAGTATAGATAATTTTTTGGCACGTAGACAATGGGTATATGCATTGGCTTTTGCCGTAACCCTCTCATAACGTCTTCTTGACTATGCTTTCATGCCTGAATATTGTGATCAGTATCAAGAATAAAAATGTCTTTTAAAACGCAGTGAAGTACATGTAGTGGCAAAGAGCACAGGTTTCAGAGAGAGGGAGTACTAGGTTCACATCACACACTTCTGTTCTTTAATTCCAGTGCACCTCAGGAAACGAGTTAACCTCACAGACCATGTGATTCCCTCAATGGTAACATAGGGAGAGAAAACCCACATTCCTTGGTAAATGATTATGAAGATTAAACGAAACGATACATTCAAAACGACACAGACAAAGCACGGCGCTTTGATTGTCGGACGTAACTGTCATCCGAGGTTGGAGCAAGAGCAGTGCTTGTTTGCATGGCACCGTTTCTGCCATGACTCCGAACCTGGCGCCACAGCATAAAGGGCAGGCAAGACTGCTGCCTCTCGCTGCGCAAGTGTCCCCAGAAGTCCAGGCTGCATCCTACTAAAAGATTCTTTTAAGGAAAAAGAGATATTTAAACATTTTTCCTAAGCTTCACACTACAGGCATTCTCTCCAAAGAAAGAAGCAAAGAGTAATTTTAAAATTGTTTTAGAGTGTTTATTTTGCTAGTATGCTTTTCCTATGGAGGGACATACTACTTGGACGGTGAGTAAGGTCATGTTCCAGTGTTTTCATTTAGAGCTCCTTCCTGAGAGATGCCATCTCTCGATGATTATCTATTCACAAAGCAGACTTAGTCCTGCTACAAAAGCTTTATGCGGGTGTATGTGTTCCCATAAACCAATTTTTTAATCTCTCTTAAAGTAGTATTTAGAGAAATGAATGTGTTATTGCTAAAGATTTAAACTAGTAACTGTAGAAAGGAAGATTATAATGGTATCAAAGGCTTGATCTGTCACCATGTCAGTCCCCTTATTCATCACTTTTCCCTTCATCTGTTTCTTTTAAATCTTAGAAAGATTATTTTCGGGAACCATGTACTCCCAAAGAATTACAAATTAAGAGGAAAAGAATCAACTCGTTTTTATGAATAATTTCTGAATGAGAGGGAAGAATGGGAATCAAATGATATAAATTGTATTTCCTATTTTAAGGAACAGTTTATTGATGAAAATATTCTTTCATTTCCTCACCCACAATTGTTTTGACTGATCAGTGAATTAAACTTTGAATACAAGCTTCACATTTCCCTAACAATCCATTTTTCATTCTATGAAATCCTGGAGTCAGAAGAGATCCCAACACATGAAACGCCAATAGAAATTATTCTTTTATTAATGCCGAAAGCAAAACTGTAAACAATGACTTTTGTCAGGTGAACATTGGACACCAAAATAATCTCTTCCTTTTTCGCCAAAGGTAGATTTTCCTTGCTCAAAAAAACAAAACTCTGTAAAAAATGTACCTGGATTAAAAAAAGGTTAAATGGCGGAACCATTCAAATTTTTTCAAAAGTGCCCGATGCTGGTGAGCATAAAACTTTTTTGCTGTCCTCCTTCTTAGTGTTTTAGGGTGTACAAATGCAGTTAGTACAACTGCTGTTCCTACTGACGGCATTTGACATCTGAGCTAAAATACTCTCCTCAGCATTCATATTTAAGACTGAAGTTATGGAAAAGGTTAAGTATAGATAGTTTTTTGTCACCTAGACACTGGGTCTATGCATTGGCTTTTTCATAACCTTCCCATAACTTCATCTTGACTATGCCTTCATGTCTGAATATTGTGATCAGTATCAAGTATAAAAATGTCTTTCAAAACGCAGTGAAGTACATGTATAGGCTAAGAGCACAGGTTTTAGAGAGAGAGAGTACTGGGTTCACATCACACACTTCTGTTCCTTAATGCCAGGGCCCCTCAGGAAACGATTTACCCTCACTGGGCATGTGATTCCCTCAATGGTAATATAGGGAGAGATAAACCCACCTTTCCTGGTAAAGGAATACGAAGATTAAAGTAAACGATACATTCAAAACGAATCAGAAAAAGCACGGCGCATGGAATGTCGTGGGTAACTGTCATCCGAGATGGGACCAAGAGCAGTGCTTGTCTGCATGGCACCCAATGTGGGAGGTGTTCATATGCCATGATTCCGAGTCTGGTGCCACAGCATAAAGGGCAGGCAGGACTGCTGCCTCTCTCTGCAGTAGTGTCCACAGAGATTCAGGCTGCATCCCAATAAGATCATTTTAAGGAAAAAGAGATATTTAAACATTTTTCTTAACCTTCACACCAAAGGCATTCTCTCCATAGAGAAGCATAAAGTAATTTTAAAATTGTTTTAGAATGTTTATTTTGCTAGTATGCTTTTCCTATGGCTGGACATACTACTTGGGAGTATAAATAAGGTCATGTAGCCGTATATTCGTTTTGAGTTCCTTCCAGAGAGATACCCGCTCCCGGTCATTACCTATGCACGAAGCAGGCTTAGTTCTATAATACACAAGCTTTATGCTGTGGTATGTGTTTCCATAAACCACTTTTTTTCTCTCTCTCACTGTAGTATTTATGGAAATGAATGTGTTACTGCTAAATATTTAAAATAGTAACTGTAGATAGTAGGATTATAATGCTATCAAAAACTTGATAAGTCACCATGTCTCTCCTCTTTTTCTTCATTTATCTATTCTTCTGTTTCCTTTAAATCTGAAGAAAGATTATTTTCGGGAACTATTTACTCTCTAAGCCGTACAAATTAAGAGGAAAAGAATCAACTCCTTTTTATGCAAAATTTCTGAATGACATAGAACCATAGGAATCAAATGATATACATTGAATTTCCTTTTCCTAAGGAACGGTTTATTGAGGAAAATAATCTTTCTCCTCCTCAGCAACAATTGTTTTGTCTGCTCAGTGAATTAAACTTTTAATACAAGCGTCACATTTCCCAAAAAATCCATTTCTCACTCTATGAAATCCTGGAGTCTGAAGAGATCCCAGTACATGAAACGCCCATAGAAATTATTCCTTTATTAAGGCCAAAAGCAAAAATGTAAACAGTGACATTTGTCAGGTGAATTTTGGACACCAAAATGATCTCTTCCTTTTCTGACAACGTAGATGTTTCTAGCTGTATAAAACAAAACTGTGTAAAAATTATATTTGGATAAAAAAAGTTTTAATTGACTCAACCCTTGAAATTTAATCAAAAGTCCCACATGCTGGTTTGCATAAAACGGTTTTGCTGGCAGCTTTCTTAGTGTTAATGGTGAAACACGCAGTTAGTAAATCTTCTGTAACTACTTACTGCATTCGACATCTCAGCTAAAATTCTCTCCTCGGAATTCATATTTAATATGGGTGTTACGGAAAAGATTTAGTATAGATAATTTTTTGGCACGTAGACAATGGGTATATGCATTGGCTTTTGCCGTAACCCTCTCATAACGTCTTCTTGACTATGCTTTCATGCCTGAATATTGTGATCAGTATCAAGAATAAAAATGTCTTTTAAAACGCAGTGAAGTACATGTAGTGGCAAAGAGCACAGGTTTCAGAGAGAGGGAGTACTAGGTTCACATCACACACTTCTGTTCTTTAATTCCAGTGCACCTCAGGAAACGAGTTAACCTCACAGACCATGTGATTCCCTCAATGGTAACATAGGGAGAGAAAACCCACATTCCTTGGTAAATGATTATGAAGATTAAACGAAACGATACATTCAAAACGACACAGACAAAGCACGGCGCTTTGATTGTCGGACGTAACTGTCATCCGAGGTTGGAGCAAGAGCAGTGCTTGTTTGCATGGCACCGTTTCTGCCATGACTCCGAACCTGGCGCCACAGCATAAAGGGCAGGCAAGACTGCTGCCTCTCGCTGCGCAAGTGTCCCCAGAAGTCCAGGCTGCATCCTACTAAAAGATTCTTTTAAGGAAAAAGAGATATTTAAACATTTTTCCTAAGCTTCACACTACAGGCATTCTCTCCAAAGAAAGAAGCAAAGAGTAATTTTAAAATTGTTTTAGAGTGTTTATTTTGCTAGTATGCTTTTCCTATGGAGGGACATACTACTTGGACGGTGAGTAAGGTCATGTTCCAGTGTTTTCATTTAGAGCTCCTTCCTGAGAGATGCCAGCTCTCGATGATTATCTATTCACAAAGCAGACTTAGTCCTGCTACAAAAGCTTTATGCGGGTGTATGTGTTCCCATAAACCAATTTTTTAATCTCTCTTAAAGTAGTATTTAGAGAAATGAATGTGTTATTGCTAAAGATTTAAACTAGTAACTGTAGAAAGGAAGATTATAATGGTATCAAAGGCTTGATCTGTCACCATGTCAGTCCCCTTATTCATCACTTTTCCCTTCATCTGTTTCTTTTAAATCTTAGAAAGATTATTTTCGGGAACCATGTACTCCCAAAGAATTACAAATTAAGAGGAAAAGAATCAACTCGTTTTTATGAATAATTTCTGAATGAGAGGGAAGAATGGGAATCAAATGATATAAATTGTATTTCCTATTTTAAGGAACAGTTTATTGATGAAAATATTCTTTCATTTCCTCACCCACAATTGTTTTGACTGATCAGTGAATTAAACTTTGAATACAAGCTTCACATTTCCCTAACAATCCATTTTTCATTCTATGAAATCCTGGAGTCAGAAGAGATCCCAACACATGAAACGCCAATAGAAATTATTCTTTTATTAATGCCGAAAGCAAAACTGTAAACAATGACTTTTGTCAGGTGAACATTGGACACCAAAATAATCTCTTCCTTTTTCGCCAAAGGTAGATTTTCCTTGCTCAAAAAAACAAAACTCTGTAAAAAATGTACCTGGATTAAAAAAAGGTTAAATGGCGGAACCATTCAAATTTTTTCAAAAGTGCCCGATGCTGGTGAGCATAAAACTTTTTTGCTGTCCTCCTTCTTAGTGTTTTAGGGTGTACAAATGCAGTTAGTACAACTGCTGTTCCTACTGACGGCATTTGACATCTGAGCTAAAATACTCTCCTCAGCATTCATATTTAAGACTGAAGTTATGGAAAAGGTTAAGTATAGATAGTTTTTTGTCACCTAGACACTGGGTCTATGCATTGGCTTTTTCATAACCTTCCCATAACTTCATCTTGACTATGCCTTCATGTCTGAATATTGTGATCAGTATCAAGTATAAAAATGTCTTTCAAAACGCAGTGAAGTACATGTATAGGCTAAGAGCACAGGTTTTAGAGAGAGAGAGTACTGGGTTCACATCACACACTTCTGTTCCTTAATGCCAGGGCCCCTCAGGAAACGATTTACCCTCACTGGGCATGTGATTCCCTCAATGGTAATATAGGGAGAGATAAACCCACCTTTCCTGGTAAAGGAATACGAAGATTAAAGTAAACGATACATTCAAAACGAATCAGAAAAAGCACGGCGCATGGAATGTCGTGGGTAACTGTCATCCGAGATGGGACCAAGAGCAGTGCTTGTCTGCATGGCACCCAATGTGGGAGGTGTTCATATGCCATGATTCCGAGTCTGGTGCCACAGCATAAAGGGCAGGCAGGACTGCTGCCTCTCTCTGCAGTAGTGTCCACAGAGATTCAGGCTGCATCCCAATAAGATCATTTTAAGGAAAAAGAGATATTTAAACATTTTTCTTAACCTTCACACCAAAGGCATTCTCTCCATAGAGAAGCATAAAGTAATTTTAAAATTGTTTTAGAATGTTTATTTTGCTAGTATGCTTTTCCTATGGCTGGACATACTACTTGGGAGTATAAATAAGGTCATGTAGCCGTATATTCGTTTTGAGTTCCTTCCAGAGAGATACCCGCTCCCGGTCATTACCTATGCACGAAGCAGGCTTAGTTCTATAATACACAAGCTTTATGCTGTGGTATGTGTTTCCATAAACCACTTTTTTTCTCTCTCTCACTGTAGTATTTATGGAAATGAATGTGTTACTGCTAAATATTTAAAATAGTAACTGTAGATAGTAGGATTATAATGCTATCAAAAACTTGATAAGTCACCATGTCTCTCCTCTTTTTCTTCATTTATCTATTCTTCTGTTTCCTTTAAATCTGAAGAAAGATTATTTTCGGGAACTATTTACTCTCTAAGCCGTACAAATTAAGAGGAAAAGAATCAACTCCTTTTTATGCAAAATTTCTGAATGACATAGAACCATAGGAATCAAATGATATACATTGAATTTCCTTTTCCTAAGGAACGGTTTATTGAGGAAAATAATCTTTCTCCTCCTCAGCAACAATTGTTTTGTCTGCTCAGTGAATTAAACTTTTAATACAAGCGTCACATTTCCCAAAAAATCCATTTCTCACTCTATGAAATCCTGGAGTCTGAAGAGATCCCAGTACATGAAACGCCCATAGAAATTATTCCTTTATTAAGGCCAAAAGCAAAAATGTAAACAGTGACATTTGTCAGGTGAATTTTGGACACCAAAATGATCTCTTCCTTTTCTGACAACGTAGATGTTTCTAGCTGTATAAAACAAAACTGTGTAAAAATTATATCTGGATAAAAAAAGTTTTAATTGACTCAACCCTTGAAATTTAATCAAAAGTCCCACATGCTGGTTTGCATAAAACGGTTTTGCTGGCAGCTTTCTTAGTGTTAATGGTGAAACACGCAGTTAGTAAATCTTCTGTAACTACTTACTGCATTCGACATCTCAGCAAAAATTCTCTCCTCGGAATTCATATTTAATATGGGTGTTACGGAAAAGATTTAGTATAGATAATTTTTTGGCACGTAGACAATGGGTATATGCATTGGCTTTTGCCGTAACCCTCTCATAACGTCTTCTTGACTATGCTTTCATGCCTGAATATTGTGATCAGTATCAAGTATAAAAATGTCTTTCAAAACGCAGTGAAGTACATGTATAGGCTAAGAGCACAGGTTTTAGAGAGAGAGAGTACTGGGTTCACATCACACACTTCTGTTCCTTAATGCCAGGGCCCCTCAGGAAACGATTTACCCTCACTGGGCATGTGATTCCCTCAATGGTAATATAGGGAGAGATAAACCCACCTTTCCTGGTAAAGGAATACGAAGATTAAAGTAAACGATACATTCAAAACGAATCAGAAAAAGCACGGCGCATGGAATGTCGTGGGTAACTGTCATCCGAGATGGGACCAAGAGCAGTGCTTGTCTGCATGGCACCCAATGTGGGAGGTGTTCATATGCCATGATTCCGAGTCTGGTGCCACAGCATAAAGGGCAGGCAGGACTGCTGCCTCTCTCTGCAGTAGTGTCCACAGAGATTCAGGCTGCATCCCAATAAGATCATTTTAAGGAAAAAGAGATATTTAAACATTTTTCTTAACCTTCACACCAAAGGCATTCTCTCCATAGAGAAGCATAAAGTAATTTTAAAATTGTTTTAGAATGTTTATTTTGCTAGTATGCTTTTCCTATGGCTGGACATACTACTTGGGAGTATAAATAAGGTCATGTAGCCGTATATTCGTTTTGAGTTCCTTCCAGAGAGATACCCGCTCCCGGTCATTACCTATGCACGAAGCAGGCTTAGTTCTATAATACACAAGCTTTATGCTGTGGTATGTGTTTCCATAAACCACTTTTTTTCTCTCTCTCACTGTAGTATTTATGGAAATGAATGTGTTACTGCTAAATATTTAAAATAGTAACTGTAGATAGTAGGATTATAATGCTATCAAAAACTTGATAAGTCACCATGTCTCTCCTCTTTTTCTTCATTTATCTATTCTTCTGTTTCCTTTAAATCTGAAGAAAGATTATTTTCGGGAACTATTTACTCTCTAAGCCGTACAAATTAAGAGGAAAAGAATCAACTCCTTTTTATGCAAAATTTCTGAATGACATAGAACCATAGGAATCAAATGATATACATTGAATTTCCTTTTCCTAAGGAACGGTTTATTGAGGAAAATAATCTTTCTCCTCCTCAGCAACAATTGTTTTGTCTGCTCAGTGAATTAAACTTTTAATACAAGCGTCACATTTCCCAAAAAATCCATTTCTCACTCTATGAAATCCTGGAGTCTGAAGAGATCCCAGTACATGAAACGCCCATAGAAATTATTCCTTTATTAAGGCCAAAAGCAAAAATGTAAACAGTGACATTTGTCAGGTGAATTTTGGACACCAAAATGATCTCTTCCTTTTCTGACAACGTAGATGTTTCTAGCTGTATAAAACAAAACTGTGTAAAAATTATATTTGGATAAAAAAAGTTTTAATTGACTCAACCCTTGAAATTTAATCAAAAGTCCCACATGCTGGTTTGCATAAAACGGTTTTGCTGGCAGCTTTCTTAGTGTTAATGGTGAAACACGCAGTTAGTAAATCTTCTGTAACTACTTACTGCATTCGACATCTCAGCTAAAATTCTCTCCTCGGAATTCATATTTAATATGGGTGTTACGGAAAAGATTTAGTATAGATAATTTTTTGGCACGTAGACAATGGGTATATGCATTGGCTTTTGCCGTAACCCTCTCATAACGTCTTCTTGACTATGCTTTCATGCCTGAATATTGTGATCAGTATCAAGAATAAAAATGTCTTTTAAAACGCAGTGAAGTACATGTAGTGGCAAAGAGCACAGGTTTCAGAGAGAGGGAGTACTAGGTTCACATCACACACTTCTGTTCTTTAATTCCAGTGCACCTCAGGAAACGAGTTAACCTCACAGACCATGTGATTCCCTCAATGGTAACATAGGGAGAGAAAACCCACATTCCTTGGTAAATGATTATGAAGATTAAACGAAACGATACATTCAAAACGACACAGACAAAGCACGGCGCTTTGATTGTCGGACGTAACTGTCATCCGAGGTTGGAGCAAGAGCAGTGCTTGTTTGCATGGCACCGTTTCTGCCATGACTCCGAACCTGGCGCCACAGCATAAAGGGCAGGCAAGACTGCTGCCTCTCGCTGCGCAAGTGTCCCCAGAAGTCCAGGCTGCATCCTACTAAAAGATTCTTTTAAGGAAAAAGAGATATTTAAACATTTTTCCTAAGCTTCACACTACAGGCATTCTCTCCAAAGAAAGAAGCAAAGAGTAATTTTAAAATTGTTTTAGAGTGTTTATTTTGCTAGTATGCTTTTCCTATGGAGGGACATACTACTTGGACGGTGAGTAAGGTCATGTTCCAGTGTTTTCATTTAGAGCTCCTTCCTGAGAGATGCCAGCTCTCGATGATTATCTATTCACAAAGCAGACTTAGTCCTGCTACAAAAGCTTTATGCGGGTGTATGTGTTCCCATAAACCAATTTTTTAATCTCTCTTAAAGTAGTATTTAGAGAAATGAATGTGTTATTGCTAAAGATTTAAACTAGTAACTGTAGAAAGGAAGATTATAATGGTATCAAAGGCTTGATCTGTCACCATGTCAGTCCCCTTATTCATCACTTTTCCCTTCATCTGTTTCTTTTAAATCTTAGAAAGATTATTTTCGGGAACCATGTACTCCCAAAGAATTACAAATTAAGAGGAAAAGAATCAACTCGTTTTTATGAATAATTTCTGAATGAGAGGGAAGAATGGGAATCAAATGATATAAATTGTATTTCCTATTTTAAGGAACAGTTTATTGATGAAAATATTCTTTCATTTCCTCACCCACAATTGTTTTGACTGATCAGTGAATTAAACTTTGAATACAAGCTTCACATTTCCCTAACAATCCATTTTTCATTCTATGAAATCCTGGAGTCAGAAGAGATCCCAACACATGAAACGCCAATAGAAATTATTCTTTTATTAATGCCGAAAGCAAAACTGTAAACAATGACTTTTGTCAGGTGAACATTGGACACCAAAATAATCTCTTCCTTTTTCGCCAAAGGTAGATTTTCCTTGCTCAAAAAAACAAAACTCTGTAAAAAATGTACCTGGATTAAAAAAAGGTTAAATGGCGGAACCATTCAAATTTTTTCAAAAGTGCCCGATGCTGGTGAGCATAAAACTTTTTTGCTGTCCTCCTTCTTAGTGTTTTAGGGTGTACAAATGCAGTTAGTACAACTGCTGTTCCTACTGACGGCATTTGACATCTGAGCTAAAATACTCTCCTCAGCATTCATATTTAAGACTGAAGTTATGGAAAAGGTTAAGTATAGATAGTTTTTTGTCACCTAGACACTGGGTCTATGCATTGGCTTTTTCATAACCTTCCCATAACTTCATCTTGACTATGCCTTCATGTCTGAATATTGTGATCAGTATCAAGTATAAAAATGTCTTTCAAAACGCAGTGAAGTACATGTATAGGCTAAGAGCACAGGTTTTAGAGAGAGAGAGTACTGGGTTCACATCACACACTTCTGTTCCTTAATGCCAGGGCCCCTCAGGAAACGATTTACCCTCACTGGGCATGTGATTCCCTCAATGGTAATATAGGGAGAGATAAACCCACCTTTCCTGGTAAAGGAATACGAAGATTAAAGTAAACGATACATTCAAAACGAATCAGAAAAAGCACGGCGCATGGAATGTCGTGGGTAACTGTCATCCGAGATGGGACCAAGAGCAGTGCTTGTCTGCATGGCACCCAATGTGGGAGGTGTTCATATGCCATGATTCCGAGTCTGGTGCCACAGCATAAAGGGCAGGCAGGACTGCTGCCTCTCTCTGCAGTAGTGTCCACAGAGATTCAGGCTGCATCCCAATAAGATCATTTTAAGGAAAAAGAGATATTTAAACATTTTTCTTAACCTTCACACCAAAGGCATTCTCTCCATAGAGAAGCATAAAGTAATTTTAAAATTGTTTTAGAATGTTTATTTTGCTAGTATGCTTTTCCTATGGCTGGACATACTACTTGGGAGTATAAATAA
The DNA here is from genome assembly GCF_030020395.1 of Manis pentadactyla. Classification (NCBI taxonomy): domain Eukaryota; kingdom Metazoa; phylum Chordata; class Mammalia; order Pholidota; family Manidae; genus Manis; species Manis pentadactyla. The sequence continues at coordinate 39,853,425 of NC_080031.1, read as the reverse complement.
GGTCATGTAGCCGTATATTCGTTTTGAGTTCCTTCCAGAGAGATACCCGCTCCCGGTCATTACCTATGCACGAAGCAGGCTTAGTTCTATAATACACAAGCTTTATGCTGTGGTATGTGTTTCCATAAACCACTTTTTTTCTCTCTCTCACTGTAGTATTTATGGAAATGAATGTGTTACTGCTAAATATTTAAAATAGTAACTGTAGATAGTAGGATTATAATGCTATCAAAAACTTGATAAGTCACCATGTCTCTCCTCTTTTTCTTCATTTATCTATTCTTCTGTTTCCTTTAAATCTGAAGAAAGATTATTTTCGGGAACTATTTACTCTCTAAGCCGTACAAATTAAGAGGAAAAGAATCAACTCCTTTTTATGCAAAATTTCTGAATGACATAGAACCATAGGAATCAAATGATATACATTGAATTTCCTTTTCCTAAGGAACGGTTTATTGAGGAAAATAATCTTTCTCCTCCTCAGCAACAATTGTTTTGTCTGCTCAGTGAATTAAACTTTTAATACAAGCGTCACATTTCCCAAAAAATCCATTTCTCACTCTATGAAATCCTGGAGTCTGAAGAGATCCCAGTACATGAAACGCCCATAGAAATTATTCCTTTATTAAGGCCAAAAGCAAAAATGTAAACAGTGACATTTGTCAGGTGAATTTTGGACACCAAAATGATCTCTTCCTTTTCTGACAACGTAGATGTTTCTAGCTGTATAAAACAAAACTGTGTAAAAATTATATCTGGATAAAAAAAGTTTTAATTGACTCAACCCTTGAAATTTAATCAAAAGTCCCACATGCTGGTTTGCATAAAACGGTTTTGCTGGCAGCTTTCTTAGTGTTAATGGTGAAACACGCAGTTAGTAAATCTTCTGTAACTACTTACTGCATTCGACATCTCAGCAAAAATTCTCTCCTCGGAATTCATATTTAATATGGGTGTTACGGAAAAGATTTAGTATAGATAATTTTTTGGCACGTAGACAATGGGTATATGCATTGGCTTTTGCCGTAACCCTCTCATAACGTCTTCTTGACTATGCTTTCATGCCTGAATATTGTGATCAGTATCAAGAATAAAAATGTCTTTTAAAACGCAGTGAAGTACATGTAGTGGCAAAGAGCACAGGTTTCAGAGAGAGGGAGTACTAGGTTCACATCACACACTTCTGTTCTTTAATTCCAGTGCACCTCAGGAAACGAGTTAACCTCACAGACCATGTGATTCCCTCAATGGTAACATAGGGAGAGAAAACCCACATTCCTTGGTAAATGATTATGAAGATTAAACGAAACGATACATTCAAAACGACACAGACAAAGCACGGCGCTTTGATTGTCGGACGTAACTGTCATCCGAGGTTGGAGCAAGAGCAGTGCTTGTTTGCATGGCACCGTTTCTGCCATGACTCCGAACCTGGCGCCACAGCATAAAGGGCAGGCAAGACTGCTGCCTCTCGCTGCGCAAGTGTCCCCAGAAGTCCAGGCTGCATCCTACTAAAAGATTCTTTTAAGGAAAAAGAGATATTTAAACATTTTTCCTAAGCTTCACACTACAGGCATTCTCTCCAAAGAAAGAAGCAAAGAGTAATTTTAAAATTGTTTTAGAGTGTTTATTTTGCTAGTATGCTTTTCCTATGGAGGGACATACTACTTGGACGGTGAGTAAGGTCATGTTCCAGTGTTTTCATTTAGAGCTCCTTCCTGAGAGATGCCAGCTCTCGATGATTATCTATTCACAAAGCAGACTTAGTCCTGCTACAAAAGCTTTATGCGGGTGTATGTGTTCCCATAAACCAATTTTTTAATCTCTCTTAAAGTAGTATTTAGAGAAATGAATGTGTTATTGCTAAAGGTTTAAACTAGTAACTGTAGAAAGGAAGATTATAATGGTATCAAAGGCTTGATCTGTCACCATGTCAGTCCCCTTATTCATCACTTTTCCCTTCATCTGTTTCTTTTAAATCTTAGAAAGATTATTTTCGGGAACCATGTACTCCCAAAGAATTACAAATTAAGAGGAAAAGAATCAACTCGTTTTTATGAATAATTTCTGAATGAGAGGGAAGAATGGGAATCAAATGATATAAATTGTATTTCCTATTTTAAGGAACAGTTTATTGATGAAAATATTCTTTCATTTCCTCACCCACAATTGTTTTGACTGATCAGTGAATTAAACTTTGAATACAAGCTTCACATTTCCCTAACAATCCATTTTTCATTCTATGAAATCCTGGAGTCAGAAGAGATCCCAACACATGAAACGCCAATAGAAATTATTCTTTTATTAATGCCGAAAGCAAAACTGTAAACAATGACTTTTGTCAGGTGAACATTGGACACCAAAATAATCTCTTCCTTTTTCGCCAAAGGTAGATTTTCCTTGCTCAAAAAAACAAAACTCTGTAAAAAATGTACCTGGATTAAAAAAAGGTTAAATGGCGGAACCATTCAAATTTTTTCAAAAGTGCCCGATGCTGGTGAGCATAAAACTTTTTTGCTGTCCTCCTTCTTAGTGTTTTAGGGTGTACAAATGCAGTTAGTACAACTGCTGTTCCTACTGACGGCATTTGACATCTGAGCTAAAATACTCTCCTCAGCATTCATATTTAAGACTGAAGTTATGGAAAAGGTTAAGTATAGATAGTTTTTTGTCACCTAGACACTGGGTCTATGCATTGGCTTTTTCATAACCTTCCCATAACTTCATCTTGACTATGCCTTCATGTCTGAATATTGTGATCAGTATCAAGTATAAAAATGTCTTTCAAAACGCAGTGAAGTACATGTATAGGCTAAGAGCACAGGTTTTAGAGAGAGAGAGTACTGGGTTCACATCACACACTTCTGTTCCTTAATGCCAGGGCCCCTCAGGAAACGATTTACCCTCACTGGGCATGTGATTCCCTCAATGGTAATATAGGGAGAGATAAACCCACCTTTCCTGGTAAAGGAATACGAAGATTAAAGTAAACGATACATTCAAAACGAATCAGAAAAAGCACGGCGCATGGAATGTCGTGGGTAACTGTCATCCGAGATGGGACCAAGAGCAGTGCTTGTCTGCATGGCACCCAATGTGGGAGGTGTTCATATGCCATGATTCCGAGTCTGGTGCCACAGCATAAAGGGCAGGCAGGACTGCTGCCTCTCTCTGCAGTAGTGTCCACAGAGATTCAGGCTGCATCCCAATAAGATCATTTTAAGGAAAAAGAGATATTTAAACATTTTTCTTAACCTTCACACCAAAGGCATTCTCTCCATAGAGAAGCATAAAGTAATTTTAAAATTGTTTTAGAATGTTTATTTTGCTAGTATGCTTTTCCTATGGCTGGACATACTACTTGGGAGTATAAATAAGGTCATGTAGCCGTATATTCGTTTTGAGTTCCTTCCAGAGAGATACCCGCTCCCGGTCATTACCTATGCACGAAGCAGGCTTAGTTCTATAATACACAAGCTTTATGCTGTGGTATGTGTTTCCATAAACCACTTTTTTTCTCTCTCTCACTGTAGTATTTATGGAAATGAATGTGTTACTGCTAAATATTTAAAATAGTAACTGTAGATAGTAGGATTATAATGCTATCAAAAACTTGATAAGTCACCATGTCTCTCCTCTTTTTCTTCATTTATCTATTCTTCTGTTTCCTTTAAATCTGAAGAAAGATTATTTTCGGGAACTATTTACTCTCTAAGCCGTACAAATTAAGAGGAAAAGAATCAACTCCTTTTTATGCAAAATTTCTGAATGACATAGAACCATAGGAATCAAATGATATACATTGAATTTCCTTTTCCTAAGGAACGGTTTATTGAGGAAAATAATCTTTCTCCTCCTCAGCAACAATTGTTTTGTCTGCTCAGTGAATTAAACTTTTAATACAAGCGTCACATTTCCCAAAAAATCCATTTCTCACTCTATGAAATCCTGGAGTCTGAAGAGATCCCAGTACATGAAACGCCCATAGAAATTATTCCTTTATTAAGGCCAAAAGCAAAAATGTAAACAGTGACATTTGTCAGGTGAATTTTGGACACCAAAATGATCTCTTCCTTTTCTGACAACGTAGATGTTTCTAGCTGTATAAAACAAAACTGTGTAAAAATTATATTTGGATAAAAAAAGTTTTAATTGACTCAACCCTTGAAATTTAATCAAAAGTCCCACATGCTGGTTTGCATAAAACGGTTTTGCTGGCAGCTTTCTTAGTGTTAATGGTGAAACACGCAGTTAGTAAATCTTCTGTAACTACTTACTGCATTCGACATCTCAGCTAAAATTCTCTCCTCGGAATTCATATTTAATATGGGTGTTACGGAAAAGATTTAGTATAGATAATTTTTTGGCACGTAGACAATGGGTATATGCATTGGCTTTTGCCGTAACCCTCTCATAACGTCTTCTTGACTATGCTTTCATGCCTGAATATTGTGATCAGTATCAAGAATAAAAATGTCTTTTAAAACGCAGTGAAGTACATGTAGTGGCAAAGAGCACAGGTTTCAGAGAGAGGGAGTACTAGGTTCACATCACACACTTCTGTTCTTTAATTCCAGTGCACCTCAGGAAACGAGTTAACCTCACAGACCATGTGATTCCCTCAATGGTAACATAGGGAGAGAAAACCCACATTCCTTGGTAAATGATTATGAAGATTAAACGAAACGATACATTCAAAACGACACAGACAAAGCACGGCGCTTTGATTGTCGGACGTAACTGTCATCCGAGGTTGGAGCAAGAGCAGTGCTTGTTTGCATGGCACCGTTTCTGCCATGACTCCGAACCTGGCGCCACAGCATAAAGGGCAGGCAAGACTGCTGCCTCTCGCTGCGCAAGTGTCCCCAGAAGTCCAGGCTGCATCCTACTAAAAGATTCTTTTAAGGAAAAAGAGATATTTAAACATTTTTCCTAAGCTTCACACTACAGGCATTCTCTCCAAAGAAAGAAGCAAAGAGTAATTTTAAAATTGTTTTAGAGTGTTTATTTTGCTAGTATGCTTTTCCTATGGAGGGACATACTACTTGGACGGTGAGTAAGGTCATGTTCCAGTGTTTTCATTTAGAGCTCCTTCCTGAGAGATGCCATCTCTCGATGATTATCTATTCACAAAGCAGACTTAGTCCTGCTACAAAAGCTTTATGCGGGTGTATGTGTTCCCATAAACCAATTTTTTAATCTCTCTTAAAGTAGTATTTAGAGAAATGAATGTGTTATTGCTAAAGATTTAAACTAGTAACTGTAGAAAGGAAGATTATAATGGTATCAAAGGCTTGATCTGTCACCATGTCAGTCCCCTTATTCATCACTTTTCCCTTCATCTGTTTCTTTTAAATCTTAGAAAGATTATTTTCGGGAACCATGTACTCCCAAAGAATTACAAATTAAGAGGAAAAGAATCAACTCGTTTTTATGAATAATTTCTGAATGAGAGGGAAGAATGGGAATCAAATGATATAAATTGTATTTCCTATTTTAAGGAACAGTTTATTGATGAAAATATTCTTTCATTTCCTCACCCACAATTGTTTTGACTGATCAGTGAATTAAACTTTGAATACAAGCTTCACATTTCCCTAACAATCCATTTTTCATTCTATGAAATCCTGGAGTCAGAAGAGATCCCAACACATGAAACGCCAATAGAAATTATTCTTTTATTAATGCCGAAAGCAAAACTGTAAACAATGACTTTTGTCAGGTGAACATTGGACACCAAAATAATCTCTTCCTTTTTCGCCAAAGGTAGATTTTCCTTGCTCAAAAAAACAAAACTCTGTAAAAAATGTACCTGGATTAAAAAAAGGTTAAATGGCGGAACCATTCAAATTTTTTCAAAAGTGCCCGATGCTGGTGAGCATAAAACTTTTTTGCTGTCCTCCTTCTTAGTGTTTTAGGGTGTACAAATGCAGTTAGTACAACTGCTGTTCCTACTGACGGCATTTGACATCTGAGCTAAAATACTCTCCTCAGCATTCATATTTAAGACTGAAGTTATGGAAAAGGTTAAGTATAGATAGTTTTTTGTCACCTAGACACTGGGTCTATGCATTGGCTTTTTCATAACCTTCCCATAACTTCATCTTGACTATGCCTTCATGTCTGAATATTGTGATCAGTATCAAGTATAAAAATGTCTTTCAAAACGCAGTGAAGTACATGTATAGGCTAAGAGCACAGGTTTTAGAGAGAGAGAGTACTGGGTTCACATCACACACTTCTGTTCCTTAATGCCAGGGCCCCTCAGGAAACGATTTACCCTCACTGGGCATGTGATTCCCTCAATGGTAATATAGGGAGAGATAAACCCACCTTTCCTGGTAAAGGAATACGAAGATTAAAGTAAACGATACATTCAAAACGAATCAGAAAAAGCACGGCGCATGGAATGTCGTGGGTAACTGTCATCCGAGATGGGACCAAGAGCAGTGCTTGTCTGCATGGCACCCAATGTGGGAGGTGTTCATATGCCATGATTCCGAGTCTGGTGCCACAGCATAAAGGGCAGGCAGGACTGCTGCCTCTCTCTGCAGTAGTGTCCACAGAGATTCAGGCTGCATCCCAATAAGATCATTTTAAGGAAAAAGAGATATTTAAACATTTTTCTTAACCTTCACACCAAAGGCATTCTCTCCATAGAGAAGCATAAAGTAATTTTAAAATTGTTTTAGAATGTTTATTTTGCTAGTATGCTTTTCCTATGGCTGGACATACTACTTGGGAGTATAAATAAGGTCATGTAGCCGTATATTCGTTTTGAGTTCCTTCCAGAGAGATACCCGCTCCCGGTCATTACCTATGCACGAAGCAGGCTTAGTTCTATAATACACAAGCTTTATGCTGTGGTATGTGTTTCCATAAACCACTTTTTTTCTCTCTCTCACTGTAGTATTTATGGAAATGAATGTGTTACTGCTAAATATTTAAAATAGTAACTGTAGATAGTAGGATTATAATGCTATCAAAAACTTGATAAGTCACCATGTCTCTCCTCTTTTTCTTCATTTATCTATTCTTCTGTTTCCTTTAAATCTGAAGAAAGATTATTTTCGGGAACTATTTACTCTCTAAGCCGTACAAATTAAGAGGAAAAGAATCAACTCCTTTTTATGCAAAATTTCTGAATGACATAGAACCATAGGAATCAAATGATATACATTGAATTTCCTTTTCCTAAGGAACGGTTTATTGAGGAAAATAATCTTTCTCCTCCTCAGCAACAATTGTTTTGTCTGCTCAGTGAATTAAACTTTTAATACAAGCGTCACATTTCCCAAAAAATCCATTTCTCACTCTATGAAATCCTGGAGTCTGAAGAGATCCCAGTACATGAAACGCCCATAGAAATTATTCCTTTATTAAGGCCAAAAGCAAAAATGTAAACAGTGACATTTGTCAGGTGAATTTTGGACACCAAAATGATCTCTTCCTTTTCTGACAACGTAGATGTTTCTAGCTGTATAAAACAAAACTGTGTAAAAATTATATCTGGATAAAAAAAGTTTTAATTGACTCAACCCTTGAAATTTAATCAAAAGTCCCACATGCTGGTTTGCATAAAACGGTTTTGCTGGCAGCTTTCTTAGTGTTAATGGTGAAACACGCAGTTAGTAAATCTTCTGTAACTACTTACTGCATTCGACATCTCAGCTAAAATTCTCTCCTCGGAATTCATATTTAATATGGGTGTTACGGAAAAGATTTAGTATAGATAATTTTTTGGCACGTAGACAATGGGTATATGCATTGGCTTTTGCCGTAACCCTCTCATAACGTCTTCTTGACTATGCTTTCATGCCTGAATATTGTGATCAGTATCAAGAATAAAAATGTCTTTTAAAACGCAGTGAAGTACATGTAGTGGCAAAGAGCACAGGTTTCAGAGAGAGGGAGTACTAGGTTCACATCACACACTTCTGTTCTTTAATTCCAGTGCACCTCAGGAAACGAGTTAACCTCACAGACCATGTGATTCCCTCAATGGTAACATAGGGAGAGAAAACCCACATTCCTTGGTAAATGATTATGAAGATTAAACGAAACGATACATTCAAAACGACACAGACAAAGCACGGCGCTTTGATTGTCGGACGTAACTGTCATCCGAGGTTGGAGCAAGAGCAGTGCTTGTTTGCATGGCACCGTTTCTGCCATGACTCCGAACCTGGCGCCACAGCATAAAGGGCAGGCAAGACTGCTGCCTCTCGCTGCGCAAGTGTCCCCAGAAGTCCAGGCTGCATCCTACTAAAAGATTCTTTTAAGGAAAAAGAGATATTTAAACATTTTTCCTAAGCTTCACACTACAGGCATTCTCTCCAAAGAAAGAAGCAAAGAGTAATTTTAAAATTGTTTTAGAGTGTTTATTTTGCTAGTATGCTTTTCCTATGGAGGGACATACTACTTGGACGGTGAGTAAGGTCATGTTCCAGTGTTTTCATTTAGAGCTCCTTCCTGAGAGATGCCATCTCTCGATGATTATCTATTCACAAAGCAGACTTAGTCCTGCTACAAAAGCTTTATGCGGGTGTATGTGTTCCCATAAACCAATTTTTTAATCTCTCTTAAAGTAGTATTTAGAGAAATGAATGTGTTATTGCTAAAGATTTAAACTAGTAACTGTAGAAAGGAAGATTATAATGGTATCAAAGGCTTGATCTGTCACCATGTCAGTCCCCTTATTCATCACTTTTCCCTTCATCTGTTTCTTTTAAATCTTAGAAAGATTATTTTCGGGAACCATGTACTCCCAAAGAATTACAAATTAAGAGGAAAAGAATCAACTCGTTTTTATGAATAATTTCTGAATGAGAGGGAAGAATGGGAATCAAATGATATAAATTGTATTTCCTATTTTAAGGAACAGTTTATTGATGAAAATATTCTTTCATTTCCTCACCCACAATTGTTTTGACTGATCAGTGAATTAAACTTTGAATACAAGCTTCACATTTCCCTAACAATCCATTTTTCATTCTATGAAATCCTGGAGTCAGAAGAGATCCCAACACATGAAACGCCAATAGAAATTATTCTTTTATTAATGCCGAAAGCAAAACTGTAAACAATGACTTTTGTCAGGTGAACATTGGACACCAAAATAATCTCTTCCTTTTTCGCCAAAGGTAGATTTTCCTTGCTCAAAAAAACAAAACTCTGTAAAAAATGTACCTGGATTAAAAAAAGGTTAAATGGCGGAACCATTCAAATTTTTTCAAAAGTGCCCGATGCTGGTGAGCATAAAACTTTTTTGCTGTCCTCCTTCTTAGTGTTTTAGGGTGTACAAATGCAGTTAGTACAACTGCTGTTCCTACTGACGGCATTTGACATCTGAGCTAAAATACTCTCCTCAGCATTCATATTTAAGACTGAAGTTATGGAAAAGGTTAAGTATAGATAGTTTTTTGTCACCTAGACACTGGGTCTATGCATTGGCTTTTTCATAACCTTCCCATAACTTCATCTTGACTATGCCTTCATGTCTGAATATTGTGATCAGTATCAAGTATAAAAATGTCTTTCAAAACGCAGTGAAGTACATGTATAGGCTAAGAGCACAGGTTTTAGAGAGAGAGAGTACTGGGTTCACATCACACACTTCTGTTCCTTAATGCCAGGGCCCCTCAGGAAACGATTTACCCTCACTGGGCATGTGATTCCCTCAATGGTAATATAGGGAGAGATAAACCCACCTTTCCTGGTAAAGGAATACGAAGATTAAAGTAAACGATACATTCAAAACGAATCAGAAAAAGCACGGCGCATGGAATGTCGTGGGTAACTGTCATCCGAGATGGGACCAAGAGCAGTGCTTGTCTGCATGGCACCCAATGTGGGAGGTGTTCATATGCCATGATTCCGAGTCTGGTGCCACAGCATAAAGGGCAGGCAGGACTGCTGCCTCTCTCTGCAGTAGTGTCCACAGAGATTCAGGCTGCATCCCAATAAGATCATTTTAAGGAAAAAGAGATATTTAAACATTTTTCTTAACCTTCACACCAAAGGCATTCTCTCCATAGAGAAGCATAAAGTAATTTTAAAATTGTTTTAGAATGTTTATTTTGCTAGTATGCTTTTCCTATGGCTGGACATACTACTTGGGAGTATAAATAAGGTCATGTAGCCGTATATTCGTTTTGAGTTCCTTCCAGAGAGATACCCGCTCCCGGTCATTACCTATGCACGAAGCAGGCTTAGTTCTATAATACACAAGCTTTATGCTGTGGTATGTGTTTCCATAAACCACTTTTTTTCTCTCTCTCACTGTAGTATTTATGGAAATGAATGTGTTACTGCTAAATATTTAAAATAGTAACTGTAGATAGTAGGATTATAATGCTATCAAAAACTTGATAAGTCACCATGTCTCTCCTCTTTTTCTTCATTTATCTATTCTTCTGTTTCCTTTAAATCTGAAGAAAGATTATTTTCGGGAACTATTTACTCTCTAAGCCGTACAAATTAAGAGGAAAAGAATCAACTCCTTTTTATGCAAAATTTCTGAATGACATAGAACCATAGGAATCAAATGATATACATTGAATTTCCTTTTCGTAAGGAACGGTTTATTGAGGAAAATAAACTTTCTCCTCCTCAGCAACAATTGTTTTGTCTGCTCAGTGAATTAAACTTTTAATACAAGCGTCACATTTCCCAAAAAATCCATTTCTCACTCTATGAAATCCTGGAGTCTGAAGAGATCCCAGTACATGAAACGCCCATAGAAATTATTCCTTTATTAAGGCCAAAAGCAAAAATGTAAACAGTGACATTTGTCAGGTGAATTTTGGACACCAAAATGATCTCTTCCTTTTCTGACAACGTAGATGTTTCTAGCTGTATAAAACAAAACTGTGTAAAAATTATATTTGGATAAAAAAAGTTTTAATTGACTCAACCCTTGAAATTTAATCAAAAGTCCCACATGCTGGTTTGCATAAAACGGTTTTGCTGGCAGCTTTCTTAGTGTTAATGGTGAAACACGCAGTTAGTAAATCTTCTGTAACTACTTACTGCATTCGACATCTCAGCTAAAATTCTCTCCTCGGAATTCATATTTAATATGGGTGTTACGGAAAAGATTTAGTATAGATAATTTTTTGGCACGTAGACAATGGGTATATGCATTGGCTTTTGCCGTAACCCTCTCATAACGTCTTCTTGACTATGCTTTCATGCCTGAATATTGTGATCAGTATCAAGAATAAAAATGTCTTTTAAAAGGCAGTGAAGTACATGTAGTGGCAAAGAGCACAGGTTTCAGAGAGAGGGAGAACTAGGTTCACATCACACACTTCTGTTCTTTAATTCCAGTGCACCTCAGGAAACGAGTTAACCTCACAGACCATGTGATTCCCTCAATGGTAACATAGGGAGAGAAAACCCACATTCCTTGGTAAATGATTATGAAGATTAAACGAAACGATACATTCAAAACGACACAGACAAAGCACGGCGCTTTGATTGTCGGACGTAACTGTCATCCGAGGTTGGAGCAAGAGCAGTGCTTGTTTGCATGGCACCGTTTCTGCCATGACTCCGAACCTGGCGCCACAGCATAAAGGGCAGGCAAGACTGCTGCCTCTCGCTGCGCAAGTGTCCCCAGAAGTCCAGGCTGCATCCTACTAAAAGATTCTTTTAAGGAAAAAGAGATATTTAAACATTTTTCCTAAGCTTCACACTACAGGCATTCTCTCCAAAGAAAGAAGCAAAGAGTAATTTTAAAATTGTTTTAGAGTGTTTATTTTGCTAGTATGCTTTTCCTATGGAGGGACATACTACTTGGACGGTGAGTTAGGTCATGTTCCAGTGTTTTCATTTAGAGCTCCTTCCTGAGAGATGCCATCTCTCGATGATTATCTATTCACAAAGCAGACTTAGTCCTGCTACAAAAGCTTTATGCGGGTGTATGTGTTCCCATAAACCAATTTTTTAATCTCTCTTAAAGTAGTATTTAGAGAAATGAATGTGTTATTGCTAAAGATTTAAACTAGTAACTGTAGAAAGGAAGATTATAATGGTATCAAAGGCTTGATCTGTCACCATGTCAGTCCCCTTATTCATCACTTTTCCCTTCATCTGTTTCTTTTAAATCTTAGAAAGATTATTTTCGGGAACCATGTACTCCCAAAGAATTACAAATTAAGAGGAAAAGAATCAACTCGTTTTTATGAATAATTTCTGAATGAGAGGGAAGAATGGGAATCAAATGATATAAATTGTATTTCCTATTTTAAGGAACAGTTTATTGATGAAAATATTCTTTCATTTCCTCACCCACAATTGTTTTGACTGATCAGTGAATTAAACTTTGAATACAAGCTTCACATTTCCCTAACAATCCATTTTTCATTCTATGAAATCCTGGAGTCAGAAGAGATCCCAACACATGAAACGCCAATAGAAATTATTCTTTTATTAATGCCGAAAGCAAAACTGTAAACAATGACTTTTGTCAGGTGAACATTGGACACCAAAATAATCTCTTCCTTTTTCGCCAAAGGTAGATTTTCCTTGCTCAAAAAAACAAAACTCTGTAAAAAATGTACCTGGATTAAAAAAAGGTTAAATGGCGGAACCATTCAAATTTTTTCAAAAGTGCCCGATGCTGGTGAGCATAAAACTTTTTTGCTGTCCTCCTTCTTAGTGTTTTAGGGTGTACAAATGCAGTTAGTACAACTGCTGTTCCTACTGACGGCATTTGACATCTGAGCTAAAATACTCTCCTCAGCATTCATATTTAAGACTGAAGTTATGGAAAAGGTTAAGTATAGATAGTTTTTTGTCACCTAGACACTGGGTCTATGCATTGGCTTTTTCATAACCTTCCCATAACTTCATCTTGACTATGCCTTCATGTCTGAATATTGTGATCAGTATCAAGTATAAAAATGTCTTTCAAAACGCAGTGAAGTACATGTATAGGCTAAGAGCACAGGTTTTAGAGAGAGAGAGTACTGGGTTCACATCACACACTTCTGTTCCTTAATGCCAGGGCCCCTCAGGAAACGATTTACCCTCACTGGGCATGTGATTCCCTCAATGGTAATATAGGGAGAGATAAACCCACCTTTCCTGGTAAAGGAATACGAAGATTAAAGTAAACGATACATTCAAAACGAATCAGAAAAAGCACGGCGCATGGAATGTCGTGGGTAACTGTCATCCGAGATGGGACCAAGAGCAGTGCTTGTCTGCATGGCACCCAATGTGGGAGGTGTTCATATGCCATGATTCCGAGTCTGGTGCCACAGCATAAAGGGCAGGCAGGACTGCTGCCTCTCTCTGCAGTAGTGTCCACAGAGATTCAGGCTGCATCCCAATAAGATCATTTTAAGGAAAAAGAGATATTTAAACATTTTTCTTAACCTTCACACCAAAGGCATTCTCTCCATAGAGAAGCATAAAGTAATTTTAAAATTGTTTTAGAATGTTTATTTTGCTAGTATGCTTTTCCTATGGCTGGACATACTACTTGGGAGTATAAATAAGGTCATGTAGCCGTATATTCGTTTTGAGTTCCTTCCAGAGAGATACCCGCTCCCGGTCATTACCTATGCACGAAGCAGGCTTAGTTCTATAATACACAAGCTTTATGCTGTGGTATGTGTTTCCATAAACCACTTTTTTTCTCTCTCTCACTGTAGTATTTATGGAAATGAATGTGTTACTGCTAAATATTTAAAATAGTAACTGTAGATAGTAGGATTATAATGCTATCAAAAACTTGATAAGTCACCATGTCTCTCCTCTTTTTCTTCATTTATCTATTCTTCTGTTTCCTTTAAATCTGAAGAAAGATTATTTTCGGGAACTATTTACTCTCTAAGCCGTACAAATTAAGAGGAAAAGAATCAACTCCTTTTTATGCAAAATTTCTGAATGACATAGAACCATAGGAATCAAATGATATACATTGAATTTCCTTTTCCTAAGGAACGGTTTATTGAGGAAAATAATCTTTCTCCTCCTCAGCAACAATTGTTTTGTCTGCTCAGTGAATTAAACTTTTAATACAAGCGTCACATTTCCCAAAAAATCCATTTCTCACTCTATGAAATCCTGGAGTCTGAAGAGATCCCAGTACATGAAACGCCCATAGAAATTATTCCTTTATTAAGGCCAAAAGCAAAAATGTAAACAGTGACATTTGTCAGGTGAATTTTGGACACCAAAATGATCTCTTCCTTTTCTGACAACGTAGATGTTTCTAGCTGTATAAAACAAAACTGTGTAAAAATTATATCTGGATAAAAAAAGTTTTAATTGACTCAACCCTTGAAATTTAATCAAAAGTCCCACATGCTGGTTTGCATAAAACGGTTTTGCTGGCAGCTTTCTTAGTGTTAATGGTGAAACACGCAGTTAGTAAATCTTCTGTAACTACTTACTGCATTCGACATCTCAGCTAAAATTCTCTCCTCGGAATTCATATTTAATATGGGTGTTACGGAAAAGATTTAGTATAGATAATTTTTTGGCACGTAGACAATGGGTATATGCATTGGCTTTTGCCGTAACCCTCTCATAACGTCTTCTTGACTATGCTTTCATGCCTGAATATTGTGATCAGTATCAAGAATAAAAATGTCTTTTAAAACGCAGTGAAGTACATGTAGTGGCAAAGAGCACAGGTTTCAGAGAGAGGGAGTACTAGGTTCACATCACACACTTCTGTTCTTTAATTCCAGTGCACCTCAGGAAACGAGTTAACCTCACAGACCATGTGATTCCCTCAATGGTAACATAGGGAGAGAAAACCCACATTCCTTGGTAAATGATTATGAAGATTAAACGAAACGATACATTCAAAACGACACAGACAAAGCACGGCGCTTTGATTGTCGGACGTAACTGTCATCCGAGGTTGGAGCAAGAGCAGTGCTTGTTTGCATGGCACCGTTTCTGCCATGACTCCGAACCTGGCGCCACAGCATAAAGGGCAGGCAAGACTGCTGCCTCTCGCTGCGCAAGTGTCCCCAGAAGTCCAGGCTGCATCCTACTAAAAGATTCTTTTAAGGAAAAAGAGATATTTAAACATTTTTCCTAAGCTTCACACTACAGGCATTCTCTCCAAAGAAAGAAGCAAAGAGTAATTTTAAAATTGTTTTAGAGTGTTTATTTTGCTAGTATGCTTTTCCTATGGAGGGACATACTACTTGGACGGTGAGTAAGGTCATGTTCCAGTGTTTTCATTTAGAGCTCCTTCCTGAGAGATGCCATCTCTCGATGATTATCTATTCACAAAGCAGACTTAGTCCTGCTACAAAAGCTTTATGCGGGTGTATGTGTTCCCATAAACCAATTTTTTAATCTCTCTTAAAGTAGTATTTAGAGAAATGAATGTGTTATTGCTAAAGATTTAAACTAGTAACTGTAGAAAGGAAGATTATAATGGTATCAAAGGCTTGATCTGTCACCATGTCAGTCCCCTTATTCATCACTTTCCCCTTCATCTGTTTCTTTTAAATCTTAGAAAGATTATTTTCGGGAACCATGTACTCCCAAAGAATTACAAATTAAGAGGAAAAGAATCAACTCGTTTTTATGAATAATTTCTGAATGAGAGGGAAGAATGGGAATCAAATGATATAAATTGTATTTCCTATTTTAAGGAACAGTTTATTGATGAAAATATTCTTTCATTTCCTCACCCACAATTGTTTTGACTGATCAGTGAATTAAACTTTGAATACAAGCTTCACATTTCCCTAACAATCCATTTTTCATTCTATGAAATCCTGGAGTCAGAAGAGATCCCAACACATGAAACGCCAATAGAAATTATTCTTTTATTAATGCCGAAAGCAAAACTGTAAACAATGACTTTTGTCAGGTGAACATTGGACACCAAAATAATCTCTTCCTTTTTCGCCAAAGGTAGATTTTCCTTGCTCAAAAAAACAAAACTCTGTAAAAAATGTACCTGGATTAAAAAAAGGTTAAATGGCGGAACCATTCAAATTTTTTCAAAAGTGCCCGATGCTGGTGAGCATAAAACTTTTTTGCTGTCCTCCTTCTTAGTGTTTTAGGGTGTACAAATGCAGTTAGTACAACTGCTGTTCCTACTGACGGCATTTGACATCTGAGCTAAAATACTCTCCTCAGCATTCATATTTAAGACTGAAGTTATGGAAAAGGTTAAGTATAGATAGTTTTTTGTCACCTAGACACTGGGTCTATGCATTGGCTTTTTCATAACCTTCCCATAACTTCATCTTGACTATGCCTTCATGTCTGAATATTGTGATCAGTATCAAGTATAAAAATGTCTTTCAAAACGCAGTGAAGTACATGTATAGGCTAAGAGCACAGGTTTTAGAGAGAGAGAGTACTGGGTTCACATCACACACTTCTGTTCCTTAATGCCAGGGCCCCTCAGGAAACGATTTACCCTCACTGGGCATGTGATTCCCTCAATGGTAATATAGGGAGAGATAAACCCACCTTTCCTGGTAAAGGAATACGAAGATTAAAGTAAACGATACATTCAAAACGAATCAGAAAAAGCACGGCGCATGGAATGTCGTGGGTAACTGTCATCCGAGATGGGACCAAGAGCAGTGCTTGTCTGCATGGCACCCAATGTGGGAGGTGTTCATATGCCATGATTCCGAGTCTGGTGCCACAGCATAAAGGGCAGGCAGGACTGCTGCCTCTCTCTGCAGTAGTGTCCACAGAGATTCAGGCTGCATCCCAATAAGATCATTTTAAGGAAAAAGAGATATTTAAACATTTTTCTTAACCTTCACACCAAAGGCATTCTCTCCATAGAGAAGCATAAAGTAATTTTAAAATTGTTTTAGAATGTTTATTTTGCTAGTATGCTTTTCCTATGGCTGGACATACTACTTGGGAGTATAAATAAGGTCATGTAGCCGTATATTCGTTTTGAGTTCCTTCCAGAGAGATACCCGCTCCCGGTCATTACCTATGCACGAAGCAGGCTTAGTTCTATAATACACAAGCTTTATGCTGTGGTATGTGTTTCCATAAACCACTTTTTTTCTCTCTCTCACTGTAGTATTTATGGAAATGAATGTGTTACTGCTAAATATTTAAAATAGTAACTGTAGATAGTAGGATTATAATGCTATCAAAAACTTGATAAGTCACCATGTCTCTCCTCTTTTTCTTCATTTATCTATTCTTCTGTTTCCTTTAAATCTGAAGAAAGATTATTTTCGGGAACTATTTACTCTCTAAGCCGTACAAATTAAGAGGAAAAGAATCAACTCCTTTTTATGCAAAATTTCTGAATGACATAGAACCATAGGAATCAAATGATATACATTGAATTTCCTTTTCCTAAGTAACGGTTTATTGAGGAAAATAATCTTTCTCCTCCTCAGCAACAATTGTTTTGTCTGCTCAGTGAATTAAACTTTTAATACAAGCGTCACATTTCCCAAAATATCCATTTCTCACTCTATGAAATCCTGGAGTCTGAAGAGATCCCAGTACATGAAACGCCCATAGAAATTATTCCTTTATTAAGGCCAAAAGCAAAAATGTAAACAGTGACATTTGTCAGGTGAATTTTGGACACCAAAATGATCTCTTCCTTTTCTGACAACGTAGATGTTTCTAGCTGTATAAAACAAAACTGTGTAAAAATTATATTTGGATAAAAAAAGTTTTAATTGACTCAACCCTTGAAATTTAATCAAAAGTCCCACATGCTGGTTTGCATAAAACGGTTTTGCTGGCAGCTTTCTTAGTGTTAATGGTGAAACACGCAGTTAGTAAATCTTCTGTAACTACTTACTGCATTCGACATCTCAGCTAAAATTCTCTCCTCGGAATTCATATTTAATATGGGTGTTACGGAAAAGATTTAGTATAGATAATTTTTTGGCACGTAGACAATGGGTATATGCATTGGCTTTTGCCGTAACCCTCTCATAACGTCTTCTTGACTATGCTTTCATGCCTGAATATTGTGATCAGTATCAAGAATAAAAATGTCTTTTAAAAGGCAGTGAAGTACATGTAGTGGCAAAGAGCACAGGTTTCAGAGAGAGGGAGTACTAGGTTCACATCACACACTTCTGTTCTTTAATTCCAGTGCACCTCAGGAAACGAGTTAACCTCACAGACCATGTGATTCCCTCAATGGTAACATAGGGAGAGAAAACCCACATTCCTTGGTAAATGATTATGAAGATTAAACGAAACGATACATTCAAAACGACACAGACAAAGCACGGCGCTTTGATTGTCGGACGTAACTGTCATCCGAGGTTGGAGCAAGAGCAGTGCTTGTTTGCATGGCACCGTTTCTGCCATGACTCCGAACCTGGCGCCACAGCATAAAGGGCAGGCAAGACTGCTGCCTCTCGCTGCGCAAGTGTCCCCAGAAGTCCAGGCTGCATCCTACTAAAAGATTCTTTTAAGGAAAAAGAGATATTTAAACATTTTTCCTAAGCTTCACACTACAGGCATTCTCTCCAAAGAAAGAAGCAAAGAGTAATTTTAAAATTGTTTTAGAGTGTTTATTTTGCTAGTATGCTTTTCCTATGGAGGGACATACTACTTGGACGGTGAGTAAGGTCATGTTCCAGTGTTTTCATTTAGAGCTCCTTCCTGAGAGATGCCAGCTCTCGATGATTATCTATTCACAAAGCAGACTTAGTCCTGCTACAAAAGCTTTATGCGGGTGTATGTGTTCCCATAAACCAATTTTTTAATCTCTCTTAAAGTAGTATTTAGAGAAATGAATGTGTTATTGCTAAAGATTTAAACTAGTAACTGTAGAAAGGAAGATTATAATGGTATCAAAGGCTTGATCTGTCACCATGTCAGTCCCCTTATTCATCACTTTTCCCTTCATCTGTTTCTTTTAAATCTTAGAAAGATTATTTTCGGGAACCATGTACTCCCAAAGAATTACAAATTAAGAGGAAAAGAATCAACTCGTTTTTATGAATAATTTCTGAATGAGAGGGAAGAATGGGAATCAAATGATATAAATTGTATTTCCTATTTTAAGGAACAGTTTATTGATGAAAATATTCTTTCATTTCCTCACCCACAATTGTTTTGACTGATCAGTGAATTAAACTTTGAATACAAGCTTCACATTTCCCTAACAATCCATTTTTCATTCTATGAAATCCTGGAGTCAGAAGAGATCCCAACACATGAAACGCCAATAGAAATTATTCTTTTATTAATGCCGAAAGCAAAACTGTAAACAATGACTTTTGTCAGGTGAACATTGGACACCAAAATAATCTCTTCCTTTTTCGCCAAAGGTAGATTTTCCTTGCTCAAAAAAACAAAACTCTGTAAAAAATGTACCTGGATTAAAAAAAGGTTAAATGGCGGAACCATTCAAATTTTTTCAAAAGTGCCCGATGCTGGTGAGCATAAAACTTTTTTGCTGTCCTCCTTCTTAGTGTTTTAGGGTGTACAAATGCAGTTAGTACAACTGCTGTTCCTACTGACGGCATTTGACATCTGAGCTAAAATACTCTCCTCAGCATTCATATTTAAGACTGAAGTTATGGAAAAGGTTAAGTATAGATAGTTTTTTGTCACCTAGACACTGGGTCTATGCATTGGCTTTTTCATAACCTTCCCATAACTTCATCTTGACTATGCCTTCATGTCTGAATATTGTGATCAGTATCAAGTATAAAAATGTCTTTCAAAACGCAGTGAAGTACATGTATAGGCTAAGAGCACAGGTTTTAGAGAGAGAGAGTACTGGGTTCACATCACACACTTCTGTTCCTTAATGCCAGGGCCCCTCAGGAAACGATTTACCCTCACTGGGCATGTGATTCCCTCAATGGTAATATAGGGAGAGATAAACCCACCTTTCCTGGTAAAGGAATACGAAGATTAAAGTAAACGATACATTCAAAACGAATCAGAAAAAGCACGGCGCATGGAATGTCGTGGGTAACTGTCATCCGAGATGGGACCAAGAGCAGTGCTTGTCTGCATGGCACCCAATGTGGGAGGTGTTCATATGCCATGATTCCGAGTCTGGTGCCACAGCATAAAGGGCAGGCAGGACTGCTGCCTCTCTCTGCAGTAGTGTCCACAGAGATTCAGGCTGCATCCCAATAAGATCATTTTAAGGAAAAAGAGATATTTAAACATTTTTCTTAACCTTCACACCAAAGGCATTCTCTCCATAGAGAAGCATAAAGTAATTTTAAAATTGTTTTAGAATGTTTATTTTGCTAGTATGCTTTTCCTATGGCTGGACATACTACTTGGGAGTATAAATAAGGTCATGTAGCCGTATATTCGTTTTGAGTTCCTTCCAGAGAGATACCCGCTCCCGGTCATTACCTATGCACGAAGCAGGCTTAGTTCTATAATACACAAGCTTTATGCTGTGGTATGTGTTTCCATAAACCACTTTTTTTCTCTCTCTCACTGTAGTATTTATGGAAATGAATGTGTTACTGCTAAATATTTAAAATAGTAACTGTAGATAGTAGGATTATAATGCTATCAAAAACTTGATAAGTCACCATGTCTCTCCTCTTTTTCTTCATTTATCTATTCTTCTGTTTCCTTTAAATCTGAAGAAAGATTATTTTCGGGAACTATTTACTCTCTAAGCCGTACAAATTAAGAGGAAAAGAATCAACTCCTTTTTATGCAAAATTTCTGAATGACATAGAACCATAGGAATCAAATGATATACATTGAATTTCCTTTTCCTAAGGAACGGTTTATTGAGGAAAATAATCTTTCTCCTCCTCAGCAACAATTGTTTTGTCTGCTCAGTGAATTAAACTTTTAATACAAGCGTCACATTTCCCAAAATATCCATTTCTCACTCTATGAAATCCTGGAGTCTGAAGAGATCCCAGTACATGAAACGCCCATAGAAATTATTCCTTTATTAAGGCCAAAAGCAAAAATGTAAACAGTGACATTTGTCAGGTGAATTTTGGACACCAAAATGATCTCTTCCTTTTCTGACAACGTAGATGTTTCTAGCTGTATAAAACAAAACTGTGTAAAAATTATATTTGGATAAAAAAAGTTTTAATTGACTCAACCCTTGAAATTTAATCAAAAGTCCCACATGCTGGTTTGCATAAAACGGTTTTGCTGGCAGCTTTCTTAGTGTTAATGGTGAAACACGCAGTTAGTAAATCTTCTGTAACTACTTACTGCATTCGACATCTCAGCTAAAATTCTCTCCTCGGAATTCATATTTAATATGGGTGTTACGGAAAAGATTTAGTATAGATAATTTTTTGGCACGTAGACAATGGGTATATGCATTGGCTTTTGCCGTAACCCTCTCATAACGTCTTCTTGACTATGCTTTCATGCCTGAATATTGTGATCAGTATCAAGAATAAAAATGTCTTTTAAAAGGCAGTGAAGTACATGTAGTGGCAAAGAGCACAGGTTTCAGAGAGAGGGAGTACTAGGTTCACATCACACACTTCTGTTCTTTAATTCCAGTGCACCTCAGGAAACGAGTTAACCTCACAGACCATGTGATTCCCTCAATGGTAACATAGGGAGAGAAAACCCACATTCCTTGGTAAATGATTATGAAGATTAAACGAAACGATACATTCAAAACGACACAGACAAAGCACGGCGCTTTGATTGTCGGACGTAACTGTCATCCGAGGTTGGAGCAAGAGCAGTGCTTGTTTGCATGGCACCGTTTCTGCCATGACTCCGAACCTGGCGCCACAGCATAAAGGGCAGGCAAGACTGCTGCCTCTCGCTGCGCAAGTGTCCCCAGAAGTCCAGGCTGCATCCTACTAAAAGATTCTTTTAAGGAAAAAGAGATATTTAAACATTTTTCCTAAGCTTCACACTACAGGCATTCTCTCCAAAGAAAGAAGCAAAGAGTAATTTTAAAATTGTTTTAGAGTGTTTATTTTGCTAGTATGCTTTTCCTATGGAGGGACATACTACTTGGACGGTGAGTAAGGTCATGTTCCAGTGTTTTCATTTAGAGCTCCTTCCTGAGAGATGCCAGCTCTCGATGATTATCTATTCACAAAGCAGACTTAGTCCTGCTACAAAAGCTTTATGCGGGTGTATGTGTTCCCATAAACCAATTTTTTAATCTCTCTTAAAGTAGTATTTAGAGAAATGAATGTGTTATTGCTAAAGATTTAAACTAGTAACTGTAGAAAGGAAGATTATAATGGTATCAAAGGCTTGATCTGTCACCATGTCAGTCCCCTTATTCATCACTTTTCCCTTCATCTGTTTCTTTTAAATCTTAGAAAGATTATTTTCGGGAACCATGTACTCCCAAAGAATTACAAATTAAGAGGAAAAGAATCAACTCGTTTTTATGAATAATTTCTGAATGAGAGGGAAGAATGGGAATCAAATGATATAAATTGTATTTCCTATTTTAAGGAACAGTTTATTGATGAAAATATTCTTTCATTTCCTCACCCACAATTGTTTTGACTGATCAGTGAATTAAACTTTGAATACAAGCTTCACATTTCCCTAACAATCCATTTTTCATTCTATGAAATCCTGGAGTCAGAAGAGATCCCAACACATGAAACGCCAATAGAAATTATTCTTTTATTAATGCCGAAAGCAAAACTGTAAACAATGACTTTTGTCAGGTGAACATTGGACACCAAAATAATCTCTTCCTTTTTCGCCAAAGGTAGATTTTCCTTGCTCAAAAAAACAAAACTCTGTAAAAAATGTACCTGGATTAAAAAAAGGTTAAATGGCGGAACCATTCAAATTTTTTCAAAAGTGCCCGATGCTGGTGAGCATAAAACTTTTTTGCTGTCCTCCTTCTTAGTGTTTTAGGGTGTACAAATGCAGTTAGTACAACTGCTGTTCCTACTGACGGCATTTGACATCTGAGCTAAAATACTCTCCTCAGCATTCATATTTAAGACTGAAGTTATGGAAAAGGTTAAGTATAGATAGTTTTTTGTCACCTAGACACTGGGTCTATGCATTGGCTTTTTCATAACCTTCCCATAACTTCATCTTGACTATGCCTTCATGTCTGAATATTGTGATCAGTATCAAGTATAAAAATGTCTTTCAAAACGCAGTGAAGTACATGTATAGGCTAAGAGCACAGGTTTTAGAGAGAGAGAGTACTGGGTTCACATCACACACTTCTGTTCCTTAATGCCAGGGCCCCTCAGGAAACGATTTACCCTCACTGGGCATGTGATTCCCTCAATGGTAATATAGGGAGAGATAAACCCACCTTTCCTGGTAAAGGAATACGAAGATTAAAGTAAACGATACATTCAAAACGAATCAGAAAAAGCACGGCGCATGGAATGTCGTGGGTAACTGTCATCCGAGATGGGACCAAGAGCAGTGCTTGTCTGCATGGCACCCAATGTGGGAGGTGTTCATATGCCATGATTCCGAGTCTGGTGCCACAGCATAAAGGGCAGGCAGGACTGCTGCCTCTCTCTGCAGTAGTGTCCACAGAGATTCAGGCTGCATCCCAATAAGATCATTTTAAGGAAAAAGAGATATTTAAACATTTTTCTTAACCTTCACACCAAAGGCATTCTCTCCATAGAGAAGCATAAAGTAATTTTAAAATTGTTTTAGAATGTTTATTTTGCTAGTATGCTTTTCCTATGGCTGGACATACTACTTGGGAGTATAAATAAGGTCATGTAGCCGTATATTCGTTTTGAGTTCCTTCCAGAGAGATACCCGCTCCCGGTCATTACCTATGCACGAAGCAGGCTTAGTTCTATAATACACAAGCTTTATGCTGTGGTATGTGTTTCCATAAACCACTTTTTTTCTCTCTCTCACTGTAGTATTTATGGAAATGAATGTGTTACTGCTAAATATTTAAAATAGTAACTGTAGATAGTAGGATTATAATGCTATCAAAAACTTGATAAGTCACCATGTCTCTCCTCTTTTTCTTCATTTATCTATTCTTCTGTTTCCTTTAAATCTGAAGAAAGATTATTTTCGGGAACTATTTACTCTCTAAGCCGTACAAATTAAGAGGAAAAGAATCAACTCCTTTTTATGCAAAATTTCTGAATGACATAGAACCATAGGAATCAAATGATATACATTGAATTTCCTTTTCCTAAGGAACGGTTTATTGAGGAAAATAATCTTTCTCCTCCTCAGCAACAATTGTTTTGTCTGCTCAGTGAATTAAACTTTTAATACAAGCGTCACATTTCCCAAAATATCCATTTCTCACTCTATGAAATCCTGGAGTCTGAAGAGATCCCAGTACATGAAACGCCCATAGAAATTATTCCTTTATTAAGGCCAAAAGCAAAAATGTAAACAGTGACATTTGTCAGGTGAATTTTGGACACCAAAATGATCTCTTCCTTTTCTGACAACGTAGATGTTTCTAGCTGTATAAAACAAAACTGTGTAAAAATTATATTTGGATAAAAAAAGTTTTAATTGACTCAACCCTTGAAATTTAATCAAAAGTCCCACATGCTGGTTTGCATAAAACGGTTTTGCTGGCAGCTTTCTTAGTGTTAATGGTGAAACACGCAGTTAGTAAATCTTCTGTAACTACTTACTGCATTCGACATCTCAGCTAAAATTCTCTCCTCGGAATTCATATTTAATATGGGTGTTACGGAAAAGATTTAGTATAGATAATTTTTTGGCACGTAGACAATGGGTATATGCATTGGCTTTTGCCGTAACCCTCTCATAACGTCTTCTTGACTATGCTTTCATGCCTGAATATTGTGATCAGTATCAAGAATAAAAATGTCTTTTAAAAGGCAGTGAAGTACATGTAGTGGCAAAGAGCACAGGTTTCAGAGAGAGGGAGTACTAGGTTCACATCACACACTTCTGTTCTTTAATTCCAGTGCACCTCAGGAAACGAGTTAACCTCACAGACCATGTGATTCCCTCAATGGTAACATAGGGAGAGAAAACCCACATTCCTTGGTAAATGATTATGAAGATTAAACGAAACGATACATTCAAAACGACACAGACAAAGCACGGCGCTTTGATTGTCGGACGTAACTGTCATCCGAGGTTGGAGCAAGAGCAGTGCTTGTTTGCATGGCACCGTTTCTGCCATGACTCCGAACCTGGCGCCACAGCATAAAGGGCAGGCAAGACTGCTGCCTCTCGCTGCGCAAGTGTCCCCAGAAGTCCAGGCTGCATCCTACTAAAAGATTCTTTTAAGGAAAAAGAGATATTTAAACATTTTTCCTAAGCTTCACACTACAGGCATTCTCTCCAAAGAAAGAAGCAAAGAGTAATTTTAAAATTGTTTTAGAGTGTTTATTTTGCTAGTATGCTTTTCCTATGGAGGGACATACTACTTGGACGGTGAGTAAGGTCATGTTCCAGTGTTTTCATTTAGAGCTCCTTCCTGAGAGATGCCAGCTCTCGATGATTATCTATTCACAAAGCAGACTTAGTCCTGCTACAAAAGCTTTATGCGGGTGTATGTGTTCCCATAAACCAATTTTTTAATCTCTCTTAAAGTAGTATTTAGAGAAATGAATGTGTTATTGCTAAAGATTTAAACTAGTAACTGTAGAAAGGAAGATTATAATGGTATCAAAGGCTTGATCTGTCACCATGTCAGTCCCCTTATTCATCACTTTTCCCTTCATCTGTTTCTTTTAAATCTTAGAAAGATTATTTTCGGGAACCATGTACTCCCAAAGAATTACAAATTAAGAGGAAAAGAATCAACTCGTTTTTATGAATAATTTCTGAATGAGAGGGAAGAATGGGAATCAAATGATATAAATTGTATTTCCTATTTTAAGGAACAGTTTATTGATGAAAATATTCTTTCATTTCCTCACCCACAATTGTTTTGACTGATCAGTGAATTAAACTTTGAATACAAGCTTCACATTTCCCTAACAATCCATTTTTCATTCTATGAAATCCTGGAGTCAGAAGAGATCCCAACACATGAAACGCCAATAGAAATTATTCTTTTATTAATGCCGAAAGCAAAACTGTAAACAATGACTTTTGTCAGGTGAACATTGGACACCAAAATAATCTCTTCCTTTTTCGCCAAAGGTAGATTTTCCTTGCTCAAAAAAACAAAACTCTGTAAAAAATGTACCTGGATTAAAAAAAGGTTAAATGGCGGAACCATTCAAATTTTTTCAAAAGTGCCCGATGCTGGTGAGCATAAAACTTTTTTGCTGTCCTCCTTCTTAGTGTTTTAGGGTGTACAAATGCAGTTAGTACAACTGCTGTTCCTACTGACGGCATTTGACATCTGAGCTAAAATACTCTCCTCAGCATTCATATTTAAGACTGAAGTTATGGAAAAGGTTAAGTATAGATAGTTTTTTGTCACCTAGACACTGGGTCTATGCATTGGCTTTTTCATAACCTTCCCATAACTTCATCTTGACTATGCCTTCATGTCTGAATATTGTGATCAGTATCAAGTATAAAAATGTCTTTCAAAACGCAGTGAAGTACATGTATAGGCTAAGAGCACAGGTTTTAGAGAGAGAGAGTACTGGGTTCACATCACACACTTCTGTTCCTTAATGCCAGGGCCCCTCAGGAAACGATTTACCCTCACTGGGCATGTGATTCCCTCAATGGTAATATAGGGAGAGATAAACCCACCTTTCCTGGTAAAGGAATACGAAGATTAAAGTAAACGATACATTCAAAACGAATCAGAAAAAGCACGGCGCATGGAATGTCGTGGGTAACTGTCATCCGAGATGGGACCAAGAGCAGTGCTTGTCTGCATGGCACCCAATGTGGGAGGTGTTCATATGCCATGATTCCGAGTCTGGTGCCACAGCATAAAGGGCAGGCAGGACTGCTGCCTCTCTCTGCAGTAGTGTCCACAGAGATTCAGGCTGCATCCCAATAAGATCATTTTAAGGAAAAAGAGATATTTAAACATTTTTCTTAACCTTCACACCAAAGGCATTCTCTCCATAGAGAAGCATAAAGTAATTTTAAAATTGTTTTAGAATGTTTATTTTGCTAGTATGCTTTTCCTATGGCTGGACATACTACTTGGGAGTATAAATAAGGTCATGTAGCCGTATATTCGTTTTGAGTTCCTTCCAGAGAGATACCCGCTCCCGGTCATTACCTATGCACGAAGCAGGCTTAGTTCTATAATACACAAGCTTTATGCTGTGGTATGTGTTTCCATAAACCACTTTTTTTCTCTCTCTCACTGTAGTATTTATGGAAATGAATGTGTTACTGCTAAATATTTAAAATAGTAACTGTAGATAGTAGGATTATAATGCTATCAAAAACTTGATAAGTCACCATGTCTCTCCTCTTTTTCTTCATTTATCTATTCTTCTGTTTCCTTTAAATCTGAAGAAAGATTATTTTCGGGAACTATTTACTCTCTAAGCCGTACAAATTAAGAGGAAAAGAATCAACTCCTTTTTATGCAAAATTTCTGAACGACATAGAACCATAGGAATCAAATGATATACATTGAATTTCCTTTTCCTAAGGAACGGTTTATTGAGGAAAATAATCTTTCTCCTCCTCAGCAACAATTGTTTTGTCTGCTCAGTGAATTAAACTTTTAATACAAGCGTCACATTTCCCAAAAAATCCATTTCTCACTCTATGAAATCCTGGAGTCTGAAGAGATCCCAGTACATGAAACGCCCATAGAAATTATTCCTTTATTAAGGCCAAAAGCAAAAATGTAAACAGTGACATTTGTCAGGTGAATTTTGGACACCAAAATGATCTCTTCCTTTTCTGACAACGTAGATGTTTCTAGCTGTATAAAACAAAACTGTGTAAAAATTATATTTGGATAAAAAAAGTTTTAATTGACTCAACCCTTGAAATTTAATCAAAAGTCCCACATGCTGGTTTGCATAAAACGGTTTTGCTGGCAGCTTTCTTAGTGTTAATGGTGAAACACGCAGTTAGTAAATCTTCTGTAACTACTTACTGCATTCGACATCTCAGCAAAAATTCTCTCCTCGGAATTCATATTTAATATGGGTGTTACGGAAAAGATTTAGTATAGATAATTTTTTGGCACGTAGACAATGGGTATATGCATTGGCTTTTGCCGTAACCCTCTCATAACGTCTTCTTGACTATGCTTTCATGCCTGAATATTGTGATCAGTATCAAGAATAAAAATGTCTTTTAAAAGGCAGTGAAGTACATGTAGTGGCAAAGAGCACAGGTTTCAGAGAGAGGGAGTACTAGGTTCACATCACACACTTCTGTTCTTTAATTCCAGTGCACCTCAGGAAACGAGTTAACCTCACAGACCATGTGATTCCCTCAATGGTAACATAGGGAGAGAAAACCCACATTCCTTGGTAAATGATTATGAAGATTAAACGAAACGATACATTCAAAACGACACAGACAAAGCACGGCGCTTTGATTGTCGGACGTAACTGTCATCCGAGGTTGGAGCAAGAGCAGTGCTTGTTTGCATGGCACCGTTTCTGCCATGACTCCGAACCTGGCGCCACAGCATAAAGGGCAGGCAAGACTGCTGCCTCTCGCTGCGCAAGTGTCCCCAGAAGTCCAGGCTGCATCCTACTAAAAGATTCTTTTAAGGAAAAAGAGATATTTAAACATTTTTCCTAAGCTTCACACTACAGGCATTCTCTCCAAAGAAAGAAGCAAAGAGTAATTTTAAAATTGTTTTAGAGTGTTTATTTTGCTAGTATGCTTTTCCTATGGAGGGACATACTACTTGGACGGTGAGTTAGGTCATGTTCCAGTGTTTTCATTTAGAGCTCCTTCCTGAGAGATGCCATCTCTCGATGATTATCTATTCACAAAGCAGACTTAGTCCTGCTACAAAAGCTTTATGCGGGTGTATGTGTTCCCATAAACCAATTTTTTAATCTCTCTTAAAGTAGTATTTAGAGAAATGAATGTGTTATTGCTAAAGATTTAAACTAGTAACTGTAGAAAGGAAGATTATAATGGTATCAAAGGCTTGATCTGTCACCATGTCAGTCCCCTTATTCATCACTTTTCCCTTCATCTGTTTCTTTTAAATCTTAGAAAGATTATTTTCGGGAACCATGTACTCCCAAAGAATTACAAATTAAGAGGAAAAGAATCAACTCGTTTTTATGAATAATTTCTGAATGAGAGGGAAGAATGGGAATCAAATGATATAAATTGTATTTCCTATTTTAAGGAACAGTTTATTGATGAAAATATTCTTTCATTTCCTCACCCACAATTGTTTTGACTGATCAGTGAATTAAACTTTGAATACAAGCTTCACATTTCCCTAACAATCCATTTTTCATTCTATGAAATCCTGGAGTCAGAAGAGATCCCAACACATGAAACGCCAATAGAAATTATTCTTTTATTAATGCCGAAAGCAAAACTGTAAACAATGACTTTTGTCAGGTGAACATTGGACACCAAAATAATCTCTTCCTTTTTCGCCAAAGGTAGATTTTCCTTGCTCAATAAAACAAAACTCTGTAAAAAATGTACCTGGATTAAAAAAAGGTTAAATGGCGGAACCATTCAAATTTTTTCAAAAGTGCCCGATGCTGGTGAGCATAAAACTTTTTTGCTGTCCTCCTTCTTAGTGTTTTAGGGTGTACAAATGCAGTTAGTACAACTGCTGTTCCTACTGACGGCATTTGACATCTGAGCTAAAATACTCTCCTCAGCATTCATATTTAAGACTGAAGTTATGGAAAAGGTTAAGTATAGATAGTTTTTTGTCACCTAGACACTGGGTCTATGCATTGGCTTTTTCATAACCTTCCCATAACTTCATCTTGACTATGCCTTCATGTCTGAATATTGTGATCAGTATCAAGTATAAAAATGTCTTTCAAAACGCAGTGAAGTACATGTATAGGCTAAGAGCACAGGTTTTAGAGAGAGAGAGTACTGGGTTCACATCACACACTTCTGTTCCTTAATGCCAGGGCCCCTCAGGAAACGATTTACCCTCACTGGGCATGTGATTCCCTCAATGGTAATATAGGGAGAGATAAACCCACCTTTCCTGGTAAAGGAATACGAAGATTAAAGTAAACGATACATTCAAAACGAATCAGAAAAAGCACGGCGCATGGAATGTCGTGGGTAACTGTCATCCGAGATGGGACCAAGAGCAGTGCTTGTCTGCATGGCACCCAATGTGGGAGGTGTTCATATGCCATGATTCCGAGTCTGGTGCCACAGCATAAAGGGCAGGCAGGACTGCTGCCTCTCTCTGCAGTAGTGTCCACAGAGATTCAGGCTGCATCCCAATAAGATCATTTTAAGGAAAAAGAGATATTTAAACATTTTTCTTAACCTTCACACCAAAGGCATTCTCTCCATAGAGAAGCATAAAGTAATTTTAAAATTGTTTTAGAATGTTTATTTTGCTAGTATGCTTTTCCTATGGCTGGACATACTACTTGGGAGTATAAATAAGGTCATGTAGCCGTATATTCGTTTTGAGTTCCTTCCAGAGAGATACCCGCTCCCGGTCATTACCTATGCACGAAGCAGGCTTAGTTCTATAATACACAAGCTTTATGCTGTGGTATGTGTTTCCATAAACCACTTTTTTTCTCTCTCTCACTGTAGTATTTATGGAAATGAATGTGTTACTGCTAAATATTTAAAATAGTAACTGTAGATAGTAGGATTATAATGCTATCAAAAACTTGATAAGTCACCATGTCTCTCCTCTTTTTCTTCATTTATCTATTCTTCTGTTTCCTTTAAATCTGAAGAAAGATTATTTTCGGGAACTATTTACTCTCTAAGCCGTACAAATTAAGAGGAAAAGAATCAACTCCTTTTTATGCAAAATTTCTGAATGACATAGAACCATAGGAATCAAATGATATACATTGAATTTCCTTTTCCTAAGGAACGGTTTATTGAGGAAAATAATCTTTCTCCTCCTCAGCAACAATTGTTTTGTCTGCTCAGTGAATTAAACTTTTAATACAAGCGTCACATTTCCCAAAAAATCCATTTCTCACTCTATGAAATCCTGGAGTCTGAAGAGATCCCAGTACATGAAACGCCCATAGAAATTATTCCTTTATTAAGGCCAAAAGCAAAAATGTAAACAGTGACATTTGTCAGGTGAATTTTGGACACCAAAATGATCTCTTCCTTTTCTGACAACGTAGATGTTTCTAGCTGTATAAAACAAAACTGTGTAAAAATTATATCTGGATAAAAAAAGTTTTAATTGACTCAACCCTTGAAATTTAATCAAAAGTCCCACATGCTGGTTTGCATAAAACGGTTTTGCTGGCAGCTTTCTTAGTGTTAATGGTGAAACACGCAGTTAGTAAATCTTCTGTAACTACTTACTGCATTCGACATCTCAGCAAAAATTCTCTCCTCGGAATTCATATTTAATATGGGTGTTACGGAAAAGATTTAGTATAGATAATTTTTTGGCACGTAGACAATGGGTATATGCATTGGCTTTTGCCGTATCCCTCTCATAACGTCTTCTTGACTATGCTTTCATGCCTGAATATTGTGATCAGTATCAAGAATAAAAATGTCTTTTAAAACGCAGTGAAGTACATGTAGTGGCAAAGAGCACAGGTTTCAGAGAGAGGGAGTACTAGGTTCACATCACACACTTCTGTTCTTTAATTCCAGTGCACCTCAGGAAACGAGTTAACCTCACAGACCATGTGATTCCCTCAATGGTAACATAGGGAGAGAAAACCCACATTCCTTGGTAAATGATTATGAAGATTAAACGAAACGATACATTCAAAACGACACAGACAAAGCACGGCGCTTTGATTGTCGGACGTAACTGTCATCCGAGGTTGGAGCAAGAGCAGTGCTTGTTTGCATGGCACCGTTTCTGCCATGACTCCGAACCTGGCGCCACAGCATAAAGGGCAGGCAAGACTGCTGCCTCTCGCTGCGCAAGTGTCCCCAGAAGTCCAGGCTGCATCCTACTAAAAGATTCTTTTAAGGAAAAAGAGATATTTAAACATTTTTCCTAAGCTTCACACTACAGGCATTCTCTCCAAAGAAAGAAGCAAAGAGTAATTTTAAAATTGTTTTAGAGTGTTTATTTTGCTAGTATGCTTTTCCTATGGAGGGACATACTACTTGGACGGTGAGTAAGGTCATGTTCCAGTGTTTTCATTTAGAGCTCCTTCCTGAGAGATGCCATCTCTCGATGATTATCTATTCACAAAGCAGACTTAGTCCTGCTACAAAAGCTTTATGCGGGTGTATGTGTTCCCATAAACCAATTTTTTAATCTCTCTTAAAGTAGTATTTAGAGAAATGAATGTGTTATTGCTAAAGATTTAAACTAGTAACTGTAGAAAGGAAGATTATAATGGTATCAAAGGCTTGATCTGTCACCATGTCAGTCCCCTTATTCATCACTTTCCCCTTCATCTGTTTCTTTTAAATCTTAGAAAGATTATTTTCGGGAACCATGTACTCCCAAAGAATTACAAATTAAGAGGAAAAGAATCAACTCGTTTTTATGAATAATTTCTGAATGAGAGGGAAGAATGGGAATCAAATGATATAAATTGTATTTCCTATTTTAAGGAACAGTTTATTGATGAAAATATTCTTTCATTTCCTCACCCACAATTGTTTTGACTGATCAGTGAATTAAACTTTGAATACAAGCTTCACATTTCCCTAACAATCCATTTTTCATTCTATGAAATCCTGGAGTCAGAAGAGATCCCAACACATGAAACGCCAATAGAAATTATTCTTTTATTAATGCCGAAAGCAAAACTGTAAACAATGACTTTTGTCAGGTGAACATTGGACACCAAAATAATCTCTTCCTTTTTCGCCAAAGGTAGATTTTCCTTGCTCAAAAAAAACAAAACTCTGTAAAAAATGTACCTGGATTAAAAAAAGGTTAAATGGCGGAACCATTCAAATTTTTTCAAAAGTGCCCGATGCTGGTGAGCATAAAACTTTTTTGCTGTCCTCCTTCTTAGTGTTTTAGGGTGTACAAATGCAGTTAGTACAACTGCTGTTCCTACTGACGGCATTTGACATCTGAGCTAAAATACTCTCCTCAGCATTCATATTTAAGACTGAAGTTATGGAAAAGGTTAAGTATAGATAGTTTTTTGTCACCTAGACACTGGGTCTATGCATTGGCTTTTTCATAACCTTCCCATAACTTCATCTTGACTATGCCTTCATGTCTGAATATTGTGATCAGTATCAAGTATAAAAATGTCTTTCAAAACGCAGTGAAGTACATGTATAGGCTAAGAGCACAGGTTTTAGAGAGAGAGAGTACTGGGTTCACATCACACACTTCTGTTCCTTAATGCCAGGGCCCCTCAGGAAACGATTTACCCTCACTGGGCATGTGATTCCCTCAATGGTAATATAGGGAGAGATAAACCCACCTTTCCTGGTAAAGGAATACGAAGATTAAAGTAAACGATACATTCAAAACGAATCAGAAAAAGCACGGCGCATGGAATGTCGTGGGTAACTGTCATCCGAGATGGGACCAAGAGCAGTGCTTGTCTGCATGGCACCCAATGTGGGAGGTGTTCATATGCCATGATTCCGAGTCTGGTGCCACAGCATAAAGGGCAGGCAGGACTGCTGCCTCTCTCTGCAGTAGTGTCCACAGAGATTCAGGCTGCATCCCAATAAGATCATTTTAAGGAAAAAGAGATATTTAAACATTTTTCTTAACCTTCACACCAAAGGCATTCTCTCCATAGAGAAGCATAAAGTAATTTTAAAATTGTTTTAGAATGTTTATTTTGCTAGTATGCTTTTCCTATGGCTGGACATACTACTTGGGAGTATAAATAAGGTCATGTAGCCGTATATTCGTTTTGAGTTCCTTCCAGAGAGATACCCGCTCCCGGTCATTACCTATGCACGAAGCAGGCTTAGTTCTATAATACACAAGCTTTATGCTGTGGTATGTGTTTCCATAAACCACTTTTTTTCTCTCTCTCACTGTAGTATTTATGGAAATGAATGTGTTACTGCTAAATATTTAAAATAGTAACTGTAGATAGTAGGATTATAATGCTATCAAAAACTTGATAAGTCACCATGTCTCTCCTCTTTTTCTTCATTTATCTATTCTTCTGTTTCCTTTAAATCTGAAGAAAGATTATTTTCGGGAACTATTTACTCTCTAAGCCGTACAAATTAAGAGGAAAAGAATCAACTCCTTTTTATGCAAAATTTCTGAATGACATAGAACCATAGGAATCAAATGATATACATTGAATTTCCTTTTCCTAAGGAACGGTTTATTGAGGAAAATAATCTTTCTCCTCCTCAGCAACAATTGTTTTGTCTGCTCAGTGAATTAAACTTTTAATACAAGCGTCACATTTCCCAAAAAATCCATTTCTCACTCTATGAAATCCTGGAGTCTGAAGAGATCCCAGTACATGAAACGCCCAGAGAAATTATTCCTTTATTAAGGCCAAAAGCAAAAATGTAAACAGTGACATTTGTCAGGTGAATTTTGGACACCAAAATGATCTCTTCCTTTTCTGACAACGTAGATGTTTCTAGCTGTATAAAACAAAACTGTGTAAAAATTATATTTGGATAAAAAAAGTTTTAATTGACTCAACCCTTGAAATTTAATCAAAAGTCCCACATGCTGGTTTGCATAAAACGGTTTTGCTGGCAGCTTTCTTAGTGTTAATGGTGAAACACGCAGTTAGTAAATCTTCTGTAACTACTTACTGCATTCGACATCTCAGCTAAAATTCTCTCCTCGGAATTCATATTTAATATGGGTGTTACGGAAAAGATTTAGTATAGATAATTTTTTGGCACGTAGACAATGGGTATATGCATTGGCTTTTGCCGTAACCCTCTCATAACGTCTTCTTGACTATGCTTTCATGCCTGAATATTGTGATCAGTATCAAGAATAAAAATGTCTTTTAAAAGGCAGTGAAGTACATGTAGTGGCAAAGAGCACAGGTTTCAGAGAGAGGGAGTACTAGGTTCACATCACACACTTCTGTTCTTTAATTCCAGTGCACCTCAGGAAACGAGTTAACCTCACAGACCATGTGATTCCCTCAATGGTAACATAGGGAGAGAAAACCCACATTCCTTGGTAAATGATTATGAAGATTAAACGAAACGATACATTCAAAACGACACAGACAAAGCACGGCGCTTTGATTGTCGGACGTAACTGTCATCCGAGGTTGGAGCAAGAGCAGTGCTTGTTTGCATGGCACCGTTTCTGCCATGACTCCGAACCTGGCGCCACAGCATAAAGGGCAGGCAAGACTGCTGCCTCTCGCTGCGCAAGTGTCCCCAGAAGTCCAGGCTGCATCCTACTAAAAGATTCTTTTAAGGAAAAAGAGATATTTAAACATTTTTCCTAAGCTTCACACTACAGGCATTCTCTCCAAAGAAAGAAGCAAAGAGTAATTTTAAAATTGTTTTAGAGTGTTTATTTTGCTAGTATGCTTTTCCTATGGAGGGACATACTACTTGGACGGTGAGTAAGGTCATGTTCCAGTGTTTTCATTTAGAGCTCCTTCCTGAGAGATGCCATCTCTCGATGATTATCTATTCACAAAGCAGACTTAGTCCTGCTACAAAAGCTTTATGCGGGTGTATGTGTTCCCATAAACCAATTTTTTAATCTCTCTTAAAGTAGTATTTAGAGAAATGAATGTGTTATTGCTAAAGATTTAAACTAGTAACTGTAGAAAGGAAGATTATAATGGTATCAAAGGCTTGATCTGTCACCATGTCAGTCCCCTTATTCATCACTTTTCCCTTCATCTGTTTCTTTTAAATCTTAGAAAGATTATTTTCGGGAACCATGTACTCCCAAAGAATTACAAATTAAGAGGAAAAGAATCAACTCGTTTTTATGAATAATTTCTGAATGAGAGGGAAGAATGGGAATCAAATGATATAAATTGTATTTCCTATTTTAAGGAACAGTTTATTGATGAAAATATTCTTTCATTTCCTCACCCACAATTGTTTTGACTGATCAGTGAATTAAACTTTGAATACAAGCTTCACATTTCCCTAACAATCCATTTTTCATTCTATGAAATCCTGGAGTCAGAAGAGATCCCAACACATGAAACGCCAATAGAAATTATTCTTTTATTAATGCCGAAAGCAAAACTGTAAACAATGACTTTTGTCAGGTGAACATTGGACACCAAAATAATCTCTTCCTTTTTCGCCAAAGGTAGATTTTCCTTGCTCAATAAAACAAAACTCTGTAAAAAATGTACCTGGATTAAAAAAAGGTTAAATGGCGGAACCATTCAAATTTTTTCAAAAGTGCCCGATGCTGGTGAGCATAAAACTTTTTTGCTGTCCTCCTTCTTAGTGTTTTAGGGTGTACAAATGCAGTTAGTACAACTGCTGTTCCTACTGACGGCATTTGACATCTGAGCTAAAATACTCTCCTCAGCATTCATATTTAAGACTGAAGTTATGGAAAAGGTTAAGTATAGATAGTTTTTTGTCACCTAGACACTGGGTCTATGCATTGGCTTTTTCATAACCTTCCCATAACTTCATCTTGACTATGCCTTCATGTCTGAATATTGTGATCAGTATCAAGTATAAAAATGTCTTTCAAAACGCAGTGAAGTACATGTATAGGCTAAGAGCACAGGTTTTAGAGAGAGAGAGTACTGGGTTCACATCACACACTTCTGTTCCTTAATGCCAGGGCCCCTCAGGAAACGATTTACCCTCACTGGGCATGTGATTCCCTCAATGGTAATATAGGGAGAGATAAACCCACCTTTCCTGGTAAAGGAATACGAAGATTAAAGTAAACGATACATTCAAAACGAATCAGAAAAAGCACGGCGCATGGAATGTCGTGGGTAACTGTCATCCGAGATGGGACCAAGAGCAGTGCTTGTCTGCATGGCACCCAATGTGGGAGGTGTTCATATGCCATGATTCCGAGTCTGGTGCCACAGCATAAAGGGCAGGCAGGACTGCTGCCTCTCTCTGCAGTAGTGTCCACAGAGATTCAGGCTGCATCCCAATAAGATCATTTTAAGGAAAAAGAGATATTTAAACATTTTTCTTAACCTTCACACCAAAGGCATTCTCTCCATAGAGAAGCATAAAGTAATTTTAAAATTGTTTTAGAATGTTTATTTTGCTAGTATGCTTTTCCTATGGCTGGACATACTACTTGGGAGTATAAATAAGGTCATGTAGCCGTATATTCGTTTTGAGTTCCTTCCAGAGAGATACCCGCTCCCGGTCATTACCTATGCACGAAGCAGGCTTAGTTCTATAATACACAAGCTTTATGCTGTGGTATGTGTTTCCATAAACCACTTTTTTTCTCTCTCTCACTGTAGTATTTATGGAAATGAATGTGTTACTGCTAAATATTTAAAATAGTAACTGTAGATAGTAGGATTATAATGCTATCAAAAACTTGATAAGTCACCATGTCTCTCCTCTTTTTCTTCATTTATCTATTCTTCTGTTTCCTTTAAATCTGAAGAAAGATTATTTTCGGGAACTATTTACTCTCTAAGCCGTACAAATTAAGAGGAAAAGAATCAACTCCTTTTTATGCAAAATTTCTGAACGACATAGAACCATAGGAATCAAATGATATACATTGAATTTCCTTTTCCTAAGGAACGGTTTATTGAGGAAAATAATCTTTCTCCTCCTCAGCAACAATTGTTTTGTCTGCTCAGTGAATTAAACTTTTAATACAAGCGTCACATTTCCCAAAAAATCCATTTCTCACTCTATGAAATCCTGGAGTCTGAAGAGATCCCAGTACATGAAACGCCCATAGAAATTATTCCTTTATTAAGGCCAAAAGCAAAAATGTAAACAGTGACATTTGTCAGGTGAATTTTGGACACCAAAATGATCTCTTCCTTTTCTGACAACGTAGATGTTTCTAGCTGTATAAAACAAAACTGTGTAAAAATTATATCTGGATAAAAAAAGTTTTAATTGACTCAACCCTTGAAATTTAATCAAAAGTCCCACATGCTGGTTTGCATAAAACGGTTTTGCTGGCAGCTTTCTTAGTGTTAATGGTGAAACACGCAGTTAGTAAATCTTCTGTAACTACTTACTGCATTCGACATCTCAGCAAAAATTCTCTCCTCGGAATTCATATTTAATATGGGTGTTACGGAAAAGATTTAGTATAGATAATTTTTTGGCACGTAGACAATGGGTATATGCATTGGCTTTTGCCGTAACCCTCTCATAACGTCTTCTTGACTATGCTTTCATGCCTGAATATTGTGATCAGTATCAAGAATAAAAATGTCTTTTAAAACGCAGTGAAGTACATGTAGTGGCAAAGAGCACAGGTTTCAGAGAGAGGGAGTACTAGGTTCACATCACACACTTCTGTTCTTTAATTCCAGTGCACCTCAGGAAACGAGTTAACCTCACAGACCATGTGATTCCCTCAATGGTAACATAGGGAGAGAAAACCCACATTCCTTGGTAAATGATTATGAAGATTAAACGAAACGATACATTCAAAACGACACAGACAAAGCACGGCGCTTTGATTGTCGGACGTAACTGTCATCCGAGGTTGGAGCAAGAGCAGTGCTTGTATGCATGGCACCGTTTCTGCCATGACTCCGAACCTGGCGCCACAGCATAAAGGGCAGGCAAGACTGCTGCCTCTCGCTGCGCAAGTGTCCCCAGAAGTCCAGGCTGCATCCTACTAAAAGATTCTTTTAAGGAAAAAGAGATATTTAAACATTTTTCCTAAGCTTCACACTACAGGCATTCTCTCCAAAGAAAGAAGCAAAGAGTAATTTTAAAATTGTTTTAGAGTGTTTATTTTGCTAGTATGCTTTTCCTATGGAGGGACATACTACTTGGACGGTGAGTAAGGTCATGTTCCAGTGTTTTCATTTAGAGCTCCTTCCTGAGAGATGCCAGCTCTCGATGATTATCTATTCACAAAGCAGACTTAGTCCTGCTACCAAAGCTTTATGCGGGTGTATGTGTTCCCATAAACCAATTTTTTAATCTCTCTTAAAGTAGTATTTAGAGAAATGAATGTGTTATTGCTAAAGATTTAAACTAGTAACTGTAGAAAGGAAGATTATAATGGTATCAAAGGCTTGATCTGTCACCATGTCAGTCCCCTTATTCATCACTTTTCCCTTCATCTGTTTCTTTTAAATCTTAGAAAGATTATTTTCGGGAACCATGTACTCCCAAAGAATTACAAATTAAGAGGAAAAGAATCAACTCGTTTTTATGAATAATTTCTGAATGAGAGGGAAGAATGGGAATCAAATGATATAAATTGTATTTCCTATTTTAAGGAACAGTTTATTGATGAAAATATTCTTTCATTTCCTCACCCACAATTGTTTTGACTGATCAGTGAATTAAACTTTGAATACAAGCTTCACATTTCCCTAACAATCCATTTTTCATTCTATGAAATCCTGGAGTCAGAAGAGATCCCAACACATGTAACGCCAATAGAAATTATTCTTTTATTAATGCCGAAAGCAAAACTGTAAACAATGACTTTTGTCAGGTGAACATTGGACACCAAAATAATCTCTTCCTTTTTCGCCAAAGGTAGATTTTCCTTGCTCAATAAAACAAAACTCTGTAAAAAATGTACCTGGATTAAAAAAAGGTTAAATGGCGGAACCATTCAAATTTTTTCAAAAGTGCCCCATGCTGGTGAGCATAAAACTTTTTTGCTGTCCTCCTTCTTAGTGTTTTAGGGTGTACAAATGCAGTTAGTACAACTGCTGTTCCTACTGACGGCATTTGACATCTGAGCTAAAATACTCTCCTCAGCATTCATATTTAAGACTGAAGTTATGGAAAAGGTTAAGTATAGATAGTTTTTTGTCACCTAGACACTGGGTCTATGCATTGGCTTTCTCATAACCCTCCCATAACTTCATCTTGACTATGCCTTCATGTCTGAATATTGTGATCAGTATCAAGTATAAAAATGTCTTTCAAAACGCAGTGAAGTACATGTATAGGCTAAGAGCACAGGTTTTAGAGAGAGAGAGTACTGGGTTCACATCACACACTTCTGTTCCTTAATGCCAGGGCCCCTCAGGAAACGATTTACCCTCACTGGGCATGTGATTCCCTCAATGGTAATATAGGGAGAGATAAACCCACCTTTCCTGGTAAAGGAATACGAAGATTAAAGTAAACGATACATTCAAAACGAATCAGAAAAAGCACGGCGCATGGAATGTCGTGGGTAACTGTCATCCGAGATGGGACCAAGAGCAGTGCTTGTCTGCATGGCACCCAATGTGGGAGGTGTTCATATGCCATGATTCCGAGTCTGGTGCCACAGCATAAAGGGCAGGCAGGACTGCTGCCTCTCTCTGCAGTAGTGTCCACAGAGATTCAGGCTGCATCCCAATAAGATCATTTTAAGGAAAAAGAGATATTTAAACATTTTTCTTAACCTTCACACCAAAGGCATTCTCTCCATAGAGAAGCATAAAGTAATTTTAAAATTGTTTTAGAATGTTTATTTTGCTAGTATGCTTTTCCTATGGCTGGACATACTACTTGGGAGTATAAATAAGGTCATGTAGCCGTATATTCGTTTTGAGTTCCTTCCAGAGAGATACCCGCTCCCGGTCATTACCTATGCACGAAGCAGGCTTAGTTCTATAATACACAAGCTTTATGCTGTGGTATGTGTTTCCATAAACCACTTTTTTTCTCTCTCTCACTGTAGTATTTATGGAAATGAATGTGTTACTGCTAAATATTTAAAATAGTAACTGTAGATAGTAGGATTATAATGCTATCAAAAACTTGATAAGTCACCATGTCTCTCCTCTTTTTCTTCATTTATCTATTCTTCTGTTTCCTTTAAATCTGAAGAAAGATTATTTTCGGGAACTATTTACTCTCTAAGCCGTACAAATTAAGAGGAAAAGAATCAACTCCTTTTTATGCAAAATTTCTGAATGACATAGAACCATAGGAATCAAATGATATACATTGAATTTCCTTTTCCTAAGGAACGGTTTATTGAGGAAAATAATCTTTCTCCTCCTCAGCAACAATTGTTTTGTCTGCTCAGTGAATTAAACTTTTAATACAAGCGTCACATTTCCCAAAAAATCCATTTCTCACTCTATGAAATCCTGGAGTCTGAAGAGATCCCAGTACATTAAACGCCCATAGAAATTATTCCTTTATTAAGGCCAAAAGCAAAAATGTAAACAGTGACATTTGTCAGGTGAATTTTGGACACCAAAATGATCTCTTCCTTTTCTGACAACGTAGATGTTTCTAGCTGTATAAAACAAAACTGTGTAAAAATTATATTTGGATAAAAAAAGTTTTAATTGACTCAACCCTTGAAATTTAATCAAAAGTCCCACATGCTGGTTTGCATAAAACGGTTTTGCTGGCAGCTTTCTTAGTGTTAATGGTGAAACACGCAGTTAGTAAATCTTCTGTAACTACTTACTGCATTCGACATCTCAGCTAAAATTCTCTCCTCGGAATTCATATTTAATATGGGTGTTACGGAAAAGATTTAGTATAGATAATTTTTTGGCACGTAGACAATGGGTATATGCATTGGCTTTTGCCGTAACCCTCTCATAACGTCTTCTTGACTATGCTTTCATGCCTGAATATTGTGATCAGTATCAAGAATAAAAATGTCTTTTAAAACGCAGTGAAGTACATGTAGTGGCAAAGAGCACAGGTTTCAGAGAGAGGGAGTACTAGGTTCACATCACACACTTCTGTTCTTTAATTCCAGTGCACCTCAGGAAACGAGTTAACCTCACAGACCATGTGATTCCCTCAATGGTAACATAGGGAGAGAAAACCCACATTCCTTGGTAAATGATTATGAAGATTAAACGAAACGATACATTCAAAACGACACAGACAAAGCACGGTGCTTTGATTGTCGGACGTAACTGTCATCCGAGGTTGGAGCAAGAGCAGTGCTTGTTTGCATGGCACCGTTTCTGCCATGACTCCGAACCTGGCGCCACAGCATAAAGGGCAGGCAAG
The DNA here is from genome assembly GCF_030020395.1 of Manis pentadactyla. NCBI lineage: Eukaryota > Metazoa > Chordata > Mammalia > Pholidota > Manidae > Manis > Manis pentadactyla. The sequence goes on along the minus strand of NC_080031.1, from coordinate 39,811,440 downwards.
ACTGCTGCCTCTCGCTGCGCAAGTGTCCCCAGAAGTCCAGGCTGCATCCTACTAAAAGATTCTTTTAAGGAAAAAGAGATATTTAAACATTTTTCCTAAGCTTCACACTACAGGCATTCTCTCCAAAGAAAGAAGCAAAGAGTAATTTTAAAATTGTTTTAGAGTGTTTATTTTGCTAGTATGCTTTTCCAATGGAGGGACATACTACTTGGACGGTGAGTAAGGTCATGTTCCAGTGTTTTCATTTAGAGCTCCTTCCTGAGAGATGCCATCTCTCGATGATTATCTATTCACAAAGCAGACTTAGTCCTGCTACAAAAGCTTTATGCGGGTGTATGTGTTCCCATAAACCAATTTTTTAATCTCTCTTAAAGTAGTATTTAGAGAAATGAATGTGTTATTGCTAAAGATTTAAACTAGTAACTGTAGAAAGGAAGATTATAATGGTATCAAAGGCTTGATCTGTCACCATGTCAGTCCCCTTATTCATCACTTTTCCCTTCATCTGTTTCTTTTAAATCTTAGAAAGATTATTTTCGGGAACCATGTACTCCCAAAGAATTACAAATTAAGAGGAAAAGAATCAACTCGTTTTTATGAATAATTTCTGAATGAGAGGGAAGAATGGGAATCAAATGATATAAATTGTATTTCCTATTTTAAGGAACAGTTTATTGATGAAAATATTCTTTCATTTCCTCACCCACAATTGTTTTGACTGATCAGTGAATTAAACTTTGAATACAAGCTTCACATTTCCCTAACAATCCATTTTTCATTCTATGAAATCCTGGAGTCAGAAGAGATCCCAACACATGAAACGCCAATAGAAATTATTCTTTTATTAATGCCGAAAGCAAAACTGTAAACAATGACTTTTGTCAGGTGAACATTGGACACCAAAATAATCTCTTCCTTTTTCGCCAAAGGTAGATTTTCCTTGCTCAATAAAACAAAACTCTGTAAAAAATGTACCTGGATTAAAAAAAGGTTAAATGGCGGAACCATTCAAATTTTTTCAAAAGTGCCCCATGCTGGTGAGCATAAAACTTTTTTGCTGTCCTCCTTCTTAGTGTTTTAGGGTGTACAAATGCAGTTAGTACAACTGCTGTTCCTACTGACGGCATTTGACATCTGAGCTAAAATACTCTCCTCAGCATTCATATTTAAGACTGAAGTTATGGAAAAGGTTAAGTATAGATAGTTTTTTGTCACCTAGACACTGGGTCTATGCATTGGCTTTCTCATAACCCTCCCATAACTTCATCTTGACTATGCCTTCATGTCTGAATATTGTGATCAGTATCAAGTATAAAAATGTCTTTCAAAACGCAGTGAAGTACATGTATAGGCTAAGAGCACAGGTTTTAGAGAGAGAGAGTACTGGGTTCACATCACACACTTCTGTTCCTTAATGCCAGGGCCCCTCAGGAAACGATTTACCCTCACTGGGCATGTGATTCCCTCAATGGTAATATAGGGAGAGATAAACCCACCTTTCCTGGTAAAGGAATACGAAGATTAAAGTAAACGATACATTCAAAACGAATCAGAAAAAGCACGGCGCATGGAATGTCGTGGGTAACTGTCATCCGAGATGGGACCAAGAGCAGTGCTTGTCTGCATGGCACCCAATGTGGGAGGTGTTCATATGCCATGATTCCGAGTCTGGTGCCACAGCATAAAGGGCAGGCAGGACTGCTGCCTCTCTCTGCAGTAGTGTCCACAGAGATTCAGGCTGCATCCCAATAAGATCATTTTAAGGAAAAAGAGATATTTAAACATTTTTCTTAACCTTCACACCAAAGGCATTCTCTCCATAGAGAAGCATAAAGTAATTTTAAAATTGTTTTAGAATGTTTATTTTGCTAGTATGCTTTTCCTATGGCTGGACATACTACTTGGGAGTATAAATAAGGTCATGTAGCCGTATATTCGTTTTGAGTTCCTTCCAGAGAGATACCCGCTCCCGGTCATTACCTATGCACGAAGCAGGCTTAGTTCTATAATACACAAGCTTTATGCTGTGGTATGTGTTTCCATAAACCACTTTTTTTCTCTCTCTCACTGTAGTATTTATGGAAATGAATGTGTTACTGCTAAATATTTAAAATAGTAACTGTAGATAGTAGGATTATAATGCTATCAAAAACTTGATAAGTCACCATGTCTCTCCTCTTTTTCTTCATTTATCTATTCTTCTGTTTCCTTTAAATCTGAAGAAAGATTATTTTCGGGAACTATTTACTCTCTAAGCCGTACAAATTAAGAGGAAAAGAATCAACTCCTTTTTATGCAAAATTTCTGAATGACATAGAACCATAGGAATCAAATGATATACATTGAATTTCCTTTTCCTAAGGAACGGTTTATTGAGGAAAATAATCTTTCTCCTCCTCAGCAACAATTGTTTTGTCTGCTCAGTGAATTAAACTTTTAATACAAGCGTCACATTTCCCAAAAAATCCATTTCTCACTCTATGAAATCCTGGAGTCTGAAGAGATCCCAGTACATGAAACGCCCAGAGAAATTATTCCTTTATTAAGGCCAAAAGCAAAAATGTAAACAGTGACATTTGTCAGGTGAATTTTGGACACCAAAATGATCTCTTCCTTTTCTGACAACGTAGATGTTTCTAGCTGTATAAAACAAAACTGTGTAAAAATTATATCTGGATAAAAAAAGTTTTAATTGACTCAACCCTTGAAATTTAATCAAAAGTCCCACATGCTGGTTTGCATAAAACGGTTTTGCTGGCAGCTTTCTTAGTGTTAATGGTGAAACACGCAGTTAGTAAATCTTCTGTAACTACTTACTGCATTCGACATCTCAGCTAAAATTCTCTCCTCGGAATTCATATTTAATATGGGTGTTACGGAAAAGATTTAGTATAGATAATTTTTTGGCACGTAGACAATGGGTATATGCATTGGCTTTTGCCGTAACCCTCTCATAACGTCTTCTTGACTATGCTTTCATGCCTGAATATTGTGATCAGTATCAAGAATAAAAATGTCTTTTAAAACGCAGTGAAGTACATGTAGTGGCAAAGAGCACAGGTTTCAGAGAGAGGGAGTACTAGGTTCACATCACACACTTCTGTTCTTTAATTCCAGTGCACCTCAGGAAACGAGTTAACCTCACAGACCATGTGATTCCCTCAATGGTAACATAGGGAGAGAAAACCCACATTCCTTGGTAAATGATTATGAAGATTAAACGAAACGATACATTCAAAACGACACAGACAAAGCACGGCGCTTTGATTGTCGGACGTAACTGTCATCCGAGGTTGGAGCAAGAGCAGTGCTTGTTTGCATGGCACCGTTTCTGCCATGACTCCGAACCTGGCGCCACAGCATAAAGGGCAGGCAAGACTGCTGCCTCTCGCTGCGCAAGTGTCCCCAGAAGTCCAGGCTGCATCCTACTAAAAGATTCTTTTAAGGAAAAAGAGATATTTAAACATTTTTCCTAAGCTTCACACTACAGGCATTCTCTCCAAAGAAAGAAGCAAAGAGTAATTTTAAAATTGTTTTAGAGTGTTTATTTTGCTAGTATGCTTTTCCAATGGAGGGACATACTACTTGGACGGTGAGTAAGGTCATGTTCCAGTGTTTTCATTTAGAGCTCCTTCCTGAGAGATGCCATCTCTCGATGATTATCTATTCACAAAGCAGACTTAGTCCTGCTACAAAAGCTTTATGCGGGTGTATGTGTTCCCATAAACCAATTTTTTAATCTCTCTTAAAGTAGTATTTAGAGAAATGAATGTGTTATTGCTAAAGATTTAAACTAGTAACTGTAGAAAGGAAGATTATAATGGTATCAAAGGCTTGATCTGTCACCATGTCAGTCCCCTTATTCATCACTTTTCCCTTCATCTGTTTCTTTTAAATCTTAGAAAGATTATTTTCGGGAACCATGTACTCCCAAAGAATTACAAATTAAGAGGAAAAGAATCAACTCGTTTTTATGAATAATTTCTGAATGAGAGGGAAGAATGGGAATCAAATGATATAAATTGTATTTCCTATTTTAAGGAACAGTTTATTGATGAAAATATTCTTTCATTTCCTCACCCACAATTGTTTTGACTGATCAGTGAATTAAACTTTGAATACAAGCTTCACATTTCCCTAACAATCCATTTTTCATTCTATGAAATCCTGGAGTCAGAAGAGATCCCAACACATGAAACGCCAATAGAAATTATTCTTTTATTAATGCCGAAAGCAAAACTGTAAACAATGACTTTTGTCAGGTGAACATTGGACACCAAAATAATCTCTTCCTTTTTCGCCAAAGGTAGATTTTCCTTGCTCAATAAAACAAAACTCTGTAAAAAATGTACCTGGATTAAAAAAAGGTTAAATGGCGGAACCATTCAAATTTTTTCAAAAGTGCCCCATGCTGGTGAGCATAAAACTTTTTTGCTGTCCTCCTTCTTAGTGTTTTAGGGTGTACAAATGCAGTTAGTACAACTGCTGTTCCTACTGACGGCATTTGACATCTGAGCTAAAATACTCTCCTCAGCATTCATATTTAAGACTGAAGTTATGGAAAAGGTTAAGTATAGATAGTTTTTTGTCACCTAGACACTGGGTCTATGCATTGGCTTTCTCATAACCCTCCCATAACTTCATCTTGACTATGCCTTCATGTCTGAATATTGTGATCAGTATCAAGTATAAAAATGTCTTTCAAAACGCAGTGAAGTACATGTATAGGCTAAGAGCACAGGTTTTAGAGAGAGAGAGTACTGGGTTCACATCACACACTTCTGTTCCTTAATGCCAGGGCCCCTCAGGAAACGATTTACCCTCACTGGGCATGTGATTCCCTCAATGGTAATATAGGGAGAGATAAACCCACCTTTCCTGGTAAAGGAATACGAAGATTAAAGTAAACGATACATTCAAAACGAATCAGAAAAAGCACGGCGCATGGAATGTCGTGGGTAACTGTCATCCGAGATGGGACCAAGAGCAGTGCTTGTCTGCATGGCACCCAATGTGGGAGGTGTTCATATGCCATGATTCCGAGTCTGGTGCCACAGCATAAAGGGCAGGCAGGACTGCTGCCTCTCTCTGCAGTAGTGTCCACAGAGATTCAGGCTGCATCCCAATAAGATCATTTTAAGGAAAAAGAGATATTTAAACATTTTTCTTAACCTTCACACCAAAGGCATTCTCTCCATAGAGAAGCATAAAGTAATTTTAAAATTGTTTTAGAATGTTTATTTTGCTAGTATGCTTTTCCTATGGCTGGACATACTACTTGGGAGTATAAATAAGGTCATGTAGCCGTATATTCGTTTTGAGTTCCTTCCAGAGAGATACCCGCTCCCGGTCATTACCTATGCACGAAGCAGGCTTAGTTCTATAATACACAAGCTTTATGCTGTGGTATGTGTTTCCATAAACCACTTTTTTTCTCTCTCTCACTGTAGTATTTATGGAAATGAATGTGTTACTGCTAAATATTTAAAATAGTAACTGTAGATAGTAGGATTATAATGCTATCAAAAACTTGATAAGTCACCATGTCTCTCCTCTTTTTCTTCATTTATCTATTCTTCTGTTTCCTTTAAATCTGAAGAAAGATTATTTTCGGGAACTATTTACTCTCTAAGCCGTACAAATTAAGAGGAAAAGAATCAACTCCTTTTTATGCAAAATTTCTGAATGACATAGAACCATAGGAATCAAATGATATACATTGAATTTCCTTTTCCTAAGGAACGGTTTATTGAGGAAAATAATCTTTCTCCTCCTCAGCAACAATTGTTTTGTCTGCTCAGTGAATTAAACTTTTAATACAAGCGTCACATTTCCCAAAAAATCCATTTCTCACTCTATGAAATCCTGGAGTCTGAAGAGATCCCAGTACATGAAACGCCCAGAGAAATTATTCCTTTATTAAGGCCAAAAGCAAAAATGTAAACAGTGACATTTGTCAGGTGAATTTTGGACACCAAAATGATCTCTTCCTTTTCTGACAACGTAGATGTTTCTAGCTGTATAAAACAAAACTGTGTAAAAATTATATCTGGATAAAAAAAGTTTTAATTGACTCAACCCTTGAAATTTAATCAAAAGTCCCACATGCTGGTTTGCATAAAACGGTTTTGCTGGCAGCTTTCTTAGTGTTAATGGTGAAACACGCAGTTAGTAAATCTTCTGTAACTACTTACTGCATTCGACATCTCAGCTAAAATTCTCTCCTCGGAATTCATATTTAATATGGGTGTTACGGAAAAGATTTAGTATAGATAATTTTTTGGCACGTAGACAATGGGTATATGCATTGGCTTTTGCCGTAACCCTCTCATAACGTCTTCTTGACTATGCTTTCATGCCTGAATATTGTGATCAGTATCAAGAATAAAAATGTCTTTTAAAACGCAGTGAAGTACATGTAGTGGCAAAGAGCACAGGTTTCAGAGAGAGGGAGTACTAGGTTCACATCACACACTTCTGTTCTTTAATTCCAGTGCACCTCAGGAAACGAGTTAACCTCACAGACCATGTGATTCCCTCAATGGTAACATAGGGAGAGAAAACCCACATTCCTTGGTAAATGATTATGAAGATTAAACGAAACGATACATTCAAAACGACACAGACAAAGCACGGCGCTTTGATTGTCGGACGTAACTGTCATCCGAGGTTGGAGCAAGAGCAGTGCTTGTTTGCATGGCACCGTTTCTGCCATGACTCCGAACCTGGCGCCACAGCATAAAGGGCAGGCAAGACTGCTGCCTCTCGCTGCGCAAGTGTCCCCAGAAGTCCAGGCTGCATCCTACTAAAAGATTCTTTTAAGGAAAAAGAGATATTTAAACATTTTTCCTAAGCTTCACACTACAGGCATTCTCTCCAAAGAAAGAAGCAAAGAGTAATTTTAAAATTGTTTTAGAGTGTTTATTTTGCTAGTATGCTTTTCCAATGGAGGGACATACTACTTGGACGGTGAGTAAGGTCATGTTCCAGTGTTTTCATTTAGAGCTCCTTCCTGAGAGATGCCATCTCTCGATGATTATCTATTCACAAAGCAGACTTAGTCCTGCTACAAAAGCTTTATGCGGGTGTATGTGTTCCCATAAACCAATTTTTTAATCTCTCTTAAAGTAGTATTTAGAGAAATGAATGTGTTATTGCTAAAGATTTAAACTAGTAACTGTAGAAAGGAAGATTATAATGGTATCAAAGGCTTGATCTGTCACCATGTCAGTCCCCTTATTCATCACTTTTCCCTTCATCTGTTTCTTTTAAATCTTAGAAAGATTATTTTCGGGAACCATGTACTCCCAAAGAATTACAAATTAAGAGGAAAAGAATCAACTCGTTTTTATGAATAATTTCTGAATGAGAGGGAAGAATGGGAATCAAATGATATAAATTGTATTTCCTATTTTAAGGAACAGTTTATTGATGAAAATATTCTTTCATTTCCTCACCCACAATTGTTTTGACTGATCAGTGAATTAAACTTTGAATACAAGCTTCACATTTCCCTAACAATCCATTTTTCATTCTATGAAATCCTGGAGTCAGAAGAGATCCCAACACATGAAACGCCAATAGAAATTATTCTTTTATTAATGCCGAAAGCAAAACTGTAAACAATGACTTTTGTCAGGTGAACATTGGACACCAAAATAATCTCTTCCTTTTTCGCCAAAGGTAGATTTTCCTTGCTCAATAAAACAAAACTCTGTAAAAAATGTACCTGGATTAAAAAAAGGTTAAATGGCGGAACCATTCAAATTTTTTCAAAAGTGCCCCATGCTGGTGAGCATAAAACTTTTTTGCTGTCCTCCTTCTTAGTGTTTTAGGGTGTACAAATGCAGTTAGTACAACTGCTGTTCCTACTGACGGCATTTGACATCTGAGCTAAAATACTCTCCTCAGCATTCATATTTAAGACTGAAGTTATGGAAAAGGTTAAGTATAGATAGTTTTTTGTCACCTAGACACTGGGTCTATGCATTGGCTTTCTCATAACCCTCCCATAACTTCATCTTGACTATGCCTTCATGTCTGAATATTGTGATCAGTATCAAGTATAAAAATGTCTTTCAAAACGCAGTGAAGTACATGTATAGGCTAAGAGCACAGGTTTTAGAGAGAGAGAGTACTGGGTTCACATCACACACTTCTGTTCCTTAATGCCAGGGCCCCTCAGGAAACGATTTACCCTCACTGGGCATGTGATTCCCTCAATGGTAATATAGGGAGAGATAAACCCACCTTTCCTGGTAAAGGAATACGAAGATTAAAGTAAACGATACATTCAAAACGAATCAGAAAAAGCACGGCGCATGGAATGTCGTGGGTAACTGTCATCCGAGATGGGACCAAGAGCAGTGCTTGTCTGCATGGCACCCAATGTGGGAGGTGTTCATATGCCATGATTCCGAGTCTGGTGCCACAGCATAAAGGGCAGGCAGGACTGCTGCCTCTCTCTGCAGTAGTGTCCACAGAGATTCAGGCTGCATCCCAATAAGATCATTTTAAGGAAAAAGAGATATTTAAACATTTTTCTTAACCTTCACACCAAAGGCATTCTCTCCATAGAGAAGCATAAAGTAATTTTAAAATTGTTTTAGAATGTTTATTTTGCTAGTATGCTTTTCCTATGGCTGGACATACTACTTGGGAGTATAAATAAGGTCATGTAGCCGTATATTCGTTTTGAGTTCCTTCCAGAGAGATACCCGCTCCCGGTCATTACCTATGCACGAAGCAGGCTTAGTTCTATAATACACAAGCTTTATGCTGTGGTATGTGTTTCCATAAACCACTTTTTTTCTCTCTCTCACTGTAGTATTTATGGAAATGAATGTGTTACTGCTAAATATTTAAAATAGTAACTGTAGATAGTAGGATTATAATGCTATCAAAAACTTGATAAGTCACCATGTCTCTCCTCTTTTTCTTCATTTATCTATTCTTCTGTTTCCTTTAAATCTGAAGAAAGATTATTTTCGGGAACTATTTACTCTCTAAGCCGTACAAATTAAGAGGAAAAGAATCAACTCCTTTTTATGCAAAATTTCTGAATGACATAGAACCATAGGAATCAAATGATATACATTGAATTTCCTTTTCCTAAGGAACGGTTTATTGAGGAAAATAATCTTTCTCCTCCTCAGCAACAATTGTTTTGTCTGCTCAGTGAATTAAACTTTTAATACAAGCGTCACATTTCCCAAAAAATCCATTTCTCACTCTATGAAATCCTGGAGTCTGAAGAGATCCCAGTACATGAAACGCCCAGAGAAATTATTCCTTTATTAAGGCCAAAAGCAAAAATGTAAACAGTGACATTTGTCAGGTGAATTTTGGACACCAAAATGATCTCTTCCTTTTCTGACAACGTAGATGTTTCTAGCTGTATAAAACAAAACTGTGTAAAAATTATATCTGGATAAAAAAAGTTTTAATTGACTCAACCCTTGAAATTTAATCAAAAGTCCCACATGCTGGTTTGCATAAAACGGTTTTGCTGGCAGCTTTCTTAGTGTTAATGGTGAAACACGCAGTTAGTAAATCTTCTGTAACTACTTACTGCATTCGACATCTCAGCTAAAATTCTCTCCTCGGAATTCATATTTAATATGGGTGTTACGGAAAAGATTTAGTATAGATAATTTTTTGGCACGTAGACAATGGGTATATGCATTGGCTTTTGCCGTAACCCTCTCATAACGTCTTCTTGACTATGCTTTCATGCCTGAATATTGTGATCAGTATCAAGAATAAAAATGTCTTTTAAAACGCAGTGAAGTACATGTAGTGGCAAAGAGCACAGGTTTCAGAGAGAGGGAGTACTAGGTTCACATCACACACTTCTGTTCTTTAATTCCAGTGCACCTCAGGAAACGAGTTAACCTCACAGACCATGTGATTCCCTCAATGGTAACATAGGGAGAGAAAACCCACATTCCTTGGTAAATGATTATGAAGATTAAACGAAACGATACATTCAAAACGACACAGACAAAGCACGGCGCTTTGATTGTCGGACGTAACTGTCATCCGAGGTTGGAGCAAGAGCAGTGCTTGTTTGCATGGCACCGTTTCTGCCATGACTCCGAACCTGGCGCCACAGCATAAAGGGCAGGCAAGACTGCTGCCTCTCGCTGCGCAAGTGTCCCCAGAAGTCCAGGCTGCATCCTACTAAAAGATTCTTTTAAGGAAAAAGAGATATTTAAACATTTTTCCTAAGCTTCACACTACAGTCATTCTCTCCAAAGAAAGAAGCAAAGAGTAATTTTAAAATTGTTTTAGAGTGTTTATTTTGCTAGTATGCTTTTCCTATGGAGGGACATACTACTTGGACGGTGAGTAAGGTCATGTTCCAGTGTTTTCATTTAGAGCTCCTTCCTGAGAGATGCCAGCTCTCGATGATTATCTATTCACAAAGCAGACTTAGTCCTGCTACAAAAGCTTTATGCGGGTGTATGTGTTCCCATAAACCAATTTTTTAATCTCTCTTAAAGTAGTATTTAGAGAAATGAATGTGTTATTGCTAAAGATTTAAACTAGTAACTGTAGAAAGGAAGATTATAATGGTATCAAAGGCTTGATCTGTCACCATGTCAGTCCCCTTATTCATCACTTTTCCCTTCATCTGTTTCTTTTAAATCTTAGAAAGATTATTTTCGGGAACCATGTACTCCCAAAGAATTACAAATTAAGAGGAAAAGAATCAACTCGTTTTTATGAATAATTTCTGAATGAGAGGGAAGAATGGGAATCAAATGATATAAATTGTATTTCCTATTTTAAGGAACAGTTTATTGATGAAAATATTCTTTCATTTCCTCACCCACAATTGTTTTGACTGATCAGTGAATTAAACTTTGAATACAAGCTTCACATTTCCCTAACAATCCATTTTTCATTCTATGAAATCCTGGAGTCAGAAGAGATCCCAACACATGAAACGCCAATAGAAATTATTCTTTTATTAATGCCGAAAGCAAAACTGTAAACAATGACTTTTGTCAGGTGAACATTGGACACCAAAATAATCTCTTCCTTTTTCGCCAAAGGTAGATTTTCCTTGCTCAATAAAACAAAACTCTGTAAAAAATGTACCTGGATTAAAAAAAGGTTAAATGGCGGAACCATTCAAATTTTTTCAAAAGTGCCCGATGCTGGTGAGCATAAAACTTTTTTGCTGTCCTCCTTCTTAGTGTTTTAGGGTGTACAAATGCAGTTAGTACAACTGCTGTTCCTACTGACGGCATTTGACATCTGAGCTAAAATACTCTCCTCAGCATTCATATTTAAGACTGAAGTTATGGAAAAGGTTAAGTATAGATAGTTTTTTGTCACCTAGACACTGGGTCTATGCATTGGCTTTTTCATAACCTTCCCATAACTTCATCTTGACTATGCCTTCATGTCTGAATATTGTGATCAGTATCAAGTATAAAAATGTCTTTCAAAACGCAGTGAAGTACATGTATAGGCTAAGAGCACAGGTTTTAGAGAGAGAGAGTACTGGGTTCACATCACACACTTCTGTTCCTTAATGCCAGGGCCCCTCAGGAAACGATTTACCCTCACTGGGCATGTGATTCCCTCAATGGTAATATAGGGAGAGATAAACCCACCTTTCCTGGTAAAGGAATACGAAGATTAAAGTAAACGATACATTCAAAACGAATCAGAAAAAGCACGGCGCATGGAATGTCGTGGGTAACTGTCATCCGAGATGGGACCAAGAGCAGTGCTTGTCTGCATGGCACCCAATGTGGGAGGTGTTCATATGCCATGATTCCGAGTCTGGTGCCACAGCATAAAGGGCAGGCAGGACTGCTGCCTCTCTCTGCAGTAGTGTCCACAGAGATTCAGGCTGCATCCCAATAAGATCATTTTAAGGAAAAAGAGATATTTAAACATTTTTCTTAACCTTCACACCAAAGGCATTCTCTCCATAGAGAAGCATAAAGTAATTTTAAAATTGTTTTAGAATGTTTATTTTGCTAGTATGCTTTTCCTATGGCTGGACATACTACTTGGGAGTATAAATAAGGTCATGTAGCCGTATATTCGTTTTGAGTTCCTTCCAGAGAGATACCCGCTCCCGGTCATTACCTATGCACGAAGCAGGCTTAGTTCTATAATACACAAGCTTTATGCTGTGGTATGTGTTTCCATAAACCACTTTTTTTCTCTCTCTCACTGTAGTATTTATGGAAATGAATGTGTTACTGCTAAATATTTAAAATAGTAACTGTAGATAGTAGGATTATAATGCTATCAAAAACTTGATAAGTCACCATGTCTCTCCTCTTTTTCTTCATTTATCTATTCTTCTGTTTCCTTTAAATCTGAAGAAAGATTATTTTCGGGAACTATTTACTCTCTAAGCCGTACAAATTAAGAGGAAAAGAATCAACTCCTTTTTATGCAAAATTTCTGAATGACATAGAACCATAGGAATCAAATGATATACATTGAATTTCCTTTTCCTAAGGAACGGTTTATTGAGGAAAATAATCTTTCTCCTCCTCAGCAACAATTGTTTTGTCTGCTCAGTGAATTAAACTTTTAATACAAGCGTCACATTTCCCAAAAAATCCATTTCTCACTCTATGAAATCCTGGAGTCTGAAGAGATCCCAGTACATGAAACGCCCAGAGAAATTATTCCTTTATTAAGGCCAAAAGCAAAAATGTAAACAGTGACATTTGTCAGGTGAATTTTGGACACCAAAATGATCTCTTCCTTTTCTGACAACGTAGATGTTTCTAGCTGTATAAAACAAAACTGTGTAAAAATTATATCTGGATAAAAAAAGTTTTAATTGACTCAACCCTTGAAATTTAATCAAAAGTCCCACATGCTGGTTTGCATAAAACGGTTTTGCTGGCAGCTTTCTTAGTGTTAATGGTGAAACACGCAGTTAGTAAATCTTCTGTAACTACTTACTGCATTCGACATCTCAGCAAAAATTCTCTCCTCAGAATTCATATTTAATATGGGTGTTACGGAAAAGATTTAGTATAGATAATTTTTTGGCACGTAGACAATGGGTATATGCATTGGCTTTTGCCGTAACCCTCTCATAACGTCTTCTTGACTATGCTTTCATGCCTGAATATTGTGATCAGTATCAAGAATAAAAATGTCTTTTAAAACGCAGTGAAGTACATGTAGTGGCAAAGAGCACAGGTTTCAGAGAGAGGGAGTACTAGGTTCACATCACACACTTCTGTTCTTTAATTCCAGTGCACCTCAGGAAACGAGTTAACCTCACAGACCATGTGATTCCCTCAATGGTAACATAGGGAGAGAAAACCCACATTCCTTGGTAAATGATTATGAAGATTAAACGAAACGATACATTCAAAACGACACAGACAAAGCACGGCGCTTTGATTGTCGGACGTAACTGTCATCCGAGGTTGGAGCAAGAGCAGTGCTTGTATGCATGGCACCGTTTCTGCCATGACTCCGAACCTGGCGCCACAGCATAAAGGGCAGGCAAGACTGCTGCCTCTCGCTGCGCAAGTGTCCCCAGAAGTCCAGGCTGCATCCTACTAAAAGATTCTTTTAAGGAAAAAGAGATATTTAAACATTTTTCCTAAGCTTCACACTACAGGCATTCTCTCCAAAGAAAGAAGCAAAGAGTAATTTTAAAATTGTTTTAGAGTGTTTATTTTGCTAGTATGCTTTTCCTATGGAGGGACATACTACTTGGACGGTGAGTAAGGTCATGTTCCAGTGTTTTCATTTAGAGCTCCTTCCTGAGAAATGCCAGCTCTCGATGATTATCTATTCACAAAGCAGACTTAGTCCTGCTACAAAAGCTTTATGCGGGTGTATGTGTTCCCATAAACCAATTTTTTAATCTCTCTTAAAGTAGTATTTAGAGAAATGAATGTGTTATTGCTAAAGATTTAAACTAGTAACTGTAGAAAGGAAGATTATAATGGTATCAAAGGCTTGATCTGTCACCATGTCAGTCCCCTTATTCATCACTTTTCCCTTCATCTGTTTCTTTTAAATCTTAGAAAGATTATTTTCGGGAACCATGTACTCCCAAAGAATTACAAATTAAGAGGAAAAGAATCAACTCGTGTTTATGAATAACTTCTGAATGAGAGGGAAGAATGGGAATCAAATGATATAAATTGTATTTCCTATTTTAAGGAACAGTTTATTGATGAAAATATTCTTTCATTTCCTCACCCACAATTGTTTTGACTGATCAGTGAATTAAACTTTGAATACAAGCTTCACATTTCCCTAACAATCCATTTTTCATTCTATGAAATCCTGGAGTCAGAAGAGATCCCAACACATGAAACGCCAATAGAAATTATTCTTTTATTAATGCCGAAAGCAAAACTGTAAACAATGACTTTTGTCAGGTGAACATTGGACACCAAAATAATCTCTTCCTTTTTCGCCAAAGGTAGATTTTCCTTGCTCAATAAAACAAAACTCTGTAAAAAATGTACCTGGATTAAAAAAAGGTTAAATGGCGGAACCATTCAAATTTTTTCAAAAGTGCCCCATGCTGGTGAGCATAAAACTTTTTTGCTGTCCTCCTTCTTAGTGTTTTAGGGTGTACAAATGCAGTTAGTACAACTGCTGTTCCTACTGACGGCATTTGACATCTGAGCTAAAATACTCTCCTCAGCATTCATATTTAAGACTGAAGTTATGGAAAAGGTTAAGTATAGATAGTTTTTTGTCACCTAGACACTGGGTCTATGCATTGGCTTTCTCATAACCCTCCCATAACTTCATCTTGACTATGCCTTCATGTCTGAATATTGTGATCAGTATCAAGTATAAAAATGTCTTTCAAAACGCAGTGAAGTACATGTATAGGCTAAGAGCACAGGTTTTAGAGAGAGAGAGTACTGGGTTCACATCACACACTTCTGTTCCTTAATGCCAGGGCCCCTCAGGAAACGATTTACCCTCACTGGGCATGTGATTCCCTCAATGGTAATATAGGTAGAGATAAACCCACCTTTCCTGGTAAAGGAATACGAAGATTAAAGTAAACGATACATTCAAAACGAATCAGAAAAAGCACGGCGCATGGAATGTCGTGGGTAACTGTCATCCGAGATGGGACCAAGAGCAGTGTTTGTCTGCATGGCACCCAATGTGGGAGGTGTTCATATGCCATGATTCCGAGTCTGGTGCCACAGCATAAAGGGCAGGCAGGACTGCTGCCTCTCTCTGCAGTAGTGTCCACAGAGATTCAGGCTGCATCCCAATAAGATCATTTTAAGGAAAAAGAGATATTTAAACATTTTTCTTAACCTTCACACCAAAGGCATTCTCTCCATAGAGAAGCATAAAGTAATTTTAAAATTGTTTTAGAATGTTTATTTTGCTAGTATGCTTTTCCTGTGGCTGGACATACTACTTGGGAGTATAAATAAGGTCATGTAGCCGTATATTCGTTTTGAGTTCCTTCCAGAGAGATACCCGCTCCCGGTCATTACCTATGCACGAAGCAGGCTTAGTTCTATAATACACAAGCTTTATGCTGTGGTATGTGTTTCCATAAACCACTTTTTTTCTCTCTCTCACTGTAGTATTTATGGAAATGAATGTGTTACTGCTAAATATTTAAAATAGTAACTGTAGATAGTAGGATTATAATGCTATCAAAAACTTGATAAGTCACCATGTCTCTCCTCTTTTTCTTCATTTATCTATTCTTCTGTTTCCTTTAAATCTGAAGAAAGATTATTTTCGGGAACTATTTACTCTCTAAGCCGTACAAATTAAGAGGAAAAGAATCAACTCCTTTTTATGCAAAATTTCTGAATGACATAGAACCATAGGAATCAAATGATATACATTGAATTTCCTTTTCCTAAGGAACGGTTTATTGAGGAAAATAATCTTTCTCCTCCTCAGCAACAATTGTTTTGTCTGCTCAGTGAATTAAACTTTTAATACAAGCGTCACATTTCCCAAAAAATCCATTTCTCACTCTATGAAATCCTGGAGTCTGAAGAGATCCCAGTACATTAAACGCCCATAGAAATTATTCCTTTATTAAGGCCAAAAGCAAAAATGTAAACAGTGACATTTGTCAGGTGAATTTTGGACACCAAAATGATCTCTTCCTTTTCTGACAACGTAGATGTTTCTAGCTGTATAAAACAAAACTGTGTAAAAATTATATCTGGATAAAAAAGTTTTAATTGACTCAACCCTTGAAATTTAATCAAAAGTCCCACATGCTGGTTTGCATAAAACGGTTTTGCTGGCAGCTTTCTTAGTGTTAATGGTGAAACACGCAGTTAGTAAATCTTCTGTAACTACTTACTGCATTCGACATCTCAGCAAAAATTCTCTCCTCGGAATTCATATTTAATATGGGTGTTACGGAAAAGATTTAGTATAGATAATTTTTTGGCACGTAGACAATGGGTATATGCATTGGCTTTTGCCGTAACCCTCTCATAACGTCTTCTTGACTATGCTTTCATGCCTGAATATTGTGATCAGTATCAAGAATAAAAATGTCTTTTAAAACGCAGTGAAGTACATGTAGTGGCAAAGAGCACAGGTTTCAGAGAGAGGGAGTACTAGGTTCACATCACACACTTCTGTTCTTTAATTCCAGTGCACCTCAGGAAACGAGTTAACCTCACAGACCATGTGATTCCCTCAATGGTAACATAGGGAGAGAAAACCCACATTCCTTGGTAAATGATTATGAAGATTAAACGAAACGATACATTCAAAACGACACAGACAAAGCACGGCGCTTTGATTGTCGGACGTAACTGTCATCCGAGGTTGGAGCAAGAGCAGTGCTTGTATGCATGGCACCGTTTCTGCCATGACTCCGAACCTGGCGCCACAGCATAAAGGGCAGGCAAGACTGCTGCCTCTCGCTGCGCAAGTGTCCCCAGAAGTCCAGGCTGCATCCTACTAAAAGATTCTTTTAAGGAAAAAGAGATATTTAAACATTTTTCCTAAGCTTCACACTACAGGCATTCTCTCCAAAGAAAGAAGCAAAGAGTAATTTTAAAATTGTTTTAGAGTGTTTATTTTGCTAGTATGCTTTTCCTATGGAGGGACATACTACTTGGACGGTGAGTAAGGTCATGTTCCAGTGTTTTCATTTAGAGCTCCTTCCTGAGAAATGCCAGCTCTCGATGATTATCTATTCACAAAGCAGACTTAGTCCTGCTACAAAAGCTTTATGCGGGTGTATGTGTTCCCATAATCCAATTTTTTAATCTCTCTTAAAGTAGTATTTAGAGAAATGAATGTGTTATTGCTAAAGATTTAAACTAGTAACTGTAGAAAGGAAGATTATAATGGTATCAAAGGCTTGATCTGTCACCATGTCAGTCCCCTTATTCATCACTTTTCCCTTCATCTGTTTCTTTTAAATCTTAGAAAGATTATTTTCGGGAACCATGTACTCCCAAAGAATTACAAATTAAGAGGAAAAGAATCAACTCGTGTTTATGAATAATTTCTGAATGAGAGGGAAGAATGGGAATCAAATGATATAAATTGTATTTCCTATTTTAAGGAACAGTTTATTGATGAAAATATTCTTTCATTTCCTCACCCACAATTGTTTTGACTGATCAGTGAATTAAACTTTGAATACAAGCTTCACATTTCCCTAACAATCCATTTTTCATTCTATGAAATCCTGGAGTCAGAAGAGATCCCAACACATGAAACGCCAATAGAAATTATTCTTTTATTAATGCCGAAAGCAAAACTGTAAACAATGACTTTTGTCAGGTGAACATTGGACACCAAAATAATCTCTTCCTTTTTCGCCAAAGGTAGATTTTCCTTGCTCAATAAAACAAAACTCTGTAAAAAATGTACCTGGATTAAAAAAAGGTTAAATGGCGGAACCATTCAAATTTTTTCAAAAGTGCCCCATGCTGGTGAGCATAAAACTTTTTTGCTGTCCTCCTTCTTAGTGTTTTAGGGTGTACAAATGCAGTTAGTACAACTGCTGTTCCTACTGACGGCATTTGACATCTGAGCTAAAATACTCTCCTCAGCATTCATATTTAAGACTGAAGTTATGGAAAAGGTTAAGTATAGATAGTTTATTGTCACCTAGACACTGGGTCTATGCATTGGCTTTCTCATAACCCTCCCATAACTTCATCTTGACTATGCCTTCATGTCTGAATATTGTGATCAGTATCAAGTATAAAAATGTCTTTCAAAACGCAGTGAAGTACATGTATAGGCTAAGAGCACAGGTTTTAGAGAGAGAGAGTACTGGGTTCACATCACACACTTCTGTTCCTTAATGCCAGGGCCCCTCAGGAAACGATTTACCCTCACTGGGCATGTGATTCCCTCAATGGTAATATAGGGAGAGATAAACCCACCTTTCCTGGTAAAGGAATACGAAGATTAAAGTAAACGATACATTCAAAACGAATCAGAAAAAGCACGGCGCATGGAATGTCGTGGGTAACTGTCATCCGAGATGGGACCAAGAGCAGTGCTTGTCTGCATGGCACCCAATGTGGGAGGTGTTCATATGCCATGATTCCGAGTCTGGTGCCACAGCATAAAGGGCAGGCAGGACTGCTGCCTCTCTCTGCAGTAGTGTCCACAGAGATTCAGGCTGCATCCCAATAAGATCATTTTAAGGAAAAAGAGATATTTAAACATTTTTCTTAACCTTCACACCAAAGGCATTCTCTCCATAGAGAAGCATAAAGTAATTTTAAAATTGTTTTAGAATGTTTATTTTGCTAGTATGCTTTTCCTGTGGCTGGACATACTACTTGGGAGTATAAATAAGGTCATGTAGCCGTATATTCGTTTTGAGTTCCTTCCAGAGAGATACCCGCTCCCGGTCATTACCTATGCACGAAGCAGGCTTAGTTCTATAATACACAAGCTTTATGCTGTGGTATGTGTTTCCATAAACCACTTTTTTTCTCTCTCTCACTGTAGTATTTATGGAAATGAATGTGTTACTGCTAAATATTTAAAATAGTAACTGTAGATAGTAGGATTATAATGCTATCAAAAACTTGATAAGTCACCATGTCTCTCCTCTTTTTCTTCATTTATCTATTCTTCTGTTTCCTTTAAATCTGAAGAAAGATTATTTTCGGGAACTATTTACTCTCTAAGCCGTACAAATTAAGAGGAAAAGAATCAACTCCTTTTTATGCAAAATTTCTGAATGACATAGAACCATAGGAATCAAATGATATACATTGAATTTCCTTTTCCTAAGGAACGGTTTATTGAGGAAAATAATCTTTCTCCTCCTCAGCAACAATTGTTTTGTCTGCTCAGTGAATTAAACTTTTAATACAAGCGTCACATTTCCCAAAAAATCCATTTCTCACTCTATGAAATCCTGGAGTCTGAAGAGATCCCAGTACATGAAACGCCCATAGAAATTATTCCTTTATTAAGGCCAAAAGCAAAAATGTAAACAGTGACATTTGTCAGGTGAATTTTGGACACCAAAATGATCTCTTCCTTTTCTGACAACGTAGATGTTTCTAGCTGTATAAAACAAAACTGTGTAAAAATTATATCTGGATAAAAAAAGTTTTAATTGACTCAACCCTTGAAATTTAATCAAAAGTCCCACATGCTGGTTTGCATAAAACGGTTTTGCTGGCAGCTTTCTTAGTGTTAATGGTGAAACACGCAGTTAGTAAATCTTCTGTAACTACTTACTGCATTCGACATCTCAGCAAAAATTCTCTCCTCGGAATTCATATTTAATATGGGTGTTACGGAAAAGATTTAGTATAGATAATTTTTTGGCACGTAGACAATGGGTATATGCATTGGCTTTTGCCGTAACCCTCTCATAACGTCTTCTTGACTATGCTTTCATGCCTGAATATTGTGATCAGTATCAAGAATAAAAATGTCTTTTAAAACGCAGTGAAGTACATGTAGTGGCAAAGAGCACAGGTTTCAGAGAGAGGGAGTACTAGGTTCACATCACACACTTCTGTTCTTTAATTCCAGTGCACCTCAGGAAACGAGTTAACCTCACAGACCATGTGATTCCCTCAATGGTAACATAGGGAGAGAAAACCCACATTCCTTGGTAAATGATTATGAAGATTAAACGAAACGATACATTCAAAACGACACAGACAAAGCACGGCGCTTTGATTGTCGGACGTAACTGTCATCCGAGGTTGGAGCAAGAGCAGTGCTTGTATGCATGGCACCGTTTCTGCCATGACTCCGAACCTGGCGCCACAGCATAAAGGGCAGGCAAGACTGCTGCCTCTCGCTGCGCAAGTGTCCCCAGAAGTCCAGGCTGCATCCTACTAAAAGATTCTTTTAAGGAAAAAGAGATATTTAAACATTTTTCCTAAGCTTCACACTACAGGCATTCTCTCCAAAGAAAGAAGCAAAGAGTAATTTTAAAATTGTTTTAGAGTGTTTATTTTGCTAGTATGCTTTTCCTATGGAGGGACATACTACTTGGACGGTGAGTAAGGTCATGTTCCAGTGTTTTCATTTAGAGCTCCTTCCTGAGAGATGCCAGCTCTCGATGATTATCTATTCACAAAGCAGACTTAGTCCTGCTACAAAAGCTTTATGCGGGTGTATGTGTTCCCATAAACCAATTTTTTAATCTCTCTTAAAGTAGTATTTAGAGAAATGAATGTGTTATTGCTAAAGATTTAAACTAGTAACTGTAGAAAGGAAGATTATAATGGTATCAAAGGCTTGATCTGTCACCATGTCAGTCCCCTTATTCATCACTTTTCCCTTCATCTGTTTCTTTTAAATCTAAGAAAGATTATTTTCGGGAACCATGTACTCCCAAAGAATTACAAATTAAGAGGAAAAGAATCAACTCGTGTTTATGAATAATTTCTGAATGAGAGGGAAGAATGGGAATCAAATGATATAAATTGTATTTCCTATTTTAAGGAACAGTTTATTGATGAAAATATTCTTTCATTTCCTCACCCACAATTGTTTTGACTGATCAGTGAATTAAACTTTGAATACAAGCTTCACATTTCCCTAACAATCCATTTTTCATTCTATGAAATCCTGGAGTCAGAAGAGATCCCAACACATGAAACGCCAATAGAAATTATTCTTTTATTAATGCCGAAAGCAAAACTGTAAACAATGACTTTTGTCAGGTGAACATTGGACACCAAAATAATCTCTTCCTTTTTCGCCAAAGGTAGATTTTCCTTGCTCAATAAAACAAAACTCTGTAAAAAATGTACCTGGATTAAAAAAAGGTTAAATGGTGGAACCATTCAAATTTTTTCAAAAGTGCCCCATGCTGGTGAGCATAAAACTTTTTTGCTGTCCTCCTTCTTAGTGTTTTAGGGTGTACAAATGCAGTTAGTACAACTGCTGTTCCTACTGACGGCATTTGACATCTGAGCTAAAATACTCTCCTCAGCATTCATATTTAAGACTGAAGTTATGGAAAAGGTTAAGTATAGATAGTTTTTTGTCACCTAGACACTGGGTCTATGCATTGGCTTTCTCATAACCCTCCCATAACTTCATCTTGACTATGCCTTCATGTCTGAATATTGTGATCAGTATCAAGTATAAAAATGTCTTTCAAAACGCAGTGAAGTACATGTATAGGCTAAGAGCACAGGTTTTAGAGAGAGAGAGTACTGGGTTCACATCACACACTTCTGTTCCTTAATGCCAGGGCCCCTCAGGAAACGATTTACCCTCACTGGGCATGTGATTCCCTCAATGGTAATATAGGTAGAGATAAACCCACCTTTCCTGGTAAAGGAATACGAAGATTAAAGTAAACGATACATTCAAAACGAATCAGAAAAAGCACGGCGCATGGAATGTCGTGGGTAACTGTCATCCGAGATGGGACCAAGAGCAGTGTTTGTCTGCATGGCACCCAATGTGGGAGGTGTTCATATGCCATGATTCCGAGTCTGGTGCCACAGCATAAAGGGCAGGCAGGACTGCTGCCTCTCTCTGCAGTAGTGTCCACAGAGATTCAGGCTGCATCCCAATAAGATCATTTTAAGGAAAAAGAGATATTTAAACATTTTTCTTAACCTTCACACCAAAGGCATTCTCTCCATAGAGAAGCATAAAGTAATTTTAAAATTGTTTTAGAATGTTTATTTTGCTAGTATGCTTTTCCTGTGGCTGGACATACTACTTGGGAGTATAAATAAGGTCATGTAGCCGTATATTCGTTTTGAGTTCCTTCCAGAGAGATACCCGCTCCCGGTCATTACCTATGCACGAAGCAGGCTTAGTTCTATAATACACAAGCTTTATGCTGTGGTATGTGTTTCCATAAACCACTTTTTTTCTCTCTCTCACTGTAGTATTTATGGAAATGAATGTGTTACTGCTAAATATTTAAAATAGTAACTGTAGATAGTAGGATTATAATGCTATCAAAAACTTGATAAGTCACCATGTCTCTCCTCTTTTTCTTCATTTATCTATTCTTCTGTTTCCTTTAAATCTGAAGAAAGATTATTTTCGGGAACTATTTACTCTCTAAGCCGTACAAATTAAGAGGAAAAGAATCAACTCCTTTTTATGCAAAATTTCTGAATGACATAGAACCATAGGAATCAAATGATATACATTGAATTTCCTTTTCCTAAGGAACGGTTTATTGAGGAAAATAATCTTTCTCCTCCTCAGCAACAATTGTTTTGTCTGCTCAGTGAATTAAACTTTTAATACAAGCGTCACATTTCCCAAAAAATCCATTTCTCACTCTATGAAATCCTGGAGTCTGAAGAGATCCCAGTACATTAAACGCCCATAGAAATTATTCCTTTATTAAGGCCAAAAGCAAAAATGTAAACAGTGACATTTGTCAGGTGAATTTTGGACACCAAAATGATCTCTTCCTTTTCTGACAACGTAGATGTTTCTAGCTGTATAAAACAAAACTGTGTAAAAATTATATCTGGATAAAAAAGTTTTAATTGACTCAACCCTTGAAATTTAATCAAAAGTCCCACATGCTGGTTTGCATAAAACGGTTTTGCTGGCAGCTTTCTTAGTGTTAATGGTGAAACACGCAGTTAGTAAATCTTCTGTAACTACTTACTGCATTCGACATCTCAGCAAAAATTCTCTCCTCGGAATTCATATTTAATATGGGTGTTACGGAAAAGATTTAGTATAGATAATTTTTTGGCACGTAGACAATGGGTATATGCATTGGCTTTTGCCGTAACCCTCTCATAACGTCTTCTTGACTATGCTTTCATGCCTGAATATTGTGATCAGTATCAAGAATAAAAATGTCTTTTAAAACGCAGTGAAGTACATGTAGTGGCAAAGAGCACAGGTTTCAGAGAGAGGGAGTACTAGGTTCACATCACACACTTCTGTTCTTTAATTCCAGTGCACCTCAGGAAACGAGTTAACCTCACAGACCATGTGATTCCCTCAATGGTAACATAGGGAGAGAAAACCCACATTCCTTGGTAAATGATTATGAAGATTAAACGAAACGATACATTCAAAACGACACAGACAAAGCACGGCGCTTTGATTGTCGGACGTAACTGTCATCCGAGGTTGGAGCAAGAGCAGTGCTTGTATGCATGGCACCGTTTCTGCCATGACTCCGAACCTGGCGCCACAGCATAAAGGGCAGGCAAGACTGCTGCCTCTCGCTGCGCAAGTGTCCCCAGAAGTCCAGGCTGCATCCTACTAAAAGATTCTTTTAAGGAAAAAGAGATATTTAAACATTTTTCCTAAGCTTCACACTACAGGCATTCTCTCCAAAGAAAGAAGCAAAGAGTAATTTTAAAATTGTTTTAGAGTGTTTATTTTGCTAGTATGCTTTTCCTATGGAGGGACATACTACTTGGACGGTGAGTAAGGTCATGTTCCAGTGTTTTCATTTAGAGCTCCTTCCTGAGAAATGCCAGCTCTCGATGATTATCTATTCACAAAGCAGACTTAGTCCTGCTACAAAAGCTTTATGCGGGTGTATGTGTTCCCATAATCCAATTTTTTAATCTCTCTTAAAGTAGTATTTAGAGAAATGAATGTGTTATTGCTAAAGATTTAAACTAGTAACTGTAGAAAGGAAGATTATAATGGTATCAAAGGCTTGATCTGTCACCATGTCAGTCCCCTTATTCATCACTTTTCCCTTCATCTGTTTCTTTTAAATCTTAGAAAGATTATTTTCGGGAACCATGTACTCCCAAAGAATTACAAATTAAGAGGAAAAGAATCAACTCGTGTTTATGAATAATTTCTGAATGAGAGGGAAGAATGGGAATCAAATGATATAAATTGTATTTCCTATTTTAAGGAACAGTTTATTGATGAAAATATTCTTTCATTTCCTCACCCACAATTGTTTTGACTGATCAGTGAATTAAACTTTGAATACAAGCTTCACATTTCCCTAACAATCCATTTTTCATTCTATGAAATCCTGGAGTCAGAAGAGATCCCAACACATGAAACGCCAATAGAAATTATTCTTTTATTAATGCCGAAAGCAAAACTGTAAACAATGACTTTTGTCAGGTGAACATTGGACACCAAAATAATCTCTTCCTTTTTCGCCAAAGGTAGATTTTCCTTGCTCAATAAAACAAAACTCTGTAAAAAATGTACCTGGATTAAAAAAAGGTTAAATGGCGGAACCATTCAAATTTTTTCAAAAGTGCCCCATGCTGGTGAGCATAAAACTTTTTTGCTGTCCTCCTTCTTAGTGTTTTAGGGTGTACAAATGCAGTTAGTACAACTGCTGTTCCTACTGACGGCATTTGACATCTGAGCTAAAATACTCTCCTCAGCATTCATATTTAAGACTGAAGTTATGGAAAAGGTTAAGTATAGATAGTTTATTGTCACCTAGACACTGGGTCTATGCATTGGCTTTCTCATAACCCTCCCATAACTTCATCTTGACTATGCCTTCATGTCTGAATATTGTGATCAGTATCAAGTATAAAAATGTCTTTCAAAACGCAGTGAAGTACATGTATAGGCTAAGAGCACAGGTTTTAGAGAGAGAGAGTACTGGGTTCACATCACACACTTCTGTTCCTTAATGCCAGGGCCCCTCAGGAAACGATTTACCCTCACTGGGCATGTGATTCCCTCAATGGTAATATAGGGAGAGATAAACCCACCTTTCCTGGTAAAGGAATACGAAGATTAAAGTAAACGATACATTCAAAACGAATCAGAAAAAGCACGGCGCATGGAATGTCGTGGGTAACTGTCATCCGAGATGGGACCAAGAGCAGTGCTTGTCTGCATGGCACCCAATGTGGGAGGTGTTCATATGCCATGATTCCGAGTCTGGTGCCACAGCATAAAGGGCAGGCAGGACTGCTGCCTCTCTCTGCAGTAGTGTCCACAGAGATTCAGGCTGCATCCCAATAAGATCATTTTAAGGAAAAAGAGATATTTAAACATTTTTCTTAACCTTCACACCAAAGGCATTCTCTCCATAGAGAAGCATAAAGTAATTTTAAAATTGTTTTAGAATGTTTATTTTGCTAGTATGCTTTTCCTGTGGCTGGACATACTACTTGGGAGTATAAATAAGGTCATGTAGCCGTATATTCGTTTTGAGTTCCTTCCAGAGAGATACCCGCTCCCGGTCATTACCTATGCACGAAGCAGGCTTAGTTCTATAATACACAAGCTTTATGCTGTGGTATGTGTTTCCATAAACCACTTTTTTTCTCTCTCTCACTGTAGTATTTATGGAAATGAATGTGTTACTGCTAAATATTTAAAATAGTAACTGTAGATAGTAGGATTATAATGCTATCAAAAACTTGATAAGTCACCATGTCTCTCCTCTTTTTCTTCATTTATCTATTCTTCTGTTTCCTTTAAATCTGAAGAAAGATTATTTTCGGGAACTATTTACTCTCTAAGCCGTACAAATTAAGAGGAAAAGAATCAACTCCTTTTTATGCAAAATTTCTGAATGACATAGAACCATAGGAATCAAATGATATACATTGAATTTCCTTTTCCTAAGGAACGGTTTATTGAGGAAAATAATCTTTCTCCTCCTCAGCAACAATTGTTTTGTCTGCTCAGTGAATTAAACTTTTAATACAAGCGTCACATTTCCCAAAAAATCCATTTCTCACTCTATGAAATCCTGGAGTCTGAAGAGATCCCAGTACATGAAACGCCCATAGAAATTATTCCTTTATTAAGGCCAAAAGCAAAAATGTAAACAGTGACATTTGTCAGGTGAATTTTGGACACCAAAATGATCTCTTCCTTTTCTGACAACGTAGATGTTTCTAGCTGTATAAAACAAAACTGTGTAAAAATTATATCTGGATAAAAAAAGTTTTAATTGACTCAACCCTTGAAATTTAATCAAAAGTCCCACATGCTGGTTTGCATAAAACGGTTTTGCTGGCAGCTTTCTTAGTGTTAATGGTGAAACACGCAGTTAGTAAATCTTCTGTAACTACTTACTGCATTCGACATCTCAGCAAAAATTCTCTCCTCGGAATTCATATTTAATATGGGTGTTACGGAAAAGATTTAGTATAGATAATTTTTTGGCACGTAGACAATGGGTATATGCATTGGCTTTTGCCGTAACCCTCTCATAACGTCTTCTTGACTATGCTTTCATGCCTGAATATTGTGATCAGTATCAAGAATAAAAATGTCTTTTAAAACGCAGTGAAGTACATGTAGTGGCAAAGAGCACAGGTTTCAGAGAGAGGGAGTACTAGGTTCACATCACACACTTCTGTTCTTTAATTCCAGTGCACCTCAGGAAACGAGTTAACCTCACAGACCATGTGATTCCCTCAATGGTAACATAGGGAGAGAAAACCCACATTCCTTGGTAAATGATTATGAAGATTAAACGAAACGATACATTCAAAACGACACAGACAAAGCACGGCGCTTTGATTGTCGGACGTAACTGTCATCCGAGGTTGGAGCAAGAGCAGTGCTTGTATGCATGGCACCGTTTCTGCCATGACTCCGAACCTGGCGCCACAGCATAAAGGGCAGGCAAGACTGCTGCCTCTCGCTGCGCAAGTGTCCCCAGAAGTCCAGGCTGCATCCTACTAAAAGATTCTTTTAAGGAAAAAGAGATATTTAAACATTTTTCCTAAGCTTCACACTACAGGCATTCTCTCCAAAGAAAGAAGCAAAGAGTAATTTTAAAATTGTTTTAGAGTGTTTATTTTGCTAGTATGCTTTTCCTATGGAGGGACATACTACTTGGACGGTGAGTAAGGTCATGTTCCAGTGTTTTCATTTAGAGCTCCTTCCTGAGAGATGCCAGCTCTCGATGATTATCTATTCACAAAGCAGACTTAGTCCTGCTACAAAAGCTTTATGCGGGTGTATGTGTTCCCATAAACCAATTTTTTAATCTCTCTTAAAGTAGTATTTAGAGAAATGAATGTGTTATTGCTAAAGATTTAAACTAGTAACTGTAGAAAGGAAGATTATAATGGTATCAAAGGCTTGATCTGTCACCATGTCAGTCCCCTTATTCATCACTTTTCCCTTCATCTGTTTCTTTTAAATCTAAGAAAGATTATTTTCGGGAACCATGTACTCCCAAAGAATTACAAATTAAGAGGAAAAGAATCAACTCGTGTTTATGAATAATTTCTGAATGAGAGGGAAGAATGGGAATCAAATGATATAAATTGTATTTCCTATTTTAAGGAACAGTTTATTGATGAAAATATTCTTTCATTTCCTCACCCACAATTGTTTTGACTGATCAGTGAATTAAACTTTGAATACAAGCTTCACATTTCCCTAACAATCCATTTTTCATTCTATGAAATCCTGGAGTCAGAAGAGATCCCAACACATGAAACGCCAATAGAAATTATTCTTTTATTAATGCCGAAAGCAAAACTGTAAACAATGACTTTTGTCAGGTGAACATTGGACACCAAAATAATCTCTTCCTTTTTCGCCAAAGGTAGATTTTCCTTGCTCAATAAAACAAAACTCTGTAAAAAATGTACCTGGATTAAAAAAAGGTTAAATGGTGGAACCATTCAAATTTTTTCAAAAGTGCCCCATGCTGGTGAGCATAAAACTTTTTTGCTGTCCTCCTTCTTAGTGTTTTAGGGTGTACAAATGCAGTTAGTACAACTGCTGTTCCTACTGACGGCATTTGACATCTGAGCTAAAATACTCTCCTCAGCATTCATATTTAAGACTGAAGTTATGGAAAAGGTTAAGTATAGATAGTTTTTTGTCACCTAGACACTGGGTCTATGCATTGGCTTTCTCATAACCCTCCCATAACTTCATCTTGACTATGCCTTCATGTCTGAATATTGTGATCAGTATCAAGTATAAAAATGTCTTTCAAAACGCAGTGAAGTACATGTATAGGCTAAGAGCACAGGTTTTAGAGAGAGAGAGTACTGGGTTCACATCACACACTTCTGTTCCTTAATGCCAGGGCCCCTCAGGAAACGATTTACCCTCACTGGGCATGTGATTCCCTCAATGGTAATATAGGGAGAGATAAACCCACCTTTCCTGGTAAAGGAATACGAAGATTAAAGTAAACGATACATTCAAAACGAATCAGAAAAAGCACGGCGCATGGAATGTCGTGGGTAACTGTCATCCGAGATGGGACCAAGAGCAGTGCTTGTCTGCATGGCACCCAATGTGGGAGGTGTTCATATGCCATGATTCCGAGTCTGGTGCCACAGCATAAAGGGCAGGCAGGACTGCTGCCTCTCTCTGCAGTAGTGTCCACAGAGATTCAGGCTGCATCCCAATAAGATCATTTTAAGGAAAAAGAGATATTTAAACATTTTTCTTAACCTTCACACCAAAGGCATTCTCTCCATAGAGAAGCATAAAGTAATTTTAAAATTGTTTTAGAATGTTTATTTTGCTAGTATGCTTTTCCTGTGGCTGGACATACTACTTGGGAGTATAAATAAGGTCATGTAGCCGTATATTCGTTTTGAGTTCCTTCCAGAGAGATACCCGCTCCCGGTCATTACCTATGCACGAAGCAGGCTTAGTTCTATAATACACAAGCTTTATGCTGTGGTATGTGTTTCCATAAATCACTTTTTTTCTCTCTCTCACTGTAGTATTTATGGAAATGAATGTGTTACTGCTAAATATTTAAAATAGTAACTGTAGATAGTAGGATTATAATGCTATCAAAAACTTGATAAGTCACCATGTCTCTCCTCTTTTTCTTCATTTATCTATTCTTCTGTTTCCTTTAAATCTGAAGAAAGATTATTTTCGGGAACTATTTACTCTCTAAGCCGTACAAATTAAGAGGAAAAGAATCAACTCCTTTTTATGCAAAATTTCTGAATGACATAGAACCATAGGAATCAAATGATATACATTGAATTTCCTTTTCCTAAGGAACGGTTTATTGAGGAAAATAATCTTTCTCCTCCTCAGCAACAATTGTTTTGTCTGCTCAGTGAATTAAACTTTTAATACAAGCGTCACATTTCCCAAAAAATCCATTTCTCACTCTATGAAATCCTGGAGTCTGAAGAGATCCCAGTACATGAAACGCCCATAGAAATTATTCCTTTATTAAGGCCAAAAGCAAAAATGTAAACAGTGACATTTGTCAGGTGAATTTTGGACACCAAAATGATCTCTTCCTTTCCTGACAACGTAGATGTTTCTAGCTGTATAAAACAAAACTGTGTAAAAATTATATCTGGATAAAAAAAGTTTTAATTGACTCAACCCTTGAAATTTAATCAAAAGTCCCACATGCTGGTTTGCATAAAACGGTTTTGCTGGCAGCTTTCTTAGTGTTAATGGTGAAACACGCAGTTAGTAAATCTTCTGTAACTACTTACTGCATTCGACATCTCAGCAAAAATTCTCTCCTCGGAATTCATATTTAATATGGGTGTTACGGAAAAGATTTAGTATAGATAATTTTTTGGCACGTAGACAATGGGTATATGCATTGGCTTTTGCCGTAACCCTCTCATAACGTCTTCTTGACTATGCTTTCATGCCTGAATATTGTGATCAGTATCAAGAATAAAAATGTCTTTTAAAACGCAGTGAAGTACATGTAGTGGCAAAGAGCACAGGTTTCAGAGAGAGGGAGTACTAGGTTCACATCACACACTTCTGTTCTTTAATTCCAGTGCACCTCAGGAAACGAGTTAACCTCACAGACCATGTGATTCCCTCAATGGTAACATAGGGAGAGAAAACCCACATTCCTTGGTAAATGATTATGAAGATTAAACGAAACGATACATTCAAAACGACACAGACAAAGCACGGCGCTTTGATTGTCGGACGTAACTGTCATCCGAGGTTGGAGCAAGAGCAGTGCTTGTATGCATGGCACCGTTTCTGCCATGACTCCGAACCTGGCGCCACAGCATAATGGGCAGGCAAGACTGCTGCCTCTCGCTGCGCAAGAGTCCCCAGAAGTCCAGGCTGCATCCTACTAAAAGATTCTTTTAAGGAAAAAGAGATATTTAAACATTTTTCCTAAGCTTCACACTACAGGCATTCTCTCCAAATAAAGAAGCAAAGAGTAATTTTAAAATTGTTTTAGAGTGTTTATTTTGCTAGTATGCTTTTCCTATGGAGGGACATACTACTTGGACGGTGAGTAAGGTCATGTTCCAGTGTTTTCATTTAGAGCTCCTTCCTGAGAGATGCCAGCTCTCGATGATTATCTATTCACAAAGCAGGCTTAGTCCTGCTACAAAAGCTTTATGCGGGTGTATGTGTTCCCATAAACCAATTTTTTAATCTCTCTTAAAGTAGTATTTAGAGAAATGAATGTGTTATTGCTAAAGATTTAAACTAGTAACTGTAGAAATGAAGATTATAATGGTATCAAAGGCTTGATCTGTCACCATGTCAGTCCCCATATTCATCACTTTTCCCTTCATCTGTTTCTTTTAAATCTTAGAAAGATTATTTTCGGGAACCATGTACTCCCAAAGAATTACAAATTAAGAGGAAAAGAATCAACTCGTGTTTATGAATAATTTCTGAATGAGAGGGAAGAATGGGAATCAAATGATATAAATTGTATTTCCTATTTTAAGGAACAGTTTATTGATGAAAATATTCTTTCATTTCCTCACCCACAATTGTTTTGACTGATCAGTGAATTAAACTTTGAATACAAGCTTCACATTTCCCTAACAATCCATTTTTCATTCTATGAAATCCTGGAGTCAGAAGAGATCCCAACACATGAAACGCCAATAGAAATTATTCTTTTATTAATGCCGAAAGCAAAACTGTAAACAATGACTTTTGTCAGGTGAACATTGGACACCAAAATAATCTCTTCCTTTTTCGCCAAAGGTAGATTTTCCTTGCTCAATAAAACAAAACTCTGTAAAAAATGTACCTGGATTAAAAAAAGGTTAAATGGCGGAACCATTCAAATTTTTTCAAAAGTGCCCCATGCTGGTGAGCATAAAACTTTTTTGCTGTCCTCCTTCTTAGTGTTTTAGGGTGTACAAATGCAGTTAGTACAACTGCTGTTCCTACTGACGGCATTTGACATCTGAGCTAAAATACTCTCCTCAGCATTCATATTTAAGACTGAAGTTATGGAAAAGGTTAAGTATAGATAGTTTTTTGTCACCTAGACACTGGGTCTATGCATTGGCTTTCTCATAACCCTCCCATAACTTCATCTTGACTATGCCTTCATGTCTGAATATTGTGATCAGTATCAAGTATAAAAATGTCTTTCAAAACGCAGTGAAGTACATGTATAGGCTAAGAGCACAGGTTTTAGAGAGAGAGAGTACTGGGTTCACATCACACACTTCTGTTCCTTAATGCCAGGGCCCCTCAGGAAACGATTTACCCTCACTGGGCATGTGATTCCCTCAATGGTAATATAGGGAGAGATAAACCCACCTTTCCTGGTAAAGGAATACGAAGATTAAAGTAAACGATACATTCAAAACGAATCAGAAAAAGCACGGCGCATGGAATGTCGTGGGTAACTGTCATCCGAGATGGGACCAAGAGCAGTGCTTGTCTGCATGGCACCCAATGTGGGAGGTGTTCATATGCCATGATTCCGAGTCTGGTGCCACAGCATAAAGGGCAGGCAGGACTGCTGCCTCTCTCTGCAGTAGTGTCCACAGAGATTCAGGCTGCATCCCAATAAGATCATTTTAAGGAAAAAGAGATATTTAAACATTTTTCTTAACCTTCACACCAAAGGCATTCTCTCCATAGAGAAGCATAAAGTAATTTTAAAATTGTTTTAGAATGTTTATTTTGCTAGTATGCTTTTCCTATGGCTGGACATACTACTTGGGAGTATAAATAAGGTCATGTAGCCGTATATTCGTTTTGAGTTCCTTCCAGAGAGATACCCGCTCCCGGTCATTACCTATGCACGAAGCAGGCTTAGTTCTATAATACACAAGCTTTATGCTGTGGTATGTGTTTCCATAAACCACTTTTTTTCTCTCTCTCACTGTAGTATTTATGGAAATGAATGTGTTACTGCTAAATATTTAAAATAGTAACTGTAGATAGTAGGATTATAATGCTATCAAAAACTTGATAAGTCACCATGTCTCTCCTCTTTTTCTTCATTTATCTATTCTTCTGTTTCCTTTAAATCTGAAGAAAGATTATTTTCGGGAACTATTTACTCTCTAAGCCGTACAAATTAAGAGGAAAAGAATCAACTCCTTTTTATGCAAAATTTCTGAATGACATAGAACCATAGGAATCAAATGATATACATTGAATTTCCTTTTCCTAAGGAACGGTTTATTGAGGAAAATAATCTTTCTCCTCCTCAGCAACAATTGTTTTGTCTGCTCAGTGAATTAAACTTTTAATACAAGCGTCACATTTCCCAAAAAATCCATTTCTCACTCTATGAAATCCTGGAGTCTGAAGAGATCCCAGTACATGAAACGCCCATAGAAATTATTCCTTTATTAAGGCCAAAAGCAAAAATGTAAACAGTGACATTTGTCAGGTGAATTTTGGACACCAAAATGATCTCTTCCTTTTCTGACAACGTAGATGTTTCTAGCTGTATAAAACAAAACTGTGTAAAAATTATATCTGGATAAAAAAAGTTTTAATTGACTCAACCCTTGAAATTTAATCAAAAGTCCCACATGCTGGTTTGCATAAAACGGTTTTGCTGGCAGCTTTCTTAGTGTTAATGGTGAAACACGCAGTTAGTAAATCTTCTGTAACTACTTACTGCATTCGACATCTCAGCAAAAATTCTCTCCTCGGAATTCATATTTAATATGGGTGTTACGGAAAAGATTTAGTATAGATAATTTTTTGGCACGTAGACAATGGGTATATGCATTGGCTTTTGCCGTAACCCTCTCATAACGTCTTCTTGACTATGCTTTCATGCCTGAATATTGTGATCAGTATCAAGAATAAAAATGTCTTTTAAAACGCAGTGAAGTACATGTAGTGGCAAAGAGCACAGGTTTCAGAGAGAGGGAGTACTAGGTTCACATCACACACTTCTGTTCTTTAATTCCAGTGCACCTCAGGAAACGAGTTAACCTCACAGACCATGTGATTCCCTCAATGGTAACATAGGGAGAGAAAACCCACATTCCTTGGTAAATGATTATGAAGATTAAACGAAACGATACATTCAAAACGACACAGACAAAGCACGGCGCTTTGATTGTTGGACGTAACTGTCATCCGAGGTTGGAGCAAGAGCAGTGCTTGTATGCATGGCACCGTTTCTGCCATGACTCCGAACCTGGCGCCACAGCATAAAGGGCAGGCAAGACTGCTGCCTCTCGCTGCGCAAGAGTCCCCAGAAGTCCAGGCTGCATCCTACTAAAAGATTCTTTTAAGGAAAAAGAGATATTTAAACATTTTTCCTAAGCTTCACACTACAGGCATTCTCTCCAAAGAAAGAAGCAAAGAGTAATTTTAAAATTGTTTTAGAGTGTTTATTTTGCTAGTATGCTTTTCCTATGGAGGGACATACTACTTGGACGGTGAGTAAGGTCATGTTCCAGTGTTTTCATTTAGAGCTCCTTCCTGAGAGATGCCAGCTCTCGATGATTATCTATTCACAAAGCAGGCTTAGTCCTGCTACAAAAGCTTTATGCGGGTGTATGTGTTCCCATAAACCAATTTTTTAATCTCTCTTAAAGTAGTATTTAGAGAAATGAATGTGTTATTTCTAAAGATTTAAACTAGTAACTGTAGAAAGGAAGATTATAATGGTATCAAAGGCTTGATCTGTCACCATGTCAGTCCCCTTATTCATCACTTTTCCCTTCATCTGTTTCTTTTAAATCTTAGAAAGATTATTTTCGGGAACCATGTACTCCCAAAGAATTACAAATTAAGAGGAAAAGAATCAACTCGTGTTTATGAATAATTTCTGAATGAGAGGGAAGAATGGGAATCAAATGATATAAATTGTATTTCCTATTTTAAGGAACAGTTTATTGATGAAAATATTCTTTCATTTCCTCACCCACAATTGTTTTGACTGATCAGTGAATTAAACTTTGAATACAAGCTTCACATTTCCCTAACAATCCATTTTTCATTCTATGAAATCCTGGAGTCAGAAGAGATCCCAACACATGAAACGCCAATAGAAATTATTCTTTTATTAATGCCGAAAGCAAAACTGTAAACAATGACTTTTGTCAGGTGAACATTGGACACCAAAATAATCTCTTCCTTTTTCGCCAAAGGTAGATTTTCCTTGCTCAATAAAACAAAACTCTGTAAAAAATGTACCTGGATTAAAAAAAGGTTAAATGGCGGAACCATTCAAATTTTTTCAAAAGTGCCCCATGCTGGTGAGCATAAAACTTTTTTGCTGTCCTCCTTCTTAGTGTTTTAGGGTGTACAAATGCAGTTAGTACAACTGCTGTTCCTACTGACGGCATTTGACATCTGAGCTAAAATACTCTCCTCAGCATTCATATTTAAGACTGAAGTTATGGAAAAGGTTAAGTATAGATAGTTTTTTGTCACCTAGACACTGGGTCTATGCATTGGCTTTCTCATAACCCTCCCATAACTTCATCTTGACTATGCCTTCATGTCTGAATATTGTGATCAGTATCAAGTATAAAAATGTCTTTCAAAACGCAGTGAAGTACATGTATAGGCTAAGAGCACAGGTTTTAGAGAGAGAGAGTACTGGGTTCACATCACACACTTCTGTTCCTTAATGCCAGGGCCCCTCAGGAAACGATTTACCCTCACTGGGCATGTGATTCCCTCAATGGTAATATAGGGAGAGATAAACCCACCTTTCCTGGTAAAGGAATACGAAGATTAAAGTAAACGATACATTCAAAACGAATCAGAAAAAGCACGGCGCATGGAATGTCGTGGGTAACTGTCATCCGAGATGGGACCAAGAGCAGTGCTTGTCTGCATGGCACCCAATGTGGGAGGTGTTCATATGCCATGATTCCGAGTCTGGTGCCACAGCATAAAGGGCAGGCAGGACTGCTGCCTCTCTCTGCAGTAGTGTCCACAGAGATTCAGGCTGCATCCCAATAAGATCATTTTAAGGAAAAAGAGATATTTAAACATTTTTCTTAACCTTCACACCAAAGGCATTCTCTCCATAGAGAAGCATAAAGTAATTTTAAAATTGTTTTAGAATGTTTATTTTGCTAGTATGCTTTTCCTATGGCTGGACATACTACTTGGGAGTATAAATAAGGTCATGTAGCCGTATATTCGTTTTGAGTTCCTTCCAGAGAGATACCCGCTCCCGGTCATTACCTATGCACGAAGCAGGCTTAGTTCTATAATACACAAGCTTTATGCTGTGGTATGTGTTTCCATAAACCACTTTTTTTCTCTCTCTCACTGTAGTATTTATGGAAATGAATGTGTTACTGCTAAATATTTAAAATAGTAACTGTAGATAGTAGGATTATAATGCTATCAAAAACTTGATAAGTCACCATGTCTCTCCTCTTTTTCTTCATTTATCTATTCTTCTGTTTCCTTTAAATCTGAAGAAAGATTATTTTCGGGAACTATTTACTCTCTAAGCCGTACAAATTAAGAGGAAAAGAATCAACTCCTTTTTATGCAAAATTTCTGAATGACATAGAACCATAGGAATCAAATGATATACATTGAATTTCCTTTTCCTAAGGAACGGTTTATTGAGGAAAATAATCTTTCTCCTCCTCAGCAACAATTGTTTTGTCTGCTCAGTGAATTAAACTTTTAATACAAGCGTCACATTTCCCAAAAAATCCATTTCTCACTCTATGAAATCCTGGAGTCTGAAGAGATCCCAGTACATGAAACGCCCATAGAAATTATTCCTTTATTAAGGCCAAAAGCAAAAATGTAAACAGTGACATTTGTCAGGTGAATTTTGGACACCAAAATGATCTCTTCCTTTTCTGACAACGTAGATGTTTCTAGCTGTATAAAACAAAACTGTGTAAAAATTATATCTGGATAAAAAAAGTTTTAATTGACTCAACCCTTGAAATTTAATCAAAAGTCCCACATGCTGGTTTGCATAAAACGGTTTTGCTGGCAGCTTTCTTAGTGTTAATGGTGAAACACGCAGTTAGTAAATCTTCTGTAACTACTTACTGCATTCGACATCTCAGCTAAAATTCTCTCCTCGGAATTCATATTTAATATGGGTGTTACGGAAAAGATTTAGTATAGATAATTTATTGGCACGTAGACAATGGGTATATGCATTGGCTTTTGCCGTAACCCTCTCATAACGTCTTCTTGACTATGCTTTCATGCCTGAATATTGTGATCAGTATCAAGAATAAAAATGTCTTTTAAAACGCAGTGAAGTACATGTAGTGGCAAAGAGCACAGGTTTCAGAGAGAGGGAGTACTAGGTTCACATCACACACTTCTGTTCTTTAATTCCAGTGCACCTCAGGAAACGAGTTAACCTCACAGACCATGTGATTCCCTCAATGGTAACATAGGGAGAGAAAACCCACATTCCTTGGTAAATGATTATGAAGATTAAACGAAACGATACATTCAAAACGACACAGACAAAGCACGGCGCTTTGATTGTCGGACGTAACTGTCATCCGAGGTTGGAGCAAGAGCAGTGCTTGTATGCATGGCACCGTTTCTGCCATGACTCCGAACCTGGCGCCACAGGAAAAAGGGCAGGCAAGACTGCTGCCTCTCGCTGCGCAAGAGTCCCCAGAAGTCCAGGCTGCATCCTACTAAAAGATTCTTTTAAGGAAAAAGACATATTTAAACATTTTTCCTAAGCTTCACACTACAGGCATTCTCTCCAAAGAAAGAAGCAAAGAGTAATTTTAAAATTGTTTTAGAGTGTTTATTTTGCTAGTATGCTTTTCCTATGGAGGGACATACTACTTGGACGGTGAGTAAGGTCATGTTCCAGTGTTTTCATTTAGAGCTCCTTCCTGAGAGATGCCAGCTCTCGATGATTATCTATTCACAAAGCAGGCTTAGTCCTGCTACAAAAGCTTTATGCGGGTGTATGTGTTCCCATAAACCAATTTTTTAATCTCTCTTAAAGTAGTATTTAGAGAAATGAATGTGTTATTGCTAAAGATTTAAACTAGTAACTGTAGAAAGGAAGATTATAATGGTATCAAAGGCTTGATCTGTCACCATGTCAGTCCCCTTATTCATCACTTTTCCCTTCATCTGTTTCTTTTAAATCTTAGAAAGATTATTTTCGGGAACCATGTACTCCAAAGGAATTACAAATTAAGAGGAAAAGAATCAACTCGTGTTTATGAATAATTTCTGAATGAGAGGGAAGAATGGGAATCAAATGATATAAATTGTATTTCCTATTTTAAGGAACAGTTTATTGATGAAAATATTCTTTCATTTCCTCACCCACAATTGTTTTGACTGATCAGTGAATTAAACTTTGAATACAAGCTTCACATTTCCCTAACAATCCATTTTTCATTCTATGAAATCCTGGAGTCAGAAGAGATCCCAACACATGAAACGCCAATAGAAATTATTCTTTTATTAATGCCGAAAGCAAAACTGTAAACAATGACTTTTGTCAGGTGAACATTGGACACCAAAATAATCTCTTCCTTTTTCGCCAAAGGTAGATTTTCCTTGCTCAATAAAACAAAACTCTG
The DNA here is from genome assembly GCF_030020395.1 of Manis pentadactyla. Taxonomy (NCBI): domain Eukaryota; kingdom Metazoa; phylum Chordata; class Mammalia; order Pholidota; family Manidae; genus Manis; species Manis pentadactyla. The sequence goes on along the minus strand of NC_080031.1, from coordinate 39,773,332 downwards.
TAAAAAATGTACCTGGATTAAAAAAAGGTTAAATGGCGGAACCATTCAAATTTTTTCAAAAGTGCCCCATGCTGGTGAGCATAAAACTTTTTTGCTGTCCTCCTTCTTAGTGTTTTAGGGTGTACAAATGCAGTTAGTACAACTGCTGTTCCTACTGACGGCATTTGACATCTGAGCTAAAATACTCTCCTCAGCATTCATATTTAAGACTGAAGTTATGGAAAAGGTTAAGTATAGATAGTTTTTTGTCACCTAGACACTGGGTCTATGCATTGGCTTTCTCATAACCCTCCCATAACTTCATCTTGACTATGCCTTCATGTCTGAATATTGTGATCAGTATCAAGTATAAAAATGTCTTTCAAAACGCAGTGAAGTACATGTATAGGCTAAGAGCACAGGTTTTAGAGAGAGAGAGTACTGGGTTCACATCACACACTTCTGTTCCTTAATGCCAGGGCCCCTCAGGAAACGATTTACCCTCACTGGGCATGTGATTCCCTCAATGGTAATATAGGGAGAGATAAACCCACCTTTCCTGGTAAAGGAATACGAAGATTAAAGTAAACGATACATTCAAAACGAATCAGAAAAAGCACGGCGCATGGAATGTCGTGGGTAACTGTCATCCGAGATGGGACCAAGAGCAGTGCTTGTCTGCATGGCACCCAATGTGGGAGGTGTTCATATGCCATGATTCCGAGTCTGGTGCCACAGCATAAAGGGCAGGCAGGACTGCTGCCTCTCTCTGCAGTAGTGTCCACAGAGATTCAGGCTGCATCCCAATAAGATCATTTTAAGGAAAAAGAGATATTTAAACATTTTTCTTAACCTTCACACCAAAGGCATTCTCTCCATAGAGAAGCATAAAGTAATTTTAAAATTGTTTTAGAATGTTTATTTTGCTAGTATGCTTTTCCTATGGCTGGACATACTACTTGGGAGTATAAATAAGGTCATGTAGCCGTATATTCGTTTTGAGTTCCTTCCAGAGAGATACCCGCTCCCGGTCATTACCTATGCACGAAGCAGGCTTAGTTCTATAATACACAAGCTTTATGCTGTGGTATGTGTTTCCATAAACCACTTTTTTTCTCTCTCTCACTGTAGTATTTATGGAAATGAATGTGTTACTGCTAAATATTTAAAATAGTAACTGTAGATAGTAGGATTATAATGCTATCAAAAACTTGATAAGTCACCATGTCTCTCCTCTTTTTCTTCATTTATCTATTCTTCTGTTTCCTTTAAATCTGAAGAAAGATTATTTTCGGGAACTATTTACTCTCTAAGCCGTACAAATTAAGAGGAAAAGAATCAACTCCTTTTTATGCAAAATTTCTGAATGACATAGAACCATAGGAATCAAATGATATACATTGAATTTCCTTTTCCTAAGGAACGGTTTATTGAGGAAAATAATCTTTCTCCTCCTCAGCAACAATTGTTTTGTCTGCTCAGTGAATTAAACTTTTAATACAAGCGTCACATTTCCCAAAAAATCCATTTCTCACTCTATGAAATCCTGGAGTCTGAAGAGATCCCAGTACATGAAACGCCCATAGAAATTATTCCTTTACTAAGGCCAAAAGCAAAAATGTAAACAGTGACATTTGTCAGGTGAATTTTGGACACCAAAATGATCTCTTCCTTTTCTGACAACGTAGATGTTTCTAGCTGTATAAAACAAAACTGTGTAAAAATTATATCTGGATAAAAAAAGTTTTAATTGACTCAACCCTTGAAATTTAATCAAAAGTCCCACATGCTGGTTTGCATAAAACGGTTTTGCTGGCAGCTTTCTTAGTGTTAATGGTGAAACACGCAGTTAGTAAATCTTCTGTAACTACTTACTGCATTCGACATCTCAGCAAAAATTCTCTCCTCGGAATTCATATTTAATATGGGTGTTACGGAAAAGATTTAGTATAGATAATTTTTTGGCACGTAGACAATGGGTATATGCATTGGCTTTTGCCGTAACCCTCTCATAACGTCTTCTTGACTATGCTTTCATGCCTGAATATTGTGATCAGTATCAAGAATAAAAATGTCTTTTAAAACGCAGTGAAGTACATGTAGTGGCAAAGAGCACAGGTTTCAGAGAGAGGGAGTACTAGGTTCACATCACACACTTCTGTTCTTTAATTCCAGTGCACCTCAGGAAACGAGTTAACCTCACAGACCATGTGATTCCCTCAATGGTAACATAGGGAGAGAAAACCCACATTCCTTGGTAAATGATTATGAAGATTAAACGAAACGATACATTCAAAACGACACAGACAAAGCACGGCGCTTTGATTGTCGGACGTAACTGTCATCCGAGGTTGGAGCAAGAGCAGTGCTTGTATGCATGGCACCGTTTCTGCCATGACTCCGAACCTGGCGCCACAGCATAAAGGGCAGGCAAGACTGCTGCCTCTCGCTGCGCAAGAGTCCCCAGAAGTCCAGGCTGCATCCTACTAAAAGATTCTTTTAAGGAAAAAGAGATATTTAAACATTTTTCCTAAGCTTCACACTACAGGCATTCTCTCCAAAGAAAGAAGCAAAGAGTAATTTTAAAATTGTTTTAGAGTGTTTATTTTGCTAGTATGCTTTTCCTATGGAGGGACATACTACTTGGACGGTGAGTAAGGTCATGTTCCAGTGTTTTCATTTAGAGCTCCTTCCTGAGAGATGCCAGCTCTCGATGATTATCTATTCACAAAGCAGGCTTAGTCCTGCTACAAAAGCTTTATGCGGGTGTATGTGTTCCCATAAACCAATTTTTTAATCTCTCTTAAAGTAGTATTTAGAGAAATGAATGTGTTATTGCTAAAGATTTAAACTAGTAACTGTAGAAAGGAAGATTATAATGGTATCAAAGGCTTGATCTGTCACCATGTCAGTCCCCTTATTCATCACTTTTCCCTTCATCTGTTTCTTTTAAATCTTAGAAAGATTATTTTCGGGAACCATGTACTCCCAAAGAATTACAAATTAAGAGGAAAAGAATCAACTCGTTTTTATGAATAATTTCTGAATGAGAGGGAAGAATGGGAATCAAATGATATAAATTGTATTTCCTATTTTAAGGAACAGTTTATTGATGAAAATATTCTTTCATTTCCTCACCCACAATTGTTTTGACTGATCAGTGAATTAAACTTTGAATACAAGCTTCACATTTCCCTAACAATCCATTTTTCATTCTATGAAATCCTGGAGTCAGAAGAGATCCCAACACATGAAACGCCAATAGAAATTATTCTTTTATTAATGCCGAAAGCAAAACTGTAAACAATGACTTTTGTCAGGTGAACATTGGACACCAAAATAATCTCTTCCTTTTTCGCCAAAGGTAGATTTTCCTTGCTCAATAAAACAAAACTCTGTAAAAAATGTACCTGGATTAAAAAAAGGTTAAATGGCGGAACCATTCAAATTTTTTCAAAAGTGCCCCATGCTGGTGAGCATAAAACTTTTTTGCTGTCCTCCTTCTTAGTGTTTTAGGGTGTACAAATGCAGTTAGTACAACTGCTGTTCCTACTGACGGCATTTGACATCTGAGCTAAAATACTCTCCTCAGCATTCATATTTAAGACTGAAGTTATGGAAAAGGTTAAGTATAGATAGTTTTTTGTCACCTAGATACTGGGTCTATGCATTGGCTTTCTCATAACCCTCCCATAACTTCATCTTGACTATGCCTTCATGTCTGAATATTGTGATCAGTATCAAGTATAAAAATGTCTTTCAAAACGCAGTGAAGTACATGTATAGGCTAAGAGCACAGGTTTTAGAGAGAGAGAGTACTGGGTTCACATCACACACTTCTGTTCCTTAATGCCAGGGCCCCTCAGGAAACGATTTACCCTCACTGGGCATGTGATTCCCTCAATGGTAATATAGGGAGAGATAAACCCACCTTTCCTGGTAAAGGAATACGAAGATTAAAGTAAACGATACATTCAAAACGAATCAGAAAAAGCACGGCGCATGGAATGTCGTGGGTAACTGTCATCCGAGATGGGACCAAGAGCAGTGCTTGTCTGCATGGCACCCAATGTGGGAGGTGTTCATATGCCATGATTCCGAGTCTGGTGCCACAGCATAAAGGGCAGGCAGGACTGCTGCCTCTCTCTGCAGTAGTGTCCACAGAGATTCAGGCTGCATCCCAATAAGATCATTTTAAGGAAAAAGAGATATTTAAACATTTTTCTTAACCTTCACACCAAAGGCATTCTCTCCATAGAGAAGCATAAAGTAATTTTAAAATTGTTTTAGAATGTTTATTTTGCTAGTATGCTTTTCCTATGGCTGGACATACTACTTGGGAGTATAAATAAGGTCATGTAGCCGTATATTCGTTTTGAGTTCCTTCCAGAGAGATACCCGCTCCCGGTCATTACCTATGCACGAAGCAGGCTTAGTTCTATAATACACAAGCTTTATGCTGTGGTATGTGTTTCCATAAACCACTTTTTTTCTCTCTCTCACTGTAGTATTTATGGAAATGAATGTGTTACTGCTAAATATTTAAAATAGTAACTGTAGATAGTAGGATTATAATGCTATCAAAAACTTGATAAGTCACCATGTCTCTCCTCTTTTTCTTCATTTATCTATTCTTCTGTTTCCTTTAAATCTGAAGAAAGATTATTTTCGGGAACTATTTACTCTCTAAGCCGTACAAATTAAGAGGAAAAGAATCAACTCCTTTTTATGCAAAATTTCTGAATGACATAGAACCATAGGAATCAAATGATATACATTGAATTTCCTTTTCCTAAAGAACGGTTTATTGAGGAAAATAATCTTTCTCCTCCTCAGCAACAATTGTTTTGTCTGCTCAGTGAATTAAACTTTTAATACAAGCGTCACATTTCCCAAAAAATCCATTTCTCACTCTATGAAATCCTGGAGTCTGAAGAGATCCCAGTACATGAAACGCCCATAGAAATTATTCCTTTACTAAGGCCAAAAGCAAAAATGTAAACAGTGACATTTGTCAGGTGAATTTTGGACACCAAAATGATCTCTTCCTTTTCTGACAACGTAGATGTTTCTAGCTGTATAAAACAAAACTGTGTAAAAATTATATCTGGATAAAAAAAGTTTTAATTGACTCAACCCTTGAAATTTAATCAAAAGTCCCACATGCTGGTTTGCATAAAACGATTTTGCTGGCAGCTTTCTTAGTGTTAATGGTGAAACACGCAGTTAGTAAATCTTCTGTAACTACTTACTGCATTCGACATCTCAGCAAAAATTCTCTCCTCGGAATTCATATTTAATATGGGTGTTACGGAAAAGATTTAGTATAGATAATTTTTTGGCACGTAGACAATGGGTATATGCATTGGCTTTTGCCGTAACCCTCTCATAACGTCTTCTTGACTATGCTTTCATGCCTGAATATTGTGATCAGTATCAAGAATAAAAATGTCTTTTAAAACGCAGTGAAGTACATGTAGTGGCAAAGAGCACAGGTTTCAGAGAGAGGGAGTACTAGGTTCACATCACACACTTCTGTTCTTTAATTCCAGTGCACCTCAGGAAACGAGTTAACCTCACAGACCATGTGATTCCCTCAATGGTAACATAGGGAGAGAAAACCCACATTCCTTGGTAAATGATTATGAAGATTAAACGAAACGATACATTCAAAACGACACAGACAAAGCACGGCGCTTTGATTGTCGGACGTAACTGTCATCCGAGGTTGGAGCAAGAGCAGTGCTTGTATGCATGGCACCATTTCTGCCATGACTCCGAACCTGGCGCCACAGGAAAAAGGGCAGGCAAGACTGCTGCCTCTCGCTGCGCAAGAGTCCCCAGAAGTCCAGGCTGCATCCTACTAAAAGATTCTTTTAAGGAAAAAGAGATATTTAAACATTTTTCCTAAGCTTCACACTACAGGCATTCTCTCCAAAGAAAGAAGCAAAGAGTAATTTTAAAATTGTTTTAGAGTGTTTATTTTGCTAGTATGCTTTTCCTATGGAGGGACATACTACTTGGACGGTGAGTAAGGTCATGTTCCAGTGTTTTCATTTAGAGCTCCTTCCTGAGAGATGCCAGCTCTCGATGATTATCTATTCACAAAGCAGGCTTAGTCCTTCTACAAAAGCTTTATGCGGGTGTATGTGTTCCCATAAACCAATTTTTTAATCTCTCTTAAAGTAGTATTTAGAGAAATGAATGTGTTATTGCTAAAGATTTAAACTAGTAACTGTAGAAAGGAAGATTATAATGGTATCAAAGGCTTGATCTGTCACCATGTCAGTCCCCTTATTCATCACTTTTCCCTTCATCTGTTTCTTTTAAATCTTAGAAAGATTATTTTCGGGAACCATGTACTCCAAAGGAATTACAAATTAAGAGGAAAAGAATCAACTCGTGTTTATGAATAATTTCTGAATGAGAGGGAAGAATGGGAATCAAATGATATAAATTGTATTTCCTATTTTAAGGAACAGTTTATTGATGAAAATATTCTTTCATTTCCTCACCCACAATTGTTTTGACTGATCAGTGAATTAAACTTTGAATACAAGCTTCACATTTCCCTAACAATCCATTTTTCATTCTATGAAATCCTGGAGTCAGAAGAGATCCCAACACATGAAACGCCAATAGAAATTATTCTTTTATTAATGCCGAAAGCAAAACTGTAAACAATGACTTTTGTCAGGTGAACATTGGACACCAAAATAATCTCTTCCTTTTTCGCCAAAGGTAGATTTTCCTTGCTCAATAAAACAAAACTCTGTAAAAAATGTACCTGGATTAAAAAAAGGTTAAATGGCGGAACCATTCAAATTTTTTCAAAAGTGCCCCATGCTGGTGAGCATAAAACTTTTTTGCTGTCCTCCTTCTTAGTGTTTTAGGGTGTACAAATGCAGTTAGTACAACTGCTGTTCCTACTGACGGCATTTGACATCTGAGCTAAAATACTCTCCTCAGCATTCATATTTAAGACTGAAGTTATGGAAAAGGTTAAGTATAGATAGTTTTTTGTCACCTAGACACTGGGTCTATGCATTGGCTTTCTCATAACCCTCCCATAACTTCATCTTGACTATGCCTTCATGTCTGAATATTGTGATCAGTATCAAGTATAAAAATGTCTTTCAAAACGCAGTGAAGTACATGTATAGGCTAAGAGCACAGGTTTTAGAGAGAGAGAGTACTGGGTTCACATCACACACTTCTGTTCCTTAATGCCAGGGCCCCTCAGGAAACGATTTACCCTCACTGGGCATGTGATTCCCTCAATGGTAATATAGGGAGAGATAAACCCACCTTTCCTGGTAAAGGAATACGAAGATTAAAGTAAACGATACATTCAAAACGAATCAGAAAAAGCACGGCGCATGGAATGTCGTGGGTAACTGTCATCCGAGATGGGACCAAGAGCAGTGCTTGTCTGCATGGCACCCAATGTGGGAGGTGTTCATATGCCATGATTCCGAGTCTGGTGCCACAGCATAAAGGGCAGGCAGGACTGCTGCCTCTCTCTGCAGTAGTGTCCACAGAGATTCAGGCTGCATCCCAATAAGATCATTTTAAGGAAAAAGAGATATTTAAACATTTTTCTTAACCTTCACACCAAAGGCATTCTCTCCATAGAGAAGCATAAAGTAATTTTAAAATTGTTTTAGAATGTTTATTTTGCTAGTATGCTTTTCCTATGGCTGGACATACTACTTGGGAGTATAAATAAGGTCATGTAGCCGTATATTCGTTTTGAGTTCCTTCCAGAGAGATACCCGCTCCCGGTCATTACCTATGCACGAAGCAGGCTTAGTTCTATAATACACAAGCTTTATGCTGTGGTATGTGTTTCCATAAACCACTTTTTTTCTCTCTCTCACTGTAGTATTTATGGAAATGAATGTGTTACTGCTAAATATTTAAAATAGTAACTGTAGATAGTAGGATTATAATGCTATCAAAAACTTGATAAGTCACCATGTCTCTCCTCTTTTTCTTCATTTATCTATTCTTCTGTTTCCTTTAAATCTGAAGAAAGATTATTTTCGGGAACTATTTACTCTCTAAGCCGTACAAATTAAGAGGAAAAGAATCAACTCCTTTTTATGCAAAATTTCTGAATGACATAGAACCATAGGAATCAAATGATATACATTGAATTTCCTTTTCCTAAGGAACGGTTTATTGAGGAAAATAATCTTTCTCCTCCTCAGCAACAATTGTTTTGTCTGCTCAGTGAATTAAACTTTTAATACAAGCGTCACATTTCCCAAAAAATCCATTTCTCACTCTATGAAATCCTGGAGTCTGAAGAGATCCCAGTACATGAAACGCCCATAGAAATTATTCCTTTACTAAGGCCAAAAGCAAAAATGTAAACAGTGACATTTGTCAGGTGAATTTTGGACACCAAAATGATCTCTTCCTTTTCTGACAACGTAGATGTTTCTAGCTGTATAAAACAAAACTGTGTAAAAATTATATCTGGATAAAAAAAGTTTTAATTGACTCAACCCTTGAAATTTAATCAAAAGTCCCACATGCTGGTTTGCATAAAACGGTTTTGCTGGCAGCTTTCTTAGTGTTAATGGTGAAACACGCAGTTAGTAAATCTTCTGTAACTACTTACTGCATTCGACATCTCAGCAAAAATTCTCTCCTCGGAATTCATATTTAATATGGGTGTTACGGAAAAGATTTAGTATAGATAATTTTTTGGCACGTAGACAATGGGTATATGCATTGGCTTTTGCCGTAACCCTCTCATAACGTCTTCTTGACTATGCTTTCATGCCTGAATATTGTGATCAGTATCAAGAATAAAAATGTCTTTTAAAACGCAGTGAAGTACATGTAGTGGCAAAGAGCACAGGTTTCAGAGAGAGGGAGTACTAGGTTCACATCACACACTTCTGTTCTTTAATTCCAGTGCACCTCAGGAAACGAGTTAACCTCACAGACCATGTGATTCCCTCAATGGTAACATAGGGAGAGAAAACCCACATTCCTTGGTAAATGATTATGAAGATTAAACGAAACGATACATTCAAAACGACACAGACAAAGCACGGCGCTTTGATTGTCGGACGTAACTGTCATCCGAGGTTGGAGCAAGAGCAGTGCTTGTATGCATGTCACCGTTTCTGCCATGACTCCGAACCTGGCGCCACAGGAAAAAGGGCAGGCAAGACTGCTGCCTCTCGCTGCGCAAGAGTCCCCAGAAGTCCAGGCTGCATCCTACTAAAAGATTCTTTTAAGGAAAAAGACATATTTAAACATTTTTCCTAAGCTTCACACTACAGGCATTCTCTCCAAAGAAAGAAGCAAAGAGTAATTTTAAAATTGTTTTAGAGTGTTTATTTTGCTAGTATGCTTTTCCTATGGAGGGACATACTACTTGGACGGTGAGTAAGGTCATGTTCCAGTGTTTTCATTTAGAGCTCCTTCCTGAGAGATGCCAGCTCTCGATGATTATCTATTCACAAAGCAGGCTTAGTCCTGCTACAAAAGCTTTATGCGGGTGTATGTGTTCCCATAAACCAATTTTTTAATCTCTCTTAAAGTAGTATTTAGAGAAATGAATGTGTTATTGCTAAAGATTTAAACTAGTAACTGTAGAAAGGAAGATTATAATGGTATCAAAGGCTTGATCTGTCACCATGTCAGTCCCCTTATTCATCACTTTTCCCTTCATCTGTTTCTTTTAAATCTTAGAAAGATTATTTTCGGGAACCATGTACTCCAAAGGAATTACAAATTAAGAGGAAAAGAATCAACTCGTGTTTATGAATAATTTCTGAATGAGAGGGAAGAATGGGAATCAAATGATATAAATTGTATTTCCTATTTTAAGGAACAGTTTATTGATGAAAATATTCTTTCATTTCCTCACCCACAATTGTTTTGACTGATCAGTGAATTAAACTTTGAATACAAGCTTCACATTTCCCTAACAATCCATTTTTCATTCTATGAAATCCTGGAGTCAGAAGAGATCCCAACACATGAAACGCCAATAGAAATTATTCTTTTATTAATGCCGAAAGCAAAACTGTAAACAATGACTTTTGTCAGGTGAACATTGGACACCAAAATAATCTCTTCCTTTTTCGCCAAAGGTAGATTTTCCTTGCTCAATAAAACAAAACTCTGTAAAAAATGTACCTGGATTAAAAAAAGGTTAAATGGCGGAACCATTCAAATTTTTTCAAAAGTGCCCCATGCTGGTGAGCATAAAACTTTTTTGCTGTCCTCCTTCTTAGTGTTTTAGGGTGTACAAATGCAGTTAGTACAACTGCTGTTCCTACTGACGGCATTTGACATCTGAGCTAAAATACTCTCCTCAGCATTCATATTTAAGACTGAAGTTATGGAAAAGGTTAAGTATAGATAGTTTTTTGTCACCTAGACACTGGGTCTATGCATTGGCTTTCTCATAACCCTCCCATAACTTCATCTTGACTATGCCTTCATGTCTGAATATTGTGATCAGTATCAAGTATAAAAATGTCTTTCAAAACGCAGTGAAGTACATGTATAGGCTAAGAGCACAGGTTTTAGAGAGAGAGAGTACTGGGTTCACATCACACACTTCTGTTCCTTAATGCCAGGGCCCCTCAGGAAACGATTTACCCTCACTGGGCATGTGATTCCCTCAATGGTAATATAGGGAGAGATAAACCCACCTTTCCTGGTAAAGGAATACGAAGATTAAAGTAAACGATACATTCAAAACGAATCAGAAAAAGCACGGCGCATGGAATGTCGTGGGTAACTGTCATCCGAGATGGGACCAAGAGCAGTGCTTGTCTGCATGGCACCCAATGTGGGAGGTGTTCATATGCCATGATTCCGAGTCTGGTGCCACAGCATAAAGGGCAGGCAGGACTGCTGCCTCTCTCTGCAGTAGTGTCCACAGAGATTCAGGCTGCATCCCAATAAGATCATTTTAAGGAAAAAGAGATATTTAAACATTTTTCTTAACCTTCACACCAAAGGCATTCTCTCCATAGAGAAGCATAAAGTAATTTTAAAATTGTTTTAGAATGTTTATTTTGCTAGTATGCTTTTCCTATGGCTGGACATACTACTTGGGAGTATAAATAAGGTCATGTAGCCGTATATTCGTTTTGAGTTCCTTCCAGAGAGATACCCGCTCCCGGTCATTACCTATGCACGAAGCAGGCTTAGTTCTATAATACACAAGCTTTATGCTGTGGTATGTGTTTCCATAAACCACTTTTTTTCTCTCTCTCACTGTAGTATTTATGGAAATGAATGTGTTACTGCTAAATATTTAAAATAGTAACTGTAGATAGTAGGATTATAATGCTATCAAAAACTTGATAAGTCACCATGTCTCTCCTCTTTTTCTTCATTTATCTATTCTTCTGTTTCCTTTAAATCTGAAGAAAGATTATTTTCGGGAACTATTTACTCTCTAAGCCGTACAAATTAAGAGGAAAAGAATCAACTCCTTTTTATGCAAAATTTCTGAATGACATAGAACCATAGGAATCAAATGATATACATTGAATTTCCTTTTCCTAAGGAACGGTTTATTGAGGAAAATAATCTTTCTCCTCCTCAGCAACAATTGTTTTGTCTGCTCAGTGAATTAAACTTTTAATACAAGCGTCACATTTCCCAAAAAATCCATTTCTCACTCTATGAAATCCTGGAGTCTGAAGAGATCCCAGTACATGAAACGCCCATAGAAATTATTCCTTTACTAAGGCCAAAAGCAAAAATGTAAACAGTGACATTTGTCAGGTGAATTTTGGACACCAAAATGATCTCTTCCTTTTCTGACAACGTAGATGTTTCTAGCTGTATAAAACAAAACTGTGTAAAAATTATATCTGGATAAAAAAAGTTTTAATTGACTCAACCCTTGAAATTTAATCAAAAGTCCCACATGCTGGTTTGCATAAAACGGTTTTGCTGGCAGCTTTCTTAGTGTTAATGGTGAAACACGCAGTTAGTAAATCTTCTGTAACTACTTACTGCATTCGACATCTCAGCAAAAATTCTCTCCTCGGAATTCATATTTAATATGGGTGTTACGGAAAAGATTTAGTATAGATAATTTTTTGGCACGTAGACAATGGGTATATGCATTGGCTTTTGCCGTAACCCTCTCATAACGTCTTCTTGACTATGCTTTCATGCCTGAATATTGTGATCAGTATCAAGAATAAAAATGTCTTTTAAAACGCAGTGAAGTACATGTAGTGGCAAAGAGCACAGGTTTCAGAGAGAGGGAGTACTAGGTTCACATCACACACTTCTGTTCTTTAATTCCAGTGCACCTCAGGAAACGAGTTAACCTCACAGACCATGTGATTCCCTCAATGGTAACATAGGGAGAGAAAACCCACATTCCTTGGTAAATGATTATGAAGATTAAACGAAACGATACATTCAAAACGACACAGACAAAGCACGGCGCTTTGATTGTCGGACGTAACTGTCATCCGAGGTTGGAGCAAGAGCAGTGCTTGTATGCATGGCACCGTTTCTGCCATGACTCCGAACCTGGCGCCACAGGAAAAAGGGCAGGCAAGACTGCTGCCTCTCGCTGCGCAAGAGTCCCCAGAAGTCCAGGCTGCATCCTACTAAAAGATTCTTTTAAGGAAAAAGACATATTTAAACATTTTTCCTAAGCTTCACACTACAGGCATTCTCTCCAAAGAAAGAAGCAAAGAGTAATTTTAAAATTGTTTTAGAGTGTTTATTTTGCTAGTATGCTTTTCCTATGGAGGGACATACTACTTGGACGGTGAGTAAGGTCATGTTCCAGTGTTTTCATTTAGAGCTCCTTCCTGAGAGATGCCAGCTCTCGATGATTATCTATTCACAAAGCAGGCTTAGTCCTGCTACAAAAGCTTTATGCGGGTGTATGTGTTCCCATAAACCAATTTTTTAATCTCTCTTAAAGTAGTATTTAGAGAAATGAATGTGTTATTGCTAAAGATTTAAACTAGTAACTGTAGAAAGGAAGATTATAATGGTATCAAAGGCTTGATCTGTCACCATGTCAGTCCCCTTATTCATCACTTTTCCCTTCATCTGTTTCTTTTAAATCTTAGAAAGATTATTTTCGGGAACCATGTACTCCCAAGGAATTACAAATTAAGAGGAAAAGAATCAACTCGTGTTTATGAATAATTTCTGAATGAGAGGGAAGAATGGGAATCAAATGATATAAATTGTATTTCCTATTTTAAGGAACAGTTTATTGATGAAAATATTCTTTCATTTCCTCACCCACAATTGTTTTGACTGATCAGTGAATTAAACTTTGAATACAAGCTTCACATTTCCCTAACAATCCATTTTTCATTCTATGAAATCCTGGAGTCAGAAGAGATCCCAACACATGAAACGCCAATAGAAATTATTCTTTTATTAATGCCGAAAGCAAAACTGTAAACAATGACTTTTGTCAGGTGAACATTGGACACCAAAATAATCTCTTCCTTTTTCGCCAAAGGTAGATTTTCCTTGCTCAATAAAACAAAACTCTGTAAAAAATGTACCTGGATTAAAAAAAGGTTAAATGGCGGAACCATTCAAATTTTTTCAAAAGTGCCCCATGCTGGTGAGCATAAAACTTTTTTGCTGTCCTCCTTCTTAGTGTTTTAGGGTGTACAAATGCAGTTAGTACAACTGCTGTTCCTACTGACGGCATTTGACATCTGAGCTAAAATACTCTCCTCAGCATTCATATTTAAGACTGAAGTTATGGAAAAGGTTAAGTATAGATAGTTTTTTGTCACCTAGACACTGGGTCTATGCATTGGCTTTCTCATAACCCTCCCATAACTTCATCTTGACTATGCCTTCATGTCTGAATATTGTGATCAGTATCAAGTATAAAAATGTCTTTCAAAACGCAGTGAAGTACATGTATAGGCTAAGAGCACAGGTTTTAGAGAGAGAGAGTACTGGGTTCACATCACACACTTCTGTTCCTTAATGCCAGGGCCCCTCAGGAAACGATTTACCCTCACTGGGCATGTGATTCCCTCAATGGTAATATAGGGAGAGATAAACCCACCTTTCCTGGTAAAGGAATACGAAGATTAAAGTAAACGATACATTCAAAACGAATCAGAAAAAGCACGGCGCATGGAATGTCGTGGGTAACTGTCATCCGAGATGGGACCAAGAGCAGTGCTTGTCTGCATGGCACCCAATGTGGGAGGTGTTCATATGCCATGATTCCGAGTCTGGTGCCACAGCATAAAGGGCAGGCAGGACTGCTGCCTCTCTCTGCAGTAGTGTCCACAGAGATTCAGGCTGCATCCCAATAAGATCATTTTAAGGAAAAAGAGATATTTAAACATTTTTCTTAACCTTCACACCAAAGGCATTCTCTCCATAGAGAAGCATAAAGTAATTTTAAAATTGTTTTAGAATGTTTATTTTGCTAGTATGCTTTTCCTATGGCTGGACATACTACTTGGGAGTATAAATAAGGTCATGTAGCCGTATATTCGTTTTGAGTTCCTTCCAGAGAGATACCCGCTCCCGGTCATTACCTATGCACGAAGCAGGCTTAGTTCTATAATACACAAGCTTTATGCTGTGGTATGTGTTTCCATAAACCACTTTTTTTCTCTCTCTCACTGTAGTATTTATGGAAATGAATGTGTTACTGCTAAATATTTAAAATAGTAACTGTAGATAGTAGGATTATAATGCTATCAAAAACTTGATAAGTCACCATGTCTCTCCTCTTTTTCTTCATTTATCTATTCTTCTGTTTCCTTTAAATCTGAAGAAAGATTATTTTCGGGAACTATTTACTCTCTAAGCCGTACAAATTAAGAGGAAAAGAATCAACTCCTTTTTATGCAAAATTTCTGAATGACATAGAACCATAGGAATCAAATGATATACATTGAATTTCCTTTTCCTAAGGAACGGTTTATTGAGGAAAATAATCTTTCTCCTCCTCAGCAACAATTGTTTTGTCTGCTCAGTGAATTAAACTTTTAATACAAGCGTCACATTTCCCAAAAAATCCATTTCTCACTCTATGAAATCCTGGAGTCTGAAGAGATCCCAGTACATGAAACGCCCATAGAAATTATTCCTTTACTAAGGCCAAAAGCAAAAATGTAAACAGTGACATTTGTCAGGTGAATTTTGGACACCAAAATGATCTCTTCCTTTTCTGACAACGTAGATGTTTCTAGCTGTATAAAACAAAACTGTGTAAAAATTATATCTGGATAAAAAAAGTTTTAATTGACTCAACCCTTGAAATTTAATCAAAAGTCCCACATGCTGGTTTGCATAAAACGGTTTTGCTGGCAGCTTTCTTAGTGTTAATGGTGAAACACGCAGTTAGTAAATCTTCTGTAACTACTTACTGCATTCGACATCTCAGCAAAAATTCTCTCCTCGGAATTCATATTTAATATGGGTGTTACGGAAAAGATTTAGTATAGATAATTTTTTGGCACGTAGACAATGGGTATATGCATTGGCTTTTGCCGTAACCCTCTCATAACGTCTTCTTGACTATGCTTTCATGCCTGAATATTGTGATCAGTATCAAGAATAAAAATGTCTTTTAAAACGCAGTGAAGTACATGTAGTGGCAAAGAGCACAGGTTTCAGAGAGAGGGAGTACTAGGTTCACATCACACACTTCTGTTCTTTAATTCCAGTGCACCTCAGGAAACGAGTTAACCTCACAGACCATGTGATTCCCTCAATGGTAACATAGGGAGAGAAAACCCACATTCCTTGGTAAATGATTATGAAGATTAAACGAAACGATACATTCAAAACGACACAGACAAAGCACGGCGCTTTGATTGTCGGACGTAACTGTCATCCGAGGTTGGAGCAAGAGCAGTGCTTGTATGCATGGCACCGTTTCTGCCATGACTCCGAACCTGGCGCCACAGGAAAAAGGGCAGGCAAGACTGCTGCCTCTCGCTGCGCAAGAGTCCCCAGAAGTCCAGGCTGCATCCTACTAAAAGATTCTTTTAAGGAAAAAGACATATTTAAACATTTTTCCTAAGCTTCACACTACAGGCATTCTCTCCAAAGAAAGAAGCAAAGAGTAATTTTAAAATTGTTTTAGAGTGTTTATTTTGCTAGTATGCTTTTCCTATGGAGGGACATACTACTTGGACGGTGAGTAAGGTCATGTTCCAGTGTTTTCATTTAGAGCTCCTTCCTGAGAGATGCCAGCTCTCGATGATTATCTATTCACAAAGCAGGCTTAGTCCTGCTACAAAAGCTTTATGCGGGTGTATGTGTTCCCATAAACCAATTTTTTAATCTCTCTTAAAGTAGTATTTAGAGAAATGAATGTGTTATTGCTAAAGATTTAAACTAGTAACTGTAGAAAGGAAGATTATAATGGTATCAAAGGCTTGATCTGTCACCATGTCAGTCCCCTTATTCATCACTTTTCCCTTCATCTGTTTCTTTTAAATCTTAGAAAGATTATTTTCGGGAACCATGTACTCCCAAGGAATTACAAATTAAGAGGAAAAGAATCAACTCGTGTTTATGAATAATTTCTGAATGAGAGGGAAGAATGGGAATCAAATGATATAAATTGTATTTCCTATTTTAAGGAACAGTTTATTGATGAAAATATTCTTTCATTTCCTCACCCACAATTGTTTTGACTGATCAGTGAATTAAACTTTGAATACAAGCTTCACATTTCCCTAACAATCCATTTTTCATTCTATGAAATCCTGGAGTCAGAAGAGATCCCAACACATGAAACGCCAATAGAAATTATTCTTTTATTAATGCCGAAAGCAAAACTGTAAACAATGACTTTTGTCAGGTGAACATTGGACACCAAAATAATCTCTTCCTTTTTCGCCAAAGGTAGATTTTCCTTGCTCAATAAAACAAAACTCTGTAAAAAATGTACCTGGATTAAAAAAAGGTTAAATGGCGGAACCATTCAAATTTTTTCAAAAGTGCCCCATGCTGGTGAGCATAAAACTTTTTTGCTGTCCTCCTTCTTAGTGTTTTAGGGTGTACAAATGCAGTTAGTACAACTGCTGTTCCTACTGACGGCATTTGACATCTGAGCTAAAATACTCTCCTCAGCATTCATATTTAAGACTGAAGTTATGGAAAAGGTTAAGTATAGATAGTTTTTTGTCACCTAGACACTGGGTCTATGCATTGGCTTTCTCATAACCCTCCCATAACTTCATCTTGACTATGCCTTCATGTCTGAATATTGTGATCAGTATCAAGTATAAAAATGTCTTTCAAAACGCAGTGAAGTACATGTATAGGCTAAGAGCACAGGTTTTAGAGAGAGAGAGTACTGGGTTCACATCACACACTTCTGTTCCTTAATGCCAGGGCCCCTCAGGAAACGATTTACCCTCACTGGGCATGTGATTCCCTCAATGGTAATATAGGGAGAGATAAACCCACCTTTCCTGGTAAAGGAATACGAAGATTAAAGTAAACGATACATTCAAAACGAATCAGAAAAAGCACGGCGCATGGAATGTCGTGGGTAACTGTCATCCGAGATGGGACCAAGAGCAGTGCTTGTCTGCATGGCACCCAATGTGGGAGGTGTTCATATGCCATGATTCCGAGTCTGGTGCCACAGCATAAAGGGCAGGCAGGACTGCTGCCTCTCTCTGCAGTAGTGTCCACAGAGATTCAGGCTGCATCCCAATAAGATCATTTTAAGGAAAAAGAGATATTTAAACATTTTTCTTAACCTTCACACCAAAGGCATTCTCTCCATAGAGAAGCATAAAGTAATTTTAAAATTGTTTTAGAATGTTTATTTTGCTAGTATGCTTTTCCTATGGCTGGACATACTACTTGGGAGTATAAATAAGGTCATGTAGCCGTATATTCGTTTTGAGTTCCTTCCAGAGAGATACCCGCTCCCGGTCATTACCTATGCACGAAGCAGGCTTAGTTCTATAATACACAAGCTTTATGCTGTGGTATGTGTTTCCATAAACCACTTTTTTTCTCTCTCTCACTGTAGTATTTATGGAAATGAATGTGTTACTGCTAAATATTTAAAATAGTAACTGTAGATAGTAGGATTATAATGCTATCAAAAACTTGATAAGTCACCATGTCTCTCCTCTTTTTCTTCATTTATCTATTCTTCTGTTTCCTTTAAATCTGAAGAAAGATTATTTTCGGGAACTATTTACTCTCTAAGCCGTACAAATTAAGAGGAAAAGAATCAACTCCTTTTTATGCAAAATTTCTGAATGACATAGAACCATAGGAATCAAATGATATACATTGAATTTCCTTTTCCTAAGGAACGGTTTATTGAGGAAAATAATCTTTCTCCTCCTCAGCAACAATTGTTTTGTCTGCTCAGTGAATTAAACTTTTAATACAAGCGTCACATTTCCCAAAAAATCCATTTCTCACTCTATGAAATCCTGGAGTCTGAAGAGATCCCAGTACATGAAACGCCCATAGAAATTATTCCTTTACTAAGGCCAAAAGCAAAAATGTAAACAGTGACATTTGTCAGGTGAATTTTGGACACCAAAATGATCTCTTCCTTTTCTGACAACGTAGATGTTTCTAGCTGTATAAAACAAAACTGTGTAAAAATTATATCTGGATAAAAAAAGTTTTAATTGACTCAACCCTTGAAATTTAATCAAAAGTCCCACATGCTGGTTTGCATAAAACGGTTTTGCTGGCAGCTTTCTTAGTGTTAATGGTGAAACACGCAGTTAGTAAATCTTCTGTAACTACTTACTGCATTCGACATCTCAGCAAAAATTCTCTCCTCGGAATTCATATTTAATATGGGTGTTACGGAAAAGATTTAGTATAGATAATTTTTTGGCACGTAGACAATGGGTATATGCATTGGCTTTTGCCGTAACCCTCTCATAACGTCTTCTTGACTATGCTTTCATGCCTGAATATTGTGATCAGTATCAAGAATAAAAATGTCTTTTAAAACGCAGTGAAGTACATGTAGTGGCAAAGAGCACAGGTTTCAGAGAGAGGGAGTACTAGGTTCACATCACACACTTCTGTTCTTTAATTCCAGTGCACCTCAGGAAACGAGTTAACCTCACAGACCATGTGATTCCCTCAATGGTAACATAGGGAGAGAAAACCCACATTCCTTGGTAAATGATTATGAAGATTAAACGAAACGATACATTCAAAACGACACAGACAAAGCACGGCGCTTTGATTGTCGGACGTAACTGTCATCCGAGGTTGGAGCAAGAGCAGTGCTTGTATGCATGGCACCATTTCTGCCATGACTCCGAACCTGGCGCCACAGGAAAAAGGGCAGGCAAGACTGCTGCCTCTCGCTGCGCAAGAGTCCCCAGAAGTCCAGGCTGCATCCTACTAAAAGATTCTTTTAAGGAAAAAGAGATATTTAAACATTTTTCCTAAGCTTCACACTACAGGCATTCTCTCCAAAGAAAGAAGCAAAGAGTAATTTTAAAATTGTTTTAGAGTGTTTATTTTGCTAGTATGCTTTTCCTATGGAGGGACATACTACTTGGACGGTGAGTAAGGTCATGTTCCAGTGTTTTCATTTAGAGCTCCTTCCTGAGAGATGCCAGCTCTCGATGATTATCTATTCACAAAGCAGGCTTAGTCCTGCTACAAAAGCTTTATGCGGGTGTATGTGTTCCCATAAACCAATTTTTTAATCTCTCTTAAAGTAGTATTTAGAGAAATGAATGTGTTATTGCTAAAGATTTAAACTAGTAACTGTAGAAAGGAAGATTATAATGGTATCAAAGGCTTGATCTGTCACCATGTCAGTCCCCTTATTCATCACTTTTCCCTTCATCTGTTTCTTTTAAATCTTAGAAAGATTATTTTCGGGAACCATGTACTCCCAAGGAATTACAAATTAAGAGGAAAAGAATCAACTCGTGTTTATGAATAATTTCTGAATGAGAGGGAAGAATGGGAATCAAATGATATAAATTGTATTTCCTATTTTAAGGAACAGTTTATTGATGAAAATATTCTTTCATTTCCTCACCCACAATTGTTTTGACTGATCAGTGAATTAAACTTTGAATACAAGCTTCACATTTCCCTAACAATCCATTTTTCATTCTATGAAATCCTGGAGTCAGAAGAGATCCCAACACATGAAACGCCAATAGAAATTATTCTTTTATTAATGCCGAAAGCAAAACTGTAAACAATGACTTTTGTCAGGTGAACATTGGACACCAAAATAATCTCTTCCTTTTTCGCCAAAGGTAGATTTTCCTTGCTCAATAAAACAAAACTCTGTAAAAAATGTACCTGGATTAAAAAAAGGTTAAATGGCGGAACCATTCAAATTTTTTCAAAAGTGCCCCATGCTGGTGAGCATAAAACTTTTTTGCTGTCCTCCTTCTTAGTGTTTTAGGGTGTACAAATGCAGTTAGTACAACTGCTGTTCCTACTGACGGCATTTGACATCTGAGCTAAAATACTCTCCTCAGCATTCATATTTAAGACTGAAGTTATGGAAAAGGTTAAGTATAGATAGTTTTTTGTCACCTAGACACTGGGTCTATGCATTGGCTTTCTCATAACCCTCCCATAACTTCATCTTGACTATGCCTTCATGTCTGAATATTGTGATCAGTATCAAGTATAAAAATGTCTTTCAAAACGCAGTGAAGTACATGTATAGGCTAAGAGCACAGGTTTTAGAGAGAGAGAGTACTGGGTTCACATCACACACTTCTGTTCCTTAATGCCAGGGCCCCTCAGGAAACGATTTACCCTCACTGGGCATGTGATTCCCTCAATGGTAATATAGGGAGAGATAAACCCACCTTTCCTGGTAAAGGAATACGAAGATTAAAGTAAACGATACATTCAAAACGAATCAGAAAAAGCACGGCGCATGGAATGTCGTGGGTAACTGTCATCCGAGATGGGACCAAGAGCAGTGCTTGTCTGCATGGCACCCAATGTGGGAGGTGTTCATATGCCATGATTCCGAGTCTGGTGCCACAGCATAAAGGGCAGGCAGGACTGCTGCCTCTCTCTGCAGTAGTGTCCACAGAGATTCAGGCTGCATCCCAATAAGATCATTTTAAGGAAAAAGAGATATTTAAACATTTTTCTTAACCTTCACACCAAAGGCATTCTCTCCATAGAGAAGCATAAAGTAATTTTAAAATTGTTTTAGAATGTTTATTTTGCTAGTATGCTTTTCCTATGGCTGGACATACTACTTGGGAGTATAAATAAGGTCATGTAGCCGTATATTCGTTTTGAGTTCCTTCCAGAGAGATACCCGCTCCCGGTCATTACCTATGCACGAAGCAGGCTTAGTTCTATAATACACAAGCTTTATGCTGTGGTATGTGTTTCCATAAACCACTTTTTTTCTCTCTCTCACTGTAGTATTTATGGAAATGAATGTGTTACTGCTAAATATTTAAAATAGTAACTGTAGATAGTAGGATTATAATGCTATCAAAAACTTGATAAGTCACCATGTCTCTCCTCTTTTTCTTCATTTATCTATTCTTCTGTTTCCTTTAAATCTGAAGAAAGATTATTTTCGGGAACTATTTACTCTCTAAGCCGTACAAATTAAGAGGAAAAGAATCAACTCCTTTTTATGCAAAATTTCTGAATGACATAGAACCATAGGAATCAAATGATATACATTGAATTTCCTTTTCCTAAGGAACGGTTTATTGAGGAAAATAATCTTTCTCCTCCTCAGCAACAATTGTTTTGTCTGCTCAGTGAATTAAACTTTTAATACAAGCGTCACATTTCCCAAAAAATCCATTTCTCACTCTATGAAATCCTGGAGTCTGAAGAGATCCCAGTACATGAAACGCCCATAGAAATTATTCCTTTACTAAGGCCAAAAGCAAAAATGTAAACAGTGACATTTGTCAGGTGAATTTTGGACACCAAAATGATCTCTTCCTTTTCTGACAACGTAGATGTTTCTAGCTGTATAAAACAAAACTGTGTAAAAATTATATCTGGATAAAAAAAGTTTTAATTGACTCAACCCTTGAAATTTAATCAAAAGTCCCACATGCTGGTTTGCATAAAACGATTTTGCTGGCAGCTTTCTTAGTGTTAATGGTGAAACACGCAGTTAGTAAATCTTCTGTAACTACTTACTGCATTCGACATCTCAGCAAAAATTCTCTCCTCGGAATTCATATTTAATATGGGTGTTACGGAAAAGATTTAGTATAGATAATTTTTTGGCACGTAGACAATGGGTATATGCATTGGCTTTTGCCGTAACCCTCTCATAACGTCTTCTTGACTATGCTTTCATGCCTGAATATTGTGATCAGTATCAAGAATAAAAATGTCTTTTAAAACGCAGTGAAGTACATGTAGTGGCAAAGAGCACAGGTTTCAGAGAGA
Organism: Manis pentadactyla; assembly: GCF_030020395.1. NCBI lineage: Eukaryota > Metazoa > Chordata > Mammalia > Pholidota > Manidae > Manis > Manis pentadactyla. Next base: position 39,750,961 of record NC_080031.1, on the reverse strand, counting down.
GGGAGTACTAGGTTCACATCACACACTTCTGTTCTTTAATTCCAGTGCACCTCAGGAAACGAGTTAACCTCACAGACCATGTGATTCCCTCAATGGTAACATAGGGAGAGAAAACCCACATTCCTTGGTAAATGATTATGAAGATTAAACGAAACGATACATTCAAAACGACACAGACAAAGCACGGCGCTTTGATTGTCGGACGTAACTGTCATCCGAGGTTGGAGCAAGAGCAGTGCTTGTATGCATGGCACCATTTCTGCCATGACTCCGAACCTGGCGCCACAGGAAAAAGGGCAGGCAAGACTGCTGCCTCTCGCTGCGCAAGAGTCCCCAGAAGTCCAGGCTGCATCCTACTAAAAGATTCTTTTAAGGAAAAAGAGATATTTAAACATTTTTCCTAAGCTTCACACTACAGGCATTCTCTCCAAAGAAAGAAGCAAAGAGTAATTTTAAAATTGTTTTAGAGTGTTTATTTTGCTAGTATGCTTTTCCTATGGAGGGACATACTACTTGGACGGTGAGTAAGGTCATGTTCCAGTGTTTTCATTTAGAGCTCCTTCCTGAGAGATGCCAGCTCTCGATGATTATCTATTCACAAAGCAGGCTTAGTCCTGCTACAAAAGCTTTATGCGGGTGTATGTGTTCCCATAAACCAATTTTTTAATCTCTCTTAAAGTAGTATTTAGAGAAATGAATGTGTTATTGCTAAAGATTTAAACTAGTAACTGTAGAAAGGAAGATTATAATGGTATCAAAGGCTTGATCTGTCACCATGTCAGTCCCCTTATTCATCACTTTTCCCTTCATCTGTTTCTTTTAAATCTTAGAAAGATTATTTTCGGGAACCATGTACTCCCAAGGAATTACAAATTAAGAGGAAAAGAATCAACTCGTGTTTATGAATAATTTCTGAATGAGAGGGAAGAATGGGAATCAAATGATATAAATTGTATTTCCTATTTTAAGGAACAGTTTATTGATGAAAATATTCTTTCATTTCCTCACCCACAATTGTTTTGACTGATCAGTGAATTAAACTTTGAATACAAGCTTCACATTTCCCTAACAATCCATTTTTCATTCTATGAAATCCTGGAGTCAGAAGAGATCCCAACACATGAAACGCCAATAGAAATTATTCTTTTATTAATGCCGAAAGCAAAACTGTAAACAATGACTTTTGTCAGGTGAACATTGGACACCAAAATAATCTCTTCCTTTTTCGCCAAAGGTAGATTTTCCTTGCTCAATAAAACAAAACTCTGTAAAAAATGTACCTGGATTAAAAAAAGGTTAAATGGCGGAACCATTCAAATTTTTTCAAAAGTGCCCCATGCTGGTGAGCATAAAACTTTTTTGCTGTCCTCCTTCTTAGTGTTTTAGGGTGTACAAATGCAGTTAGTACAACTGCTGTTCCTACTGACGGCATTTGACATCTGAGCTAAAATACTCTCCTCAGCATTCATATTTAAGACTGAAGTTATGGAAAAGGTTAAGTATAGATAGTTTTTTGTCACCTAGACACTGGGTCTATGCATTGGCTTTCTCATAACCCTCCCATAACTTCATCTTGACTATGCCTTCATGTCTGAATATTGTGATCAGTATCAAGTATAAAAATGTCTTTCAAAACGCAGTGAAGTACATGTATAGGCTAAGAGCACAGGTTTTAGAGAGAGAGAGTACTGGGTTCACATCACACACTTCTGTTCCTTAATGCCAGGGCCCCTCAGGAAACGATTTACCCTCACTGGGCATGTGATTCCCTCAATGGTAATATAGGGAGAGATAAACCCACCTTTCCTGGTAAAGGAATACGAAGATTAAAGTAAACGATACATTCAAAACGAATCAGAAAAAGCACGGCGCATGGAATGTCGTGGGTAACTGTCATCCGAGATGGGACCAAGAGCAGTGCTTGTCTGCATGGCACCCAATGTGGGAGGTGTTCATATGCCATGATTCCGAGTCTGGTGCCACAGCATAAAGGGCAGGCAGGACTGCTGCCTCTCTCTGCAGTAGTGTCCACAGAGATTCAGGCTGCATCCCAATAAGATCATTTTAAGGAAAAAGAGATATTTAAACATTTTTCTTAACCTTCACACCAAAGGCATTCTCTCCATAGAGAAGCATAAAGTAATTTTAAAATTGTTTTAGAATGTTTATTTTGCTAGTATGCTTTTCCTATGGCTGGACATACTACTTGGGAGTATAAATAAGGTCATGTAGCCGTATATTCGTTTTGAGTTCCTTCCAGAGAGATACCCGCTCCCGGTCATTACCTATGCACGAAGCAGGCTTAGTTCTATAATACACAAGCTTTATGCTGTGGTATGTGTTTCCATAAACCACTTTTTTTCTCTCTCTCACTGTAGTATTTATGGAAATGAATGTGTTACTGCTAAATATTTAAAATAGTAACTGTAGATAGTAGGATTATAATGCTATCAAAAACTTGATAAGTCACCATGTCTCTCCTCTTTTTCTTCATTTATCTATTCTTCTGTTTCCTTTAAATCTGAAGAAAGATTATTTTCGGGAACTATTTACTCTCTAAGCCGTACAAATTAAGAGGAAAAGAATCAACTCCTTTTTATGCAAAATTTCTGAATGACATAGAACCATAGGAATCAAATGATATACATTGAATTTCCTTTTCCTAAGGAACGGTTTATTGAGGAAAATAATCTTTCTCCTCCTCAGCAACAATTGTTTTGTCTGCTCAGTGAATTAAACTTTTAATACAAGCGTCACATTTCCCAAAAAATCCATTTCTCACTCTATGAAATCCTGGAGTCTGAAGAGATCCCAGTACATGAAACGCCCATAGAAATTATTCCTTTACTAAGGCCAAAAGCAAAAATGTAAACAGTGACATTTGTCAGGTGAATTTTGGACACCAAAATGATCTCTTCCTTTTCTGACAACGTAGATGTTTCTAGCTGTATAAAACAAAACTGTGTAAAAATTATATCTGGATAAAAAAAGTTTTAATTGACTCAACCCTTGAAATTTAATCAAAAGTCCCACATGCTGGTTTGCATAAAACGGTTTTGCTGGCAGCTTTCTTAGTGTTAATGGTGAAACACGCAGTTAGTAAATCTTCTGTAACTACTTACTGCATTCGACATCTCAGCAAAAATTCTCTCCTCGGAATTCATATTTAATATGGGTGTTACGGAAAAGATTTAGTATAGATAATTTTTTGGCACGTAGACAATGGGTATATGCATTGGCTTTTGCCGTAACCCTCTCATAACGTCTTCTTGACTATGCTTTCATGCCTGAATATTGTGATCAGTATCAAGAATAAAAATGTCTTTTAAAACGCAGTGAAGTACATGTAGTGGCAAAGAGCACAGGTTTCAGAGAGAGGGAGTACTAGGTTCACATCACACACTTCTGTTCTTTAATTCCAGTGCACCTCAGGAAACGAGTTAACCTCACAGACCATGTGATTCCCTCAATGGTAACATAGGGAGAGAAAACCCACATTCCTTGGTAAATGATTATGAAGATTAAACGAAACGATACATTCAAAACGACACAGACAAAGCACGGCGCTTTGATTGTCGGACGTAACTGTCATCCGAGGTTGGAGCAAGAGCAGTGCTTGTATGCATGGCACCGTTTCTGCCATGACTCCGAACCTGGCGCCACAGGAAAAAGGGCAGGCAAGACTGCTGCCTCTCGCTGCGCAAGAGTCCCCAGAAGTCCAGGCTGCATCCTACTAAAAGATTCTTTTAAGGAAAAAGACATATTTAAACATTTTTCCTAAGCTTCACACTACAGGCATTCTCTCCAAAGAAAGAAGCAAAGAGTAATTTTAAAATTGTTTTAGAGTGTTTATTTTGCTAGTATGCTTTTCCTATGGAGGGACATACTACTTGGACGGTGAGTAAGGTCATGTTCCAGTGTTTTCATTTAGAGCTCCTTCCTGAGAGATGCCAGCTCTCGATGATTATCTATTCACAAAGCAGGCTTAGTCCTGCTACAAAAGCTTTATGCGGGTGTATGTGTTCCCATAAACCAATTTTTTAATCTCTCTTAAAGTAGTATTTAGAGAAATGAATGTGTTATTGCTAAAGATTTAAACTAGTAACTGTAGAAAGGAAGATTATAATGGTATCAAAGGCTTGATCTGTCACCATGTCAGTCCCCTTATTCATCACTTTTCCCTTCATCTGTTTCTTTTAAATCTTAGAAAGATTATTTTCGGGAACCATGTACTCCAAAGGAATTACAAATTAAGAGGAAAAGAATCAACTCGTGTTTATGAATAATTTCTGAATGAGAGGGAAGAATGGGAATCAAATGATATAAATTGTATTTCCTATTTTAAGGAACAGTTTATTGATGAAAATATTCTTTCATTTCCTCACCCACAATTGTTTTGACTGATCAGTGAATTAAACTTTGAATACAAGCTTCACATTTCCCTAACAATCCATTTTTCATTCTATGAAATCCTGGAGTCAGAAGAGATCCCAACACATGAAACGCCAATAGAAATTATTCTTTTATTAATGCCGAAAGCAAAACTGTAAACAATGACTTTTGTCAGGTGAACATTGGACACCAAAATAATCTCTTCCTTTTTCGCCAAAGGTAGATTTTCCTTGCTCAATAAAACAAAACTCTGTAAAAAATGTACCTGGATTAAAAAAAGGTTAAATGGCGGAACCATTCAAATTTTTTCAAAAGTGCCCCATGCTGGTGAGCATAAAACTTTTTTGCTGTCCTCCTTCTTAGTGTTTTAGGGTGTACAAATGCAGTTAGTACAACTGCTGTTCCTACTGACGGCATTTGACATCTGAGCTAAAATACTCTCCTCAGCATTCATATTTAAGACTGAAGTTATGGAAAAGGTTAAGTATAGATAGTTTTTTGTCACCTAGACACTGGGTCTATGCATTGGCTTTCTCATAACCCTCCCATAACTTCATCTTGACTATGCCTTCATGTCTGAATATTGTGATCAGTATCAAGTATAAAAATGTCTTTCAAAACGCAGTGAAGTACATGTATAGGCTAAGAGCACAGGTTTTAGAGAGAGAGAGTACTGGGTTCACATCACACACTTCTGTTCCTTAATGCCAGGGCCCCTCAGGAAACGATTTACCCTCACTGGGCATGTGATTCCCTCAATGGTAATATAGGGAGAGATAAACCCACCTTTCCTGGTAAAGGAATACGAAGATTAAAGTAAACGATACATTCAAAACGAATCAGAAAAAGCACGGCGCATGGAATGTCGTGGGTAACTGTCATCCGAGATGGGACCAAGAGCAGTGCTTGTCTGCATGGCACCCAATGTGGGAGGTGTTCATATGCCATGATTCCGAGTCTGGTGCCACAGCATAAAGGGCAGGCAGGACTGCTGCCTCTCTCTGCAGTAGTGTCCACAGAGATTCAGGCTGCATCCCAATAAGATCATTTTAAGGAAAAAGAGATATTTAAACATTTTTCTTAACCTTCACACCAAAGGCATTCTCTCCATAGAGAAGCATAAAGTAATTTTAAAATTGTTTTAGAATGTTTATTTTGCTAGTATGCTTTTCCTATGGCTGGACATACTACTTGGGAGTATAAATAAGGTCATGTAGCCGTATATTCGTTTTGAGTTCCTTCCAGAGAGATACCCGCTCCCGGTCATTACCTATGCACGAAGCAGGCTTAGTTCTATAATACACAAGCTTTATGCTGTGGTATGTGTTTCCATAAACCACTTTTTTTCTCTCTCTCACTGTAGTATTTATGGAAATGAATGTGTTACTGCTAAATATTTAAAATAGTAACTGTAGATAGTAGGATTATAATGCTATCAAAAACTTGATAAGTCACCATGTCTCTCCTCTTTTTCTTCATTTATCTATTCTTCTGTTTCCTTTAAATCTGAAGAAAGATTATTTTCGGGAACTATTTACTCTCTAAGCCGTACAAATTAAGAGGAAAAGAATCAACTCCTTTTTATGCAAAATTTCTGAATGACATAGAACCATAGGAATCAAATGATATACATTGAATTTCCTTTTCCTAAGGAACGGTTTATTGAGGAAAATAATCTTTCTCCTCCTCAGCAACAATTGTTTTGTCTGCTCAGTGAATTAAACTTTTAATACAAGCGTCACATTTCCCAAAAAATCCATTTCTCACTCTATGAAATCCTGGAGTCTGAAGAGATCCCAGTACATGAAACGCCCATAGAAATTATTCCTTTACTAAGGCCAAAAGCAAAAATGTAAACAGTGACATTTGTCAGGTGAATTTTGGACACCAAAATGATCTCTTCCTTTTCTGACAACGTAGATGTTTCTAGCTGTATAAAACAAAACTGTGTAAAAATTATATCTGGATAAAAAAAGTTTTAATTGACTCAACCCTTGAAATTTAATCAAAAGTCCCACATGCTGGTTTGCATAAAACGGTTTTGCTGGCAGCTTTCTTAGTGTTAATGGTGAAACACGCAGTTAGTAAATCTTCTGTAACTACTTACTGCATTCGACATCTCAGCAAAAATTCTCTCCTCGGAATTCATATTTAATATGGGTGTTACGGAAAAGATTTAGTATAGATAATTTTTTGGCACGTAGACAATGGGTATATGCATTGGCTTTTGCCGTAACCCTCTCATAACGTCTTCTTGACTATGCTTTCATGCCTGAATATTGTGATCAGTATCAAGAATAAAAATGTCTTTTAAAACGCAGTGAAGTACATGTAGTGGCAAAGAGCACAGGTTTCAGAGAGAGGGAGTACTAGGTTCACATCACACACTTCTGTTCTTTAATTCCAGTGCACCTCAGGAAACGAGTTAACCTCACAGACCATGTGATTCCCTCAATGGTAACATAGGGAGAGAAAACCCACATTCCTTGGTAAATGATTATGAAGATTAAACGAAACGATACATTCAAAACGACACAGACAAAGCACGGCGCTTTGATTGTCGGACGTAACTGTCATCCGAGGTTGGAGCAAGAGCAGTGCTTGTATGCATGGCACCGTTTCTGCCATGACTCCGAACCTGGCGCCACAGGAAAAAGGGCAGGCAAGACTGCTGCCTCTCGCTGCGCAAGAGTCCCCAGAAGTCCAGGCTGCATCCTACTAAAAGATTCTTTTAAGGAAAAAGACATATTTAAACATTTTTCCTAAGCTTCACACTACAGGCATTCTCTCCAAAGAAAGAAGCAAAGAGTAATTTTAAAATTGTTTTAGAGTGTTTATTTTGCTAGTATGCTTTTCCTATGGAGGGACATACTACTTGGACGGTGAGTAAGGTCATGTTCCAGTGTTTTCATTTAGAGCTCCTTCCTGAGAGATGCCAGCTCTCGATGATTATCTATTCACAAAGCAGGCTTAGTCCTGCTACAAAAGCTTTATGCGGGTGTATGTGTTCCCATAAACCAATTTTTTAATCTCTCTTAAAGTAGTATTTAGAGAAATGAATGTGTTATTGCTAAAGATTTAAACTAGTAACTGTAGAAAGGAAGATTATAATGGTATCAAAGGCTTGATCTGTCACCATGTCAGTCCCCTTATTCATCACTTTTCCCTTCATCTGTTTCTTTTAAATCTTAGAAAGATTATTTTCGGGAACCATGTACTCCCAAGGAATTACAAATTAAGAGGAAAAGAATCAACTCGTGTTTATGAATAATTTCTGAATGAGAGGGAAGAATGGGAATCAAATGATATAAATTGTATTTCCTATTTTAAGGAACAGTTTATTGATGAAAATATTCTTTCATTTCCTCACCCACAATTGTTTTGACTGATCAGTGAATTAAACTTTGAATACAAGCTTCACATTTCCCTAACAATCCATTTTTCATTCTATGAAATCCTGGAGTCAGAAGAGATCCCAACACATGAAACGCCAATAGAAATTATTCTTTTATTAATGCCGAAAGCAAAACTGTAAACAATGACTTTTGTCAGGTGAACATTGGACACCAAAATAATCTCTTCCTTTTTCGCCAAAGGTAGATTTTCCTTGCTCAATAAAACAAAACTCTGTAAAAAATGTACCTGGATTAAAAAAAGGTTAAATGGCGGAACCATTCAAATTTTTTCAAAAGTGCCCCATGCTGGTGAGCATAAAACTTTTTTGCTGTCCTCCTTCTTAGTGTTTTAGGGTGTACAAATGCAGTTAGTACAACTGCTGTTCCTACTGACGGCATTTGACATCTGAGCTAAAATACTCTCCTCAGCATTCATATTTAAGACTGAAGTTATGGAAAAGGTTAAGTATAGATAGTTTTTTGTCACCTAGACACTGGGTCTATGCATTGGCTTTCTCATAACCCTCCCATAACTTCATCTTGACTATGCCTTCATGTCTGAATATTGTGATCAGTATCAAGTATAAAAATGTCTTTCAAAACGCAGTGAAGTACATGTATAGGCTAAGAGCACAGGTTTTAGAGAGAGAGAGTACTGGGTTCACATCACACACTTCTGTTCCTTAATGCCAGGGCCCCTCAGGAAACGATTTACCCTCACTGGGCATGTGATTCCCTCAATGGTAATATAGGGAGAGATAAACCCACCTTTCCTGGTAAAGGAATACGAAGATTAAAGTAAACGATACATTCAAAACGAATCAGAAAAAGCACGGCGCATGGAATGTCGTGGGTAACTGTCATCCGAGATGGGACCAAGAGCAGTGCTTGTCTGCATGGCACCCAATGTGGGAGGTGTTCATATGCCATGATTCCGAGTCTGGTGCCACAGCATAAAGGGCAGGCAGGACTGCTGCCTCTCTCTGCAGTAGTGTCCACAGAGATTCAGGCTGCATCCCAATAAGATCATTTTAAGGAAAAAGAGATATTTAAACATTTTTCTTAACCTTCACACCAAAGGCATTCTCTCCATAGAGAAGCATAAAGTAATTTTAAAATTGTTTTAGAATGTTTATTTTGCTAGTATGCTTTTCCTATGGCTGGACATACTACTTGGGAGTATAAATAAGGTCATGTAGCCGTATATTCGTTTTGAGTTCCTTCCAGAGAGATACCCGCTCCCGGTCATTACCTATGCACGAAGCAGGCTTAGTTCTATAATACACAAGCTTTATGCTGTGGTATGTGTTTCCATAAACCACTTTTTTTCTCTCTCTCACTGTAGTATTTATGGAAATGAATGTGTTACTGCTAAATATTTAAAATAGTAACTGTAGATAGTAGGATTATAATGCTATCAAAAACTTGATAAGTCACCATGTCTCTCCTCTTTTTCTTCATTTATCTATTCTTCTGTTTCCTTTAAATCTGAAGAAAGATTATTTTCGGGAACTATTTACTCTCTAAGCCGTACAAATTAAGAGGAAAAGAATCAACTCCTTTTTATGCAAAATTTCTGAATGACATAGAACCATAGGAATCAAATGATATACATTGAATTTCCTTTTCCTAAGGAACGGTTTATTGAGGAAAATAATCTTTCTCCTCCTCAGCAACAATTGTTTTGTCTGCTCAGTGAATTAAACTTTTAATACAAGCGTCACATTTCCCAAAAAATCCATTTCTCACTCTATGAAATCCTGGAGTCTGAAGAGATCCCAGTACATGAAACGCCCATAGAAATTATTCCTTTACTAAGGCCAAAAGCAAAAATGTAAACAGTGACATTTGTCAGGTGAATTTTGGACACCAAAATGATCTCTTCCTTTTCTGACAACGTAGATGTTTCTAGCTGTATAAAACAAAACTGTGTAAAAATTATATCTGGATAAAAAAAGTTTTAATTGACTCAACCCTTGAAATTTAATCAAAAGTCCCACATGCTGGTTTGCATAAAACGGTTTTGCTGGCAGCTTTCTTAGTGTTAATGGTGAAACACGCAGTTAGTAAATCTTCTGTAACTACTTACTGCATTCGACATCTCAGCAAAAATTCTCTCCTCGGAATTCATATTTAATATGGGTGTTACGGAAAAGATTTAGTATAGATAATTTTTTGGCACGTAGACAATGGGTATATGCATTGGCTTTTGCCGTAACCCTCTCATAACGTCTTCTTGACTATGCTTTCATGCCTGAATATTGTGATCAGTATCAAGAATAAAAATGTCTTTTAAAACGCAGTGAAGTACATGTAGTGGCAAAGAGCACAGGTTTCAGAGAGAGGGAGTACTAGGTTCACATCACACACTTCTGTTCTTTAATTCCAGTGCACCTCAGGAAACGAGTTAACCTCACAGACCATGTGATTCCCTCAATGGTAACATAGGGAGAGAAAACCCACATTCCTTGGTAAATGATTATGAAGATTAAACGAAACGATACATTCAAAACGACACAGACAAAGCACGGCGCTTTGATTGTCGGACGTAACTGTCATCCGAGGTTGGAGCAAGAGCAGTGCTTGTATGCATGGCACCGTTTCTGCCATGACTCCGAACCTGGCGCCACAGGAAAAAGGGCAGGCAAGACTGCTGCCTCTCGCTGCGCAAGAGTCCCCAGAAGTCCAGGCTGCATCCTACTAAAAGATTCTTTTAAGGAAAAAGACATATTTAAACATTTTTCCTAAGCTTCACACTACAGGCATTCTCTCCAAAGAAAGAAGCAAAGAGTAATTTTAAAATTGTTTTAGAGTGTTTATTTTGCTAGTATGCTTTTCCTATGGAGGGACATACTACTTGGACGGTGAGTAAGGTCATGTTCCAGTGTTTTCATTTAGAGCTCCTTCCTGAGAGATGCCAGCTCTCGATGATTATCTATTCACAAAGCAGGCTTAGTCCTGCTACAAAAGCTTTATGCGGGTGTATGTGTTCCCATAAACCAATTTTTTAATCTCTCTTAAAGTAGTATTTAGAGAAATGAATGTGTTATTGCTAAAGATTTAAACTAGTAACTGTAGAAAGGAAGATTATAATGGTATCAAAGGCTTGATCTGTCACCATGTCAGTCCCCTTATTCATCACTTTTCCCTTCATCTGTTTCTTTTAAATCTTAGAAAGATTATTTTCGGGAACCATGTACTCCAAAGGAATTACAAATTAAGAGGAAAAGAATCAACTCGTGTTTATGAATAATTTCTGAATGAGAGGGAAGAATGGGAATCAAATGATATAAATTGTATTTCCTATTTTAAGGAACAGTTTATTGATGAAAATATTCTTTCATTTCCTCACCCACAATTGTTTTGACTGATCAGTGAATTAAACTTTGAATACAAGCTTCACATTTCCCTAACAATCCATTTTTCATTCTATGAAATCCTGGAGTCAGAAGAGATCCCAACACATGAAACGCCAATAGAAATTATTCTTTTATTAATGCCGAAAGCAAAACTGTAAACAATGACTTTTGTCAGGTGAACATTGGACACCAAAATAATCTCTTCCTTTTTCGCCAAAGGTAGATTTTCCTTGCTCAATAAAACAAAACTCTGTAAAAAATGTACCTGGATTAAAAAAAGGTTAAATGGCGGAACCATTCAAATTTTTTCAAAAGTGCCCCATGCTGGTGAGCATAAAACTTTTTTGCTGTCCTCCTTCTTAGTGTTTTAGGGTGTACAAATGCAGTTAGTACAACTGCTGTTCCTACTGACGGCATTTGACATCTGAGCTAAAATACTCTCCTCAGCATTCATATTTAAGACTGAAGTTATGGAAAAGGTTAAGTATAGATAGTTTTTTGTCACCTAGACACTGGGTCTATGCATTGGCTTTCTCATAACCCTCCCATAACTTCATCTTGACTATGCCTTCATGTCTGAATATTGTGATCAGTATCAAGTATAAAAATGTCTTTCAAAACGCAGTGAAGTACATGTATAGGCTAAGAGCACAGGTTTTAGAGAGAGAGAGTACTGGGTTCACATCACACACTTCTGTTCCTTAATGCCAGGGCCCCTCAGGAAACGATTTACCCTCACTGGGCATGTGATTCCCTCAATGGTAATATAGGGAGAGATAAACCCACCTTTCCTGGTAAAGGAATACGAAGATTAAAGTAAACGATACATTCAAAACGAATCAGAAAAAGCACGGCGCATGGAATGTCGTGGGTAACTGTCATCCGAGATGGGACCAAGAGCAGTGCTTGTCTGCATGGCACCCAATGTGGGAGGTGTTCATATGCCATGATTCCGAGTCTGGTGCCACAGCATAAAGGGCAGGCAGGACTGCTGCCTCTCTCTGCAGTAGTGTCCACAGAGATTCAGGCTGCATCCCAATAAGATCATTTTAAGGAAAAAGAGATATTTAAACATTTTTCTTAACCTTCACACCAAAGGCATTCTCTCCATAGAGAAGCATAAAGTAATTTTAAAATTGTTTTAGAATGTTTATTTTGCTAGTATGCTTTTCCTATGGCTGGACATACTACTTGGGAGTATAAATAAGGTCATGTAGCCGTATATTCGTTTTGAGTTCCTTCCAGAGAGATACCCGCTCCCGGTCATTACCTATGCACGAAGCAGGCTTAGTTCTATAATACACAAGCTTTATGCTGTGGTATGTGTTTCCATAAACCACTTTTTTTCTCTCTCTCACTGTAGTATTTATGGAAATGAATGTGTTACTGCTAAATATTTAAAATAGTAACTGTAGATAGTAGGATTATAATGCTATCAAAAACTTGATAAGTCACCATGTCTCTCCTCTTTTTCTTCATTTATCTATTCTTCTGTTTCCTTTAAATCTGAAGAAAGATTATTTTCGGGAACTATTTACTCTCTAAGCCGTACAAATTAAGAGGAAAAGAATCAACTCCTTTTTATGCAAAATTTCTGAATGACATAGAACCATAGGAATCAAATGATATACATTGAATTTCCTTTTCCTAAGGAACGGTTTATTGAGGAAAATAATCTTTCTCCTCCTCAGCAACAATTGTTTTGTCTGCTCAGTGAATTAAACTTTTAATACAAGCGTCACATTTCCCAAAAAATCCATTTCTCACTCTATGAAATCCTGGAGTCTGAAGAGATCCCAGTACATGAAACGCCCATAGAAATTATTCCTTTACTAAGGCCAAAAGCAAAAATGTAAACAGTGACATTTGTCAGGTGAATTTTGGACACCAAAATGATCTCTTCCTTTTCTGACAACGTAGATGTTTCTAGCTGTATAAAACAAAACTGTGTAAAAATTATATCTGGATAAAAAAAGTTTTAATTGACTCAACCCTTGAAATTTAATCAAAAGTCCCACATGCTGGTTTGCATAAAACGGTTTTGCTGGCAGCTTTCTTAGTGTTAATGGTGAAACACGCAGTTAGTAAATCTTCTGTAACTACTTACTGCATTCGACATCTCAGCAAAAATTCTCTCCTCGGAATTCATATTTAATATGGGTGTTACGGAAAAGATTTAGTATAGATAATTTTTTGGCACGTAGACAATGGGTATATGCATTGGCTTTTGCCGTAACCCTCTCATAACGTCTTCTTGACTATGCTTTCATGCCTGAATATTGTGATCAGTATCAAGAATAAAAATGTCTTTTAAAACGCAGTGAAGTACATGTAGTGGCAAAGAGCACAGGTTTCAGAGAGAGGGAGTACTAGGTTCACATCACACACTTCTGTTCTTTAATTCCAGTGCACCTCAGGAAACGAGTTAACCTCACAGACCATGTGATTCCCTCAATGGTAACATAGGGAGAGAAAACCCACATTCCTTGGTAAATGATTATGAAGATTAAACGAAACGATACATTCAAAACGACACAGACAAAGCACGGCGCTTTGATTGTCGGACGTAACTGTCATCCGAGGTTGGAGCAAGAGCAGTGCTTGTATGCATGGCACCGTTTCTGCCATGACTCCGAACCTGGCGCCACAGCATAAAGGGCAGGCAAGACTGCTGCCTCTCGCTGCGCAAGAGTCCCCAGAAGTCCAGGCTGCATCCTACTAAAAGATTCTTTTAAGGAAAAAGAGATATTTAAACATTTTTCCTAAGCTTCACACTACAGGCCTTCTCTCCAAAGAAAGAAGCAAAGAGTAATTTTAAAATTGTTTTAGAGTGTTTATTTTGCTAGTATGCTTTTCCTATGGAGGGACATACTACTTGGACGGTGAGTAAGGTCATGTTCCAGTGTTTTCATTTAGAGCTCCTTCCTGAGAGATGCCAGCTCTCGATGATTATCTATTCACAAAGCAGGCTTAGTCCTGCTACAAAAGCTTTATGCGGGTGTATGTGTTCCCATAAACCAATTTTTTAATCTCTCTTAAAGTAGTATTTAGAGAAATGAATGTGTTATTGCTAAAGATTTAAACTAGTAACTGTAGAAAGGAAGATTATAATGGTATCAAAGGCTTGATCTGTCACCATGTCAGTCCCCTTATTCATCACTTTTCCCTTCATCTGTTTCTTTTAAATCTTAGAAAGATTATTTTCGGGAACCATGTACTCCCAAAGAATTACAAATTAAGAGGAAAAGAATCAACTCGTTTTTATGAATAATTTCTGAATGAGAGGGAAGAATGGGAATCAAATGATATAAATTGTATTTCCTATTTTAAGGAACAGTTTATTGATGAAAATATTCTTTCATTTCCTCACCCACAATTGTTTTGACTGATCAGTGAATTAAACTTTGAATACAAGCTTCACATTTCCCTAACAATCCATTTTTCATTCTATGAAATCCTGGAGTCAGAAGAGATCCCAACACATGAAACGCCAATAGAAATTATTCTTTTATTAATGCCGAAAGCAAAACTGTAAACAATGACTTTTGTCAGGTGAACATTGGACACCAAAATAATCTCTTCCTTTTTCGCCAAAGGTAGATTTTCCTTGCTCAATAAAACAAAACTCTGTAAAAAATGTACCTGGATTAAAAAAAGGTTAAATGGCGGAACCATTCAAATTTTTTCAAAAGTGCCCCATGCTGGTGAGCATAAAACTTTTTTGCTGTCCTCCTTCTTAGTGTTTTAGGGTGTACAAATGCAGTTAGTACAACTGCTGTTCCTACTGACGGCATTTGACATCTGAGCTAAAATACTCTCCTCAGCATTCATATTTAAGACTGAAGTTATGGAAAAGGTTAAGTATAGATAGTTTTTTGTCACCTAGACACTGGGTCTATGCATTGGCTTTCTCATAACCCTCCCATAACTTCATCTTGACTATGCCTTCATGTCTGAATATTGTGATCAGTATCAAGTATAAAAATGTCTTTCAAAACGCAGTGAAGTACATGTATAGGCTAAGAGCACAGGTTTTAGAGAGAGAGAGTACTGGGTTCACATCACACACTTCTGTTCCTTAATGCCAGGGCCCCTCAGGAAACGATTTACCCTCACTGGGCATGTGATTCCCTCAATGGTAATATAGGGAGAGATAAACCCACCTTTCCTGGTAAAGGAATACGAAGATTAAAGTAAACGATACATTCAAAACGAATCAGAAAAAGCACGGCGCATGGAATGTCGTGGGTAACTGTCATCCGAGATGGGACCAAGAGCAGTGCTTGTCTGCATGGCACCCAATGTGGGAGGTGTTCATATGCCATGATTCCGAGTCTGGTGCCACAGCATAAAGGGCAGGCAGGACTGCTGCCTCTCTCTGCAGTAGTGTCCACAGAGATTCAGGCTGCATCCCAATAAGATCATTTTAAGGAAAAAGAGATATTTAAACATTTTTCTTAACCTTCACACCAAAGGCATTCTCTCCATAGAGAAGCATAAAGTAATTTTAAAATTGTTTTAGAATGTTTATTTTGCTAGTATGCTTTTCCTATGGCTGGACATACTACTTGGGAGTATAAATAAGGTCATGTAGCCGTATATTCGTTTTGAGTTCCTTCCAGAGAGATACCCGCTCCCGGTCATTACCTATGCACGAAGCAGGCTTAGTTCTATAATACACAAGCTTTATGCTGTGGTATGTGTTTCCATAAACCACTTTTTTTCTCTCTCTCACTGTAGTATTTATGGAAATGAATGTGTTACTGCTAAATATTTAAAATAGTAACTGTAGATAGTAGGATTATAATGCTATCAAAAACTTGATAAGTCACCATGTCTCTCCTCTTTTTCTTCATTTATCTATTCTTCTGTTTCCTTTAAATCTGAAGAAAGATTATTTTCGGGAACTATTTACTCTCTAAGCCGTACAAATTAAGAGGAAAAGAATCAACTCCTTTTTATGCAAAATTTCTGAATGACATAGAACCATAGGAATCAAATGATATACATTGAATTTCCTTTTCCTAAGGAACGGTTTATTGAGGAAAATAATCTTTCTCCTCCTCAGCAACAATTGTTTTGTCTGCTCAGTGAATTAAACTTTTAATACAAGCGTCACATTTCCCAAAAAATCCATTTCTCACTCTATGAAATCCTGGAGTCTGAAGAGATCCCAGTACATGAAACGCCCATAGAAATTATTCCTTTACTAAGGCCAAAAGCAAAAATGTAAACAGTGACATTTGTCAGGTGAATTTTGGACACCAAAATGATCTCTTCCTTTTCTGACAACGTAGATGTTTCTAGCTGTATAAAACAAAACTGTGTAAAAATTATATCTGGATAAAAAAAGTTTTAATTGACTCAACCCTTGAAATTTAATCAAAAGTCCCACATGCTGGTTTGCATAAAACGATTTTGCTGGCAGCTTTCTTAGTGTTAATGGTGAAACACGCAGTTAGTAAATCTTCTGTAACTACTTACTGCATTCGACATCTCAGCAAAAATTCTCTCCTCGGAATTCATATTTAATATGGGTGTTACGGAAAAGATTTAGTATAGATAATTTTTTGGCACGTAGACAATGGGTATATGCATTGGCTTTTGCCGTAACCCTCTCATAACGTCTTCTTGACTATGCTTTCATGCCTGAATATTGTGATCAGTATCAAGAATAAAAATGTCTTTTAAAACGCAGTGAAGTACATGTAGTGGCAAAGAGCACAGGTTTCAGAGAGAGGGAGTACTAGGTTCACATCACACACTTCTGTTCTTTAATTCCAGTGCACCTCAGGAAACGAGTTAACCTCACAGACCATGTGATTCCCTCAATGGTAACATAGGGAGAGAAAACCCACATTCCTTGGTAAATGATTATGAAGATTAAACGAAACGATACATTCAAAACGACACAGACAAAGCACGGCGCTTTGATTGTCGGACGTAACTGTCATCCGAGGTTGGAGCAAGAGCAGTGCTTGTATGCATGGCACCATTTCTGCCATGACTCCGAACCTGGCGCCACAGGAAAAAGGGCAGGCAAGACTGCTGCCTCTCGCTGCGCAAGAGTCCCCAGAAGTCCAGGCTGCATCCTACTAAAAGATTCTTTTAAGGAAAAAGAGATATTTAAACATTTTTCCTAAGCTTCACACTACAGGCATTCTCTCCAAAGAAAGAAGCAAAGAGTAATTTTAAAATTGTTTTAGAGTGTTTATTTTGCTAGTATGCTTTTCCTATGGAGGGACATACTACTTGGACGGTGAGTAAGGTCATGTTCCAGTGTTTTCATTTAGAGCTCCTTCCTGAGAGATGCCAGCTCTCGATGATTATCTATTCACAAAGCAGGCTTAGTCCTGCTACAAAAGCTTTATGCGGGTGTATGTGTTCCCATAAACCAATTTTTTAATCTCTCTTAAAGTAGTATTTAGAGAAATGAATGTGTTATTGCTAAAGATTTAAACTAGTAACTGTAGAAAGGAAGATTATAATGGTATCAAAGGCTTGATCTGTCACCATGTCAGTCCCCTTATTCATCACTTTTCCCTTCATCTGTTTCTTTTAAATCTTAGAAAGATTATTTTCGGGAACCATGTACTCCCAAGGAATTACAAATTAAGAGGAAAAGAATCAACTCGTGTTTATGAATAATTTCTGAATGAGAGGGAAGAATGGGAATCAAATGATATAAATTGTATTTCCTATTTTAAGGAACAGTTTATTGATGAAAATATTCTTTCATTTCCTCACCCACAATTGTTTTGACTGATCAGTGAATTAAACTTTGAATACAAGCTTCACATTTCCCTAACAATCCATTTTTCATTCTATGAAATCCTGGAGTCAGAAGAGATCCCAACACATGAAACGCCAATAGAAATTATTCTTTTATTAATGCCGAAAGCAAAACTGTAAACAATGACTTTTGTCAGGTGAACATTGGACACCAAAATAATCTCTTCCTTTTTCGCCAAAGGTAGATTTTCCTTGCTCAATAAAACAAAACTCTGTAAAAAATGTACCTGGATTAAAAAAAGGTTAAATGGCGGAACCATTCAAATTTTCTCAAAAGTGCCCCATGCTGGTGAGCATAAAACTTTTTTGCTGTCCTCCTTCTTAGTGTTTTAGGGTGTACAAATGCAGTTAGTACAACTGCTGTTCCTACTGACGGCATTTGACATCTGAGCTAAAATACTCTCCTCAGCATTCATATTTAAGACTGAAGTTATGGAAAAGGTTAAGTATAGATAGTTTTTTGTCACCTAGACACTGGGTCTATGCATTGGCTTTCTCATAACCCTCCCATAACTTCATCTTGACTATGCCTTCATGTCTGAATATTGTGATCAGTATCAAGTATAAAAATGTCTTTCAAAACGCAGTGAAGTACATGTATAGGCTAAGAGCACAGGTTTTAGAGAGAGAGAGTACTGGGTTCACATCACACACTTCTGTTCCTTAATGCCAGGGCCCCTCAGGAAACGATTTACCCTCACTGGGCATGTGATTCCCTCAATGGTAATATAGGGAGAGATAAACCCACCTTTCCTGGTAAAGGAATACGAAGATTAAAGTAAACGATACATTCAAAACGAATCAGAAAAAGCACGGCGCATGGAATGTCCTGGGTAACTGTCATCCGAGATGGGACCAAGAGCAGTGCTTGTCTGCATGGCACCCAATGTGGGAGGTGTTCATATGCCATGATTCCGAGTCTGGTGCCACAGCATAAAGGGCAGGCAGGACTGCTGCCTCTCTCTGCAGTAGTGTCCACAGAGATTCAGGCTGCATCCCAATAAGATCATTTTAAGGAAAAAGAGATATTTAAACATTTTTCTTAACCTTCACACCAAAGGCATTCTCTCCATAGAGAAGCATAAAGTAATTTTAAAATTGTTTTAGAATGTTTATTTTGCTAGTATGCTTTTCCTATGGCTGGACATACTACTTGGGAGTATAAATAAGGTCATGTAGCCGTATATTCGTTTTGAGTTCCTTCCAGAGAGATACCCGCTCCCGGTCATTACCTATGCACGAAGCAGGCTTAGTTCTATAATACACAAGCTTTATGCTGTGGTATGTGTTTCCATAAACCACTTTTTTTCTCTCTCTCACTGTAGTATTTATGGAAATGAATGTGTTACTGCTAAATATTTAAAATAGTAACTGTAGATAGTAGGATTATAATGCTATCAAAAACTTGATAAGTCACCATGTCTCTCCTCTTTTTTTTCATTTATCTATTCTTCTGTTTCCTTTAAATCTGAAGAAAGATTATTTTCGGGAACTATTTACTCTCTAAGCCGTACAAATTAAGAGGAAAAGAATCAACTCCTTTTTATGCAAAATTTCTGAATGACATAGAACCATAGGAATCAAATGATATACATTGAATTTCCTTTTCGTAAGGAACGGTTTATTGAGGAAAATAATCTTTCTCCTCCTCAGCAACAATTGTTTTGTCTGCTCAGTGAATTAAACTTTTAATACAAGCGTCACATTTCCCAAAAAATCCATTTCTCACTCTATGAAATCCTGGAGTCTGAAGAGATCCCAGTACATGAAACGCCCATAGAAATTATTCCTTTACTAAGGCCAAAAGCAAAAATGTAAACAGTGACATTTGTCAGGTGAATTTTGGACACCAAAATGATCTCTTCCTTTTCTGACAACGTAGATGTTTCTAGCTGTATAAAACAAAACTGTGTAAGAATTATATCTGGATAAAAAAAGTTTTAATTGACTCAACCCTTGAAATTTAATCAAAAGTCCCACATGCTGGTTTGCATAAAACGGTTTTGCTGGCAGCTTTCTTAGTGTTAATGGTGAAACACGCAGTTAGTAAATCTTCTGTAACTACTTACTGCATTCGACATCTCAGCAAAAATTCTCTCCTCGGAATTCATATTTAATATGGGTGTTACGGAAAAGATTTAGTATAGATAATTTTTTGGCACGTAGACAATGGGTATATGCATTGGCTTTTGCCGTAACCCTCTCATAACGTCTTCTTGACTATGCTTTCATGCCTGAATATTGTGATCAGTATCAAGAATAAAAATGTCTTTTAAAACGCAGTGAAGTACATGTAGTGGCAAAGAGCACAGGTTTCAGAGAGAGGGAGTACTAGGTTCACATCACACACTTCTGTTCTTTAATTCCAGTGCACCTCAGGAAACGAGTTAACCTCACAGACCATGTGATTCCCTCAATGGTAACATAGGGAGAGAAAACCCACATTCCTTGGTAAATGATTATGAAGATTAAACGAAACGATACATTCAAAACGACACAGACAAAGCACGGCGCTTTGATTGTCGGACGTAACTGTCATCCGAGGTTGGAGCAAGAGCAGTGCTTGTATGCATGGCACCGTTTCTGCCATGACTCCGAACCTGGCGCCACAGCATAAAGGGCAGGCAAGACTGCTGCCTCTCGCTGCGCAAGTGTCCCCAGAAGTCCAGGCTGCATCCTACTAAAAGATTCTTTTAAGGAAAAAGAGATATTTAAACATTTTTCCTAAGCTTCACACTACAGGCATTCTCTCCAAAGAAAGAAGCAAAGAGTAATTTTAAAATTGTTTTAGAGTGTTTATTTTGCTAGTATGCTTTTCCTATGGAGGGACATACTACTTGGACGGTGAGTAAGGTCATGTTCCAGTGTTTTCATTTAGAGCTCCTTCCTGAGAGATGCCAGCTCTCGATGATTATCTATTCACAAAGCAGGCTTAGTCCTGCTACAAAAGCTTTATGCGGGTGTATGTGTTCCCATAAACCAATTTTTTAATCTCTCTTAAAGTAGTATTTAGAGAAATGAATGTGTTATTGCTAAAGATTTAAACTAGTAACTGTAGAAAGGAAGATTATAATGGTATCAAAGGCTTGATCTGTCACCATGTCAGTCCCCTTATTCATCACTTTTCCCTTCATCTGTTTCTTTTAAATCTTAGAAAGATTATTTTCGGGAACCATGTACTCCCAAAGAATTACAAATTAAGAGGAAAAGAATCAACTCGTTTTTATGAATAATTTCTGAATGAGAGGGAAGAATGGGAATCAAATGATATAAATTGTATTTCCTATTTTAAGGAACAGTTTATTGATGAAAATATTCTTTCATTTCCTCACCCACAATTGTTTTGACTGATCAGTGAATTAAACTTTGAATACAAGCTTCACATTTCCCTAACAATCCATTTTTCATTCTATGAAATCCTGGAGTCAGAAGAGATCCCAACACATGAAACGCCAATAGAAATTATTCTTTTATTAATGCCGAAAGCAAAACTGTAAACAATGACTTTTGTCAGGTGAACATTGGACACCAAAATAATCTCTTCCTTTTTCGCCAAAGGTAGATTTTCCTTGCTCAATAAAACAAAACTCTGTAAAAAATGTACCTGGATTAAAAAAAGGTTAAATGGCGGAACCATTCAAATTTTTTCAAAAGTGCCCCATGCTGGTGAGCATAAAACTTTTTTGCTGTCCTCCTTCTTAGTGTTTTAGGGTGTACAAATGCAGTTAGTACAACTGCTGTTCCTACTGACGGCATTTGACATCTGAGCTAAAATACTCTCCTCAGCATTCATATTTAAGACTGAAGTTATGGAAAAGGTTAAGTATAGATAGTTTTTTGTCACCTAGACACTGGGTCTATGCATTGGCTTTCTCATAACCCTCCCATAACTTCATCTTGACTATGCCTTCATGTCTGAATATTGTGATCAGTATCAAGTATAAAAATGTCTTTCAAAACGCAGTGAAGTACATGTATAGGCTAAGAGCACAGGTTTTAGAGAGAGAGAGAGTACTGGGTTCACATCACACACTTCTGTTCCTTAATGCCAGGGCCCCTCAGGAAACGATTTACCCTCACTGGGCATGTGATTCCCTCAATGGTAATATAGGGAGAGATAAACCCACCTTTCCTGGTAAAGGAATACGAAGATTAAAGTAAACGATACATTCAAAACGAATCAGAAAAAGCACGGCGCATGGAATGTCGTGGGTAACTGTCATCCGAGATGGGACCAAGAGCAGTGCTTGTCTGCATGGCACCCATTGTGGGAGGTGTTCATATGCCATGATTCCGAGTCTGGTGCCACAGCATAAAGGGCAGGCAGGACTGCTGCCTCTCTCTGCAGTAGTGTCCACAGAGATTCAGGCTGCATCCCAATAAGATCATTTTAAGGAAAAAGAGATATTTAAACATTTTTCTTAACCTTCACACCAAAGGCATTCTCTCCATAGAGAAGCATAAAGTAATTTTAAAATTGTTTTAGAATGTTTATTTTGCTAGTATGCTTTTCCTATGGCTGGACATACTACTTGGGAGTATAAATAAGGTCATGTAGCCGTATATTCGTTTTGAGTTCCTTCCAGAGAGATACCCGCTCCCGGTCATTACCTATGCACGAAGCAGGCTTAGTTCTATAATACACAAGCTTTATGCTGTGGTATGTGTTTCCATAAACCACTTTTTTTCTCTCTCTCACTGTAGTATTTATGGAAATGAATGTGTTACTGCTAAATATTTAAAATAGTAACTGTAGATAGTAGGATTATAATGCTATCAAAAACTTGATAAGTCACCATGTCTCTCCTCTTTTTCTTCATTTATCTATTCTTCTGTTTCCTTTAAATCTGAAGAAAGATTATTTTCGGGAACTATTTACTCTCTAAGCCGTACAAATTAAGAGGAAAAGAATCAACTCCTTTTTATGCAAAATTTCTGAATGACATAGAACCATAGGAATCAAATGATATACATTGAATTTCCTTTTCCTAAGGAACGGTTTATTGAGGAAAATAATCTTTCTCCTCCTCAGCAACAATTGTTTTGTCTGCTCAGTGAATTAAACTTTTAATACAAGCGTCACATTTCCCAAAAAATCCATTTCTCACTCTATGAAATCCTGGAGTCTGAAGAGATCCCAGTACATGAAACGCCCATAGAAATTATTCCTTTACTAAGGCCAAAAGCAAAAATGTAAACAGTGACATTTGTCAGGTGAATTTTGGACACCAAAATGATCTCTTCCTTTTCTGACAACGTAGATGTTTCTAGCTGTATAAAACAAAACTGTGTAAGAATTATATCTGGATAAAAAAAGTTTTAATTGACTCAACCCTTGAAATTTAATCAAAAGTCCCACATGCTGGTTTGCATAAAACGGTTTTGCTGGCAGCTTTCTTAGTGTTAATGGTGAAACACGCAGTTAGTAAATCTTCTGTAACTACTTACTGCATTCGACATCTCAGCAAAAATTCTCTCCTCGGAATTCATATTTAATATGGGTGTTACGGAAAAGATTTAGTATAGATAATTTTTTGGCACGTAGACAATGGGTATATGCATTGGCTTTTGCCGTAACCCTCCCATAACGTCTTCTTGACTATGCTTTCATGCCTGAATATTGTGATCAGTATCAAGAATAAAAATGTCTTTTAAAACGCAGTGAAGTACATGTAGTGGCAAAGAGCACAGGTTTCAGAGAGAGGGAGTACTAGGTTCACATCACACACTTCTGTTCTTTAATTCCAGTGCACCTCAGGAAACGAGTTAACCTCACAGACCATGTGATTCCCTCAATGGTAACATAGGGAGAGAAAACCCACATTCCTTGGTAAATGATTATGAAGATTAAACGAAACGATACATTCAAAACGACACAGACAAAGCACGGCGCTTTGATTGTCGGACGTAACTGTCATCCGAGGTTGGAGCAAGAGCAGTGCTTGTATGCATGGCACCGTTTCTGCCATGACTCCGAACCTGGCGCCACAGCATAAAGGGCAGGCAAGACTGCTGCCTCTCGCTGCGCAAGTGTCCCCAGAAGTCCAGGCTGCATCCTACTAAAAGATTCTTTTAAGGAAAAAGAGATATTTAAACATTTTTCCTAAGCTTCACACTACAGGCATTCTCTCCAAAGAAAGAAGCAAAGAGTAATTTTAAAATTGTTTTAGAGTGTTTATTTTGCTAGTATGCTTTTCCTATGGAGGGACATACTACTTGGACGGTGAGTAAGGTCATGTTCCAGTGTTTTCATTTAGAGCTCCTTCCTGAGAGATGCCAGCTCTCGATGATTATCTATTCACAAAGCAGGCTTAGTCCTGCTACAAAAGCTTTATGCGGGTGTATGTGTTCCCATAAACCAATTTTTTAATCTCTCTTAAAGTAGTATTTAGAGAAATGAATGTGTTATTGCTAAAGATTTAAACTAGTAACTGTAGAAAGGAAGATTATAATGGTATCAAAGGCTTGATCTGTCACCATGTCAGTCCCCTTATTCATCACTTTTCCCTTCATCTGTTTCTTTTAAATCTTAGAAAGATTATTTTCGGGAACCATGTACTCCCAAAGAATTACAAATTAAGAGGAAAAGAATCAACTCGTTTTTATGAATAATTTCTGAATGAGAGGGAAGAATGGGAATCAAATGATATAAATTGTATTTCCTATTTTAAGGAACAGTTTATTGATGAAAATATTATTTCATTTCCTCACCCACAATTGTTTTGACTGATCAGTGAATTAAACTTTGAATACAAGCTTCACATTTCCCTAACAATCCATTTTTCATTCTATGAAATCCTGGAGTCAGAAGAGATCCCAACACATGAAACGCCAATAGAAATTATTCTTTTATTAATGCCGAAAGCAAAACTGTAAACAATGACTTTTGTCAGGTGAACATTGGACACCAAAATAATCTCTTCCTTTTTCGCCAAAGGTAGATTTTCCTTGCTCAATAAAACAAAACTCTGTAAAAAATGTACCTGGATTAAAAAAAGGTTAAATGGCGGAACCATTCAAATTTTTTCAAAATTGCCCCATGCTGGTGAGCATAAAACTTTTTTGCTGTCCTCCTTCTTAGTGTTTTAGGGTGTACAAATGCAGTTAGTACAACTGCTGTTCCTACTGACGGCATTTGACATCTGAGCTAAAATACTCTCCTCAGCATTCATATTTAAGACTGAAGTTATGGAAAAGGTTAAGTATAGATAGTTTTTTGTCACCTAGACACTGGGTCTATGCATTGGCTTTCTCATAACCCTCCCATAACTTCATCTTGACTATGCCTTCATGTCTGAATATTGTGATCAGTATCAAGTATAAAAATGTCTTTCAAAACGCAGTGAAGTACATGTATAGGCTAAGAGCACAGGTTTTAGAGAGAGAGAGAGTACTGGGTTCACATCACACACTTCTGTTCCTTAATGCCAGGGCCCCTCAGGAAACGATTTACCCTCACTGGGCATGTGATTCCCTCAATGGTAATATAGGGAGAGATAAACCCACCTTTCCTGGTAAAGGAATACGAAGATTAAAGTAAACGATACATTCAAAACGAATCAGAAAAAGCACGGCGCATGGAATGTCGTGGGTAACTGTCATCCGAGATGGGACCAAGAGCAGTGCTTGTCTGCATGGCACCCATTGTGGGAGGTGTTCATATGCCATGATTCCGAGTCTGGTGCCACAGCATAAAGGGCAGGCAGGACTGCTGCCTCTCTCTGCAGTAGTGTCCACAGAGATTCAGGCTGCATCCCAATAAGATCATTTTAAGGAAAAAGAGATATTTAAACATTTTTCTTAACCTTCACACCAAAGGCATTCTCTCCATAGAGAAGCATAAAGTAATTTTAAAATTGTTTTAGAATGTTTATTTTGCTAGTATGCTTTTCCTATGGCTGGACATACTACTTGGGAGTATAAATAAGGTCATGTAGCCGTATATTCGTTTTGAGTTCCTTCCAGAGAGATACCCGCTCCCGGTCATTACCTATGCACGAAGCAGGCTTAGTTCTATAATACACAAGCTTTATGCTGTGGTATGTGTTTCCATAAACCACTTTTTTTCTCTCTCTCACTGTAGTATTTATGGAAATGAATGTGTTACTGCTAAATATTTAAAATAGTAACTGTAGATAGTAGGATTATAATGCTATCAAAAACTTGATAAGTCACCATGTCTCTCCTCTTTTTCTTCATTTATCTATTCTTCTGTTTCCTTTAAATCTGAAGAAAGATTATTTTCGGGAACTATTTACTCTCTAAGCCGTACAAATTAAGAGGAAAAGAATCAACTCCTTTTTATGCAAAATTTCTGAATGACATAGAACCATAGGAATCAAATGATATACATTGAATTTCCTTTTCCTAAGGAACGGTTTATTGAGGAAAATAATCTTTCTCCTCCTCAGCAACAATTGTTTTGTCTGCTCAGTGAATTAAACTTTTAATACAAGCGTCACATTTCCCAAAAAATCCATTTCTCACTCTATGAAATCCTGGAGTCTGAAGAGATCCCAGTACATGAAACGCCCATAGAAATTATTCCTTTATTAAGGCCAAAAGCAAAAATGTAAACAGTGACATTTGTCAGGTGAATTTTGGACACCAAAATGATCTCTTCCTTTTCTGACAACGTAGATGTTTCTAGCTGTATAAAACAAAACTGTGTAAAAATTATATCTGGATAAAAAAAGTTTTAATTGACTCAACCCTTGAAATTTAATCAAAAGTCCCACATGCTGGTTTGCATAAAACGGTTTTGCTGGCAGCTTTCTTAGTGTTAATGGTGAAACACGCAGTTAGTAAATCTTCTGTAACTACTTACTGCATTCGACATCTCAGCAAAAATTCTCTCCTCGGAATTCATATTTAATATGGGTGTTACGGAAAAGGTTTAGTATAGATAATTTTTTGGCACGTAGACAATGGGTATATGCATTGGCTTTTGCCGTAACCCTCTCATAACGTCTTCTTGACTATGCTTTCATGCCTGAATATTGTGATCAGTATCAAGAATAAAAATGTCTTTTAAAACGCAGTGAAGTACATGTAGTGGCAAAGAGCACAGGTTTCAGAGAGAGGGAGTACTAGGTTCACATCACACACTTCTGTTCTTTAATTCCAGTGCACCTCAGGAAACGAGTTAACTTCACAGACCATGTGATTCCCTCAATGGTAACATAGGGAGAGAAAACCCACATTCCTTGGTAAATGATTATGAAGATTAAACGAAACGATACATTCAAAACGACACAGACAAAGCACGGCGCTTTGATTGTCGGACGTAACTGTCATCCGAGGTTGGAGCAAGAGCAGTGCTTGTATGCATGGCACCGTTTCTGCCATGACTCCGAACCTGGCGCCACAGCATAAAGGGCAGGCAAGACTGCTGCCTCTCGCTGCGCAAGTGTCCCCAGAAGTCCAGGCTGCATCCTACTAAAAGATTCTTTTAAGGAAAAAGAGATATTTAAACATTTTTCCTAAGCTTCACACTACAGGCATGCTCTCCAAAGAAAGAAGCAGAGTAATTTTAAAATTGTTTTAGAGTGTTTATTTTGCTAGTATGCTTTTCCTATGGAGGGACATACTACTTGGACGGTGAGTTAGGTCATGTTCCAGTGTTTTCATTTAGAGCTCCTTCCTGAGAGATGCCAGCTCTCGATGATTATCTATTCACAAAGCAGGCTTAGTCCTGCTACAAAAGCTTTATGCGGGTGTATGTGTTCCCATAAACCAATTTTTTAATCTCTCTTAAAGTAGTATTTAGAGAAATGAATGTGTTATTGCTAAAGATTTAAACTAGTAACTGTAGAAAGGAAGATTATAATGGTATCAAAGGCTTGATCTGTCACCATGTCAGTCCCCTTATTCATCACTTTTCCCTTCATCTGTTTCTTTTAAATCTTAGAAAGATTATTTTCGGGAACCATGTACTCCCAAAGAATTACAAATTAAGAGGAAAAGAATCAACTCGTTTTTATGAATAATTTCTGAATGAGAGGGAAGAATGGGAATCAAATGATATAAATTGTATTTCCTATTTTAAGGAACAGTTTATTGATGAAAATATTCTTTCATTTCCTCACCCACAATTGTTTTGACTGATCAGTGAATTAAACTTTGAATACAAGCTTCACATTTCCCTAACAATCCATTTTTCATTCTATGAAATCCTGGAGTCAGAAGAGATCCCAACACATGAAACGCCAATAGAAATTATTCTTTTATTAATGCCGAAAGCAAAACTGTAAACAATGACTTTTGTCAGGTGAACATTGGACACCAAAATAATCTCTTCCTTTTTCGCCAAAGGTAGATTTTCCTTGCTCAATAAAACAAAACTCTGTAAAAAATGTACCTGGATTAAAAAAAGGTTAAATGGCGGAACCATTCAAATTTTTTCAAAAGTGCCCCATGCTGGTGAGCATAAAACTTTTTTGCTGTCCTCCTTCTTAGTGTTTTAGGGTGTACAAATGCAGTTAGTACAACTGCTGTTCCTACTGACGGCATTTGACATCTGAGCTAAAATACTCTCCTCAGCATTCATATTTAAGACTGAAGTTATGGAAAAGGTTAAGTATAGATAGTTTTTTGTCACCTAGACACTGGGTCTATGCATTGGCTTTCTCATAACCCTCCCATAACTTCATCTTGACTATGCCTTCATGTCTGAATATTGTGATCAGTATCAAGTATAAAAATGTCTTTCAAAACGCAGTGAAGTACATGTATAGGCTAAGAGCACAGGTTTTAGAGAGAGAGAGAGTACTGGGTTCACATCACACACTTCTGTTCCTTAATGCCAGGGCCCCTCAGGAAACGATTTACCCTCACTGGGCATGTGATTCCCTCAATGGTAATATAGGGAGAGATAAACCCACCTTTCCTGGTAAAGGAATACGAAGATTAAAGTAAACGATACATTCAAAACGAATCAGAAAAAGCACGGCGCATGGAATGTCGTGGGTAACTGTCATCCGAGATGGGACCAAGAGCAGTGCTTGTCTGCATGGCACCCAATGTGGGAGGTGTTCATATGCCATGATTCCGAGTCTGGTGCCACAGCATAAAGGGCAGGCAGGACTGCTGCCTCTCTCTGCAGTAGTGTCCACAGAGATTCAGGCTGCATCCCAATAAGATCATTTTAAGGAAAAAGAGATATTTAAACATTTTTCTTAACCTTCACACCAAAGGCATTCTCTCCATAGAGAAGCATAAAGTAATTTTAAAATTGTTTTAGAATGTTTATTTTGCTAGTATGCTTTTCCTATGGCTGGACATACTACTTGGGAGTATAAATAAGGTCATGTAGCCGTATATTCGTTTTGAGTTCCTTCCAGAGAGATACCCGCTCCCGGTCATTACCTATGCACGAAGCAGGCTTAGTTCTATAATACACAAGCTTTATGCTGTGGTATGTGTTTCCATAAACCACTTTTTTTCTCTCTCTCACTGTAGTATTTATGGAAATGAATGTGTTACTGCTAAATATTTAAAATAGTAACTGTAGATAGTAGGATTATAATGCTATCAAAAACTTGATAAGTCACCATGTCTCTCCTCTTTTTTTTCATTTATCTATTCTTCTGTTTCCTTTAAATCTGAAGAAAGATTATTTTCGGGAACTATTTACTCTCTAAGCCGTACAAATTAAGAGGAAAAGAATCAACTCCTTTTTATGCAAAATTTCTGAATGACATAGAACCATAGGAATCAAATGATATACATTGAATTTCCTTTTCGTAAGGAACGGTTTATTGAGGAAAATAATCTTTCTCCTCCTCAGCAACAATTGTTTTGTCTGCTCAGTGAATTAAACTTTTAATACAAGCGTCACATTTCCCAAAAAATCCATTTCTCACTCTATGAAATCCTGGAGTCTGAAGAGATCCCAGTACATGAAACGCCCATAGAAATTATTCCTTTACTAAGGCCAAAAGCAAAAATGTAAACAGTGACATTTGTCAGGTGAATTTTGGACACCAAAATGATCTCTTCCTTTTCTGACAACGTAGATGTTTCTAGCTGTATAAAACAAAACTGTGTAAGAATTATATCTGGATAAAAAAAGTTTTAATTGACTCAACCCTTGAAATTTAATCAAAAGTCCCACATGCTGGTTTGCATAAAACGGTTTTGCTGGCAGCTTTCTTAGTGTTAATGGTGAAACACGCAGTTAGTAAATCTTCTGTAACTACTTACTGCATTCGACATCTCAGCAAAAATTCTCTCCTCGGAATTCATATTTAATATGGGTGTTACGGAAAAGATTTAGTATAGATAATTTTTTGGCACGTAGACAATGGGTATATGCATTGGCTTTTGCCGTAACCCTCTCATAACGTCTTCTTGACTATGCTTTCATGCCTGAATATTGTGATCAGTATCAAGAATAAAAATGTCTTTTAAAACGCAGTGAAGTACATGTAGTGGCAAAGAGCACAGGTTTCAGAGAGAGGGAGTACTAGGTTCACATCACACACTTCTGTTCTTTAATTCCAGTGCACCTCAGGAAACGAGTTAACCTCACAGACCATGTGATTCCCTCAATGGTAACATAGGGAGAGAAAACCCACATTCCTTGGTAAATGATTATGAAGATTAAACGAAACGATACATTCAAAACGACACAGACAAAGCACGGCGCTTTGATTGTCGGACGTAACTGTCATCCGAGGTTGGAGCAAGAGCAGTGCTTGTATGCATGGCACCGTTTCTGCCATGACTCCGAACCTGGCGCCACAGCATAAAGGGCAGGCAAGACTGCTGCCTCTCGCTGCGCAAGTGTCCCCAGAAGTCCAGGCTGCATCCTACTAAAAGATTCTTTTAAGGAAAAAGAGATATTTAAACATTTTTCCTAAGCTTCACACTACAGGCATTCTCTCCAAAGAAAGAAGCAAAGAGTAATTTTAAAATTGTTTTAGAGTGTTTATTTTGCTAGTATGCTTTTCCTATGGAGGGACATACTACTTGGACGGTGAGTAAGGTCATGTTCCAGTGTTTTCATTTAGAGCTCCTTCCTGAGAGATGCCAGCTCTCGATGATTATCTATTCACAAAGCAGGCTTAGTCCTGCTACAAAAGCTTTATGCGGGTGTATGTGTTCCCATAAACCAATTTTTTAATCTCTCTTAAAGTAGTATTTAGAGAAATGAATGTGTTATTGCTAAAGATTTAAACTAGTAACTGTAGAAAGGAAGATTATAATGGTATCAAAGGCTTGATCTGTCACCATGTCAGTCCCCTTATTCATCACTTTTCCCTTCATCTGTTTCTTTTAAATCTTAGAAAGATTATTTTCGGGAACCATGTACTCCCAAAGAATTACAAATTAAGAGGAAAAGAATCAACTCGTTTTTATGAATAATTTCTGAATGAGAGGGAAGAATGGGAATCAAATGATATAAATTGTATTTCCTATTTTAAGGAACAGTTTATTGATGAAAATATTCTTTCATTTCCTCACCCACAATTGTTTTGACTGATCAGTGAATTAAACTTTGAATACAAGCTTCACATTTCCCTAACAATCCATTTTTCATTCTATGAAATCCTGGAGTCAGAAGAGATCCCAACACATGAAACGCCAATAGAAATTATTCTTTTATTAATGCCGAAAGCAAAACTGTAAACAATGACTTTTGTCAGGTGAACATTGGACACCAAAATAATCTCTTCCTTTTTCGCCAAAGGTAGATTTTCCTTGCTCAATAAAACAAAACTCTGTAAAAAATGTACCTGGATTAAAAAAAGGTTAAATGGCGGAACCATTCAAATTTTTTCAAAAGTGCCCCATGCTGGTGAGCATAAAACTTTTTTGCTGTCCTCCTTCTTAGTGTTTTAGGGTGTACAAATGCAGTTAGTACAACTGCTGTTCCTACTGACGGCATTTGACATCTGAGCTAAAATACTCTCCTCAGCATTCATATTTAAGACTGAAGTTATGGAAAAGGTTAAGTATAGATAGTTTTTTGTCACCTAGACACTGGGTCTATGCATTGGCTTTCTCATAACCCTCCCATAACTTCATCTTGACTATGCCTTCATGTCTGAATATTGTGATCAGTATCAAGTATAAAAATGTCTTTCAAAACGCAGTGAAGTACATGTATAGGCTAAGAGCACAGGTTTTAGAGAGAGAGAGAGTACTGGGTTCACATCACACACTTCTGTTCCTTAATGCCAGGGCCCCTCAGGAAACGATTTACCCTCACTGGGCATGTGATTCCCTCAATGGTAATATAGGGAGAGATAAACCCACCTTTCCTGGTAAAGGAATACGAAGATTAAAGTAAACGATACATTCAAAACGAATCAGAAAAAGCACGGCGCATGGAATGTCGTGGGTAACTGTCATCCGAGATGGGACCAAGAGCAGTGCTTGTCTGCATGGCACCCATTGTGGGAGGTGTTCATATGCCATGATTCCGAGTCTGGTGCCACAGCATAAAGGGCAGGCAGGACTGCTGCCTCTCTCTGCAGTAGTGTCCACAGAGATTCAGGCTGCATCCCAATAAGATCATTTTAAGGAAAAAGAGATATTTAAACATTTTTCTTAACCTTCACACCAAAGGCATTCTCTCCATAGAGAAGCATAAAGTAATTTTAAAATTGTTTTAGAATGTTTATTTTGCTAGTATGCTTTTCCTATGGCTGGACATACTACTTGGGAGTATAAATAAGGTCATGTAGCCGTATATTCGTTTTGAGTTCCTTCCAGAGAGATACCCGCTCCCGGTCATTACCTATGCACGAAGCAGGCTTAGTTCTATAATACACAAGCTTTATGCTGTGGTATGTGTTTCCATAAACCACTTTTTTTCTCTCTCTCACTGTAGTATTTATGGAAATGAATGTGTTACTGCTAAATATTTAAAATAGTAACTGTAGATAGTAGGATTATAATGCTATCAAAAACTTGATAAGTCACCATGTCTCTCCTCTTTTTCTTCATTTATCTATTCTTCTGTTTCCTTTAAATCTGAAGAAAGATTATTTTCGGGAACTATTTACTCTCTAAGCCGTACAAATTAAGAGGAAAAGAATCAACTCCTTTTTATGCAAAATTTCTGAATGACATAGAACCATAGGAATCAAATGATATACATTGAATTTCCTTTTCCTAAGGAACGGTTTATTGAGGAAAATAATCTTTCTCCTCCTCAGCAACAATTGTTTTGTCTGCTCAGTGAATTAAACTTTTAATACAAGCGTCACATTTCCCAAAAAATCCATTTCTCACTCTATGAAATCCTGGAGTCTGAAGAGATCCCAGTACATGAAACGCCCATAGAAATTATTCCTTTACTAAGGCCAAAAGCAAAAATGTAAACAGTGACATTTGTCAGGTGAATTTTGGACACCAAAATGATCTCTTCCTTTTCTGACAACGTAGATGTTTCTAGCTGTATAAAACAAAACTGTGTAAGAATTATATCTGGATAAAAAAAGTTTTAATTGACTCAACCCTTGAAATTTAATCAAAAGTCCCACATGCTGGTTTGCATAAAACGGTTTTGCTGGCAGCTTTCTTAGTGTTAATGGTGAAACACGCAGTTAGTAAATCTTCTGTAACTACTTACTGCATTCGACATCTCAGCAAAAATTCTCTCCTCGGAATTCATATTTAATATGGGTGTTACGGAAAAGATTTAGTATAGATAATTTTTTGGCACGTAGACAATGGGTATATGCATTGGCTTTTGCCGTAACCCTCCCATAACGTCTTCTTGACTATGCTTTCATGCCTGAATATTGTGATCAGTATCAAGAATAAAAATGTCTTTTAAAACGCAGTGAAGTACATGTAGTGGCAAAGAGCACAGGTTTCAGAGAGAGGGAGTACTAGGTTCACATCACACACTTCTGTTCTTTAATTCCAGTGCACCTCAGGAAACGAGTTAACCTCACAGACCATGTGATTCCCTCAATGGTAACATAGGGAGAGAAAACCCACATTCCTTGGTAAATGATTATGAAGATTAAACGAAACGATACATTCAAAACGACACAGACAAAGCACGGCGCTTTGATTGTCGGACGTAACTGTCATCCGAGGTTGGAGCAAGAGCAGTGCTTGTATGCATGGCACCGTTTCTGCCATGACTCCGAACCTGGCGCCACAGCATAAAGGGCAGGCAAGACTGCTGCCTCTCGCTGCGCAAGTGTCCCCAGAAGTCCAGGCTGCATCCTACTAAAAGATTCTTTTAAGGAAAAAGAGATATTTAAACATTTTTCCTAAGCTTCACACTACAGGCATTCTCTCCAAAGAAAGAAGCAAAGAGTAATTTTAAAATTGTTTTAGAGTGTTTATTTTGCTAGTATGCTTTTCCTATGGAGGGACATACTACTTGGACGGTGAGTAAGGTCATGTTCCAGTGTTTTCATTTAGAGCTCCTTCCTGAGAGATGCCAGCTCTCGATGATTATCTATTCACAAAGCAGGCTTAGTCCTGCTACAAAAGCTTTATGCGGGTGTATGTGTTCCCATAAACCAATTTTTTAATCTCTCTTAAAGTAGTATTTAGAGAAATGAATGTGTTATTGCTAAAGATTTAAACTAGTAACTGTAGAAAGGAAGATTATAATGGTATCAAAGGCTTGATCTGTCACCATGTCAGTCCCCTTATTCATCACTTTTCCCTTCATCTGTTTCTTTTAAATCTTAGAAAGATTATTTTCGGGAACCATGTACTCCCAAAGAATTACAAATTAAGAGGAAAAGAATCAACTCGTTTTTATGAATAATTTCTGAATGAGAGGGAAGAATGGGAATCAAATGATATAAATTGTATTTCCTATTTTAAGGAACAGTTTATTGATGAAAATATTATTTCATTTCCTCACCCACAATTGTTTTGACTGATCAGTGAATTAAACTTTGAATACAAGCTTCACATTTCCCTAACAATCCATTTTTCATTCTATGAAATCCTGGAGTCAGAAGAGATCCCAACACATGAAACGCCAATAGAAATTATTCTTTTATTAATGCCGAAAGCAAAACTGTAAACAATGACTTTTGTCAGGTGAACATTGGACACCAAAATAATCTCTTCCTTTTTCGCCAAAGGTAGATTTTCCTTGCTCAATAAAACAAAACTCTGTAAAAAATGTACCTGGATTAAAAAAAGGTTAAATGGCGGAACCATTCAAATTTTTTCAAAATTGCCCCATGCTGGTGAGCATAAAACTTTTTTGCTGTCCTCCTTCTTAGTGTTTTAGGGTGTACAAATGCAGTTAGTACAACTGCTGTTCCTACTGACGGCATTTGACATCTGAGCTAAAATACTCTCCTCAGCATTCATATTTAAGACTGAAGTTATGGAAAAGGTTAAGTATAGATAGTTTTTTGTCACCTAGACACTGGGTCTATGCATTGGCTTTCTCATAACCCTCCCATAACTTCATCTTGACTATGCCTTCATGTCTGAATATTGTGATCAGTATCAAGTATAAAAATGTCTTTCAAAACGCAGTGAAGTACATGTATAGGCTAAGAGCACAGGTTTTAGAGAGAGAGAGAGTACTGGGTTCACATCACACACTTCTGTTCCTTAATGCCAGGGCCCCTCAGGAAACGATTTACCCTCACTGGGCATGTGATTCCCTCAATGGTAATATAGGGAGAGATAAACCCACCTTTCCTGGTAAAGGAATACGAAGATTAAAGTAAACGATACATTCAAAACGAATCAGAAAAAGCACGGCGCATGGAATGTCGTGGGTAACTGTCATCCGAGATGGGACCAAGAGCAGTGCTTGTCTGCATGGCACCCATTGTGGGAGGTGTTCATATGCCATGATTCCGAGTCTGGTGCCACAGCATAAAGGGCAGGCAGGACTGCTGCCTCTCTCTGCAGTAGTGTCCACAGAGATTCAGGCTGCATCCCAATAAGATCATTTTAAGGAAAAAGAGATATTTAAACATTTTTCTTAACCTTCACACCAAAGGCATTCTCTCCATAGAGAAGCATAAAGTAATTTTAAAATTGTTTTAGAATGTTTATTTTGCTAGTATGCTTTTCCTATGGCTGGACATACTACTTGGGAGTATAAATAAGGTCATGTAGCCGTATATTCGTTTTGAGTTCCTTCCAGAGAGATACCCGCTCCCGGTCATTACCTATGCACGAAGCAGGCTTAGTTCTATAATACACAAGCTTTATGCTGTGGTATGTGTTTCCATAAACCACTTTTTTTCTCTCTCTCACTGTAGTATTTATGGAAATGAATGTGTTACTGCTAAATATTTAAAATAGTAACTGTAGATAGTAGGATTATAATGCTATCAAAAACTTGATAAGTCACCATGTCTCTCCTCTTTTTCTTCATTTATCTATTCTTCTGTTTCCTTTAAATCTGAAGAAAGATTATTTTCGGGAACTATTTACTCTCTAAGCCGTACAAATTAAGAGGAAAAGAATCAACTCCTTTTTATGCAAAATTTCTGAATGACATAGAACCATAGGAATCAAATGATATACATTGAATTTCCTTTTCCTAAGGAACGGTTTATTGAGGAAAATAATCTTTCTCCTCCTCAGCAACAATTGTTTTGTCTGCTCAGTGAATTAAACTTTTAATACAAGCGTCACATTTCCCAAAAAATCCATTTCTCACTCTATGAAATCCTGGAGTCTGAAGAGATCCCAGTACATGAAACGCCCATAGAAATTATTCCTTTATTAAGGCCAAAAGCAAAAATGTAAACAGTGACATTTGTCAGGTGAATTTTGGACACCAAAATGATCTCTTCCTTTTCTGACAACGTAGATGTTTCTAGCTGTATAAAACAAAACTGTGTAAAAATTATATCTGGATAAAAAAAGTTTTAATTGACTCAACCCTTGAAATTTAATCAAAAGTCCCACATGCTGGTTTGCATAAAACGGTTTTGCTGGCAGCTTTCTTAGTGTTAATGGTGAAACACGCAGTTAGTAAATCTTCTGTAACTACTTACTGCATTCGACATCTCAGCAAAAATTCTCTCCTCGGAATTCATATTTAATATGGGTGTTACGGAAAAGGTTTAGTATAGATAATTTTTTGGCACGTAGACAATGGGTATATGCATTGGCTTTTGCCGTAACCCTCTCATAACGTCTTCTTGACTATGCTTTCATGCCTGAATATTGTGATCAGTATCAAGAATAAAAATGTCTTTTAAAACGCAGTGAAGTACATGTAGTGGCAAAGAGCACAGGTTTCAGAGAGAGGGAGTACTAGGTTCACATCACACACTTCTGTTCTTTAATTCCAGTGCACCTCAGGAAACGAGTTAACCTCACAGACCATGTGATTCCCTCAATGGTAACATAGGGAGAGAAAACCCACATTCCTTGGTAAATGATTATGAAGATTAAACGAAACGATACATTCAAAACGACACAGACAAAGCACGGCGCTTTGATTGTCGGACGTAACTGTCATCCGAGGTTGGAGCAAGAGCAGTGCTTGTATGCATGGCACCGTTTCTGCCATGACTCCGAACCTGGCGCCACAGCATAAAGGGCAGGCAAGACTGCTGCCTCTCGCTGCGCAAGTGTCCCCAGAAGTCCAGGCTGCATCCTACTAAAAGATTCTTTTAAGGAAAAAGAGATATTTAAACATTTTTCCTAAGCTTCACACTACAGGCATGCTCTCCAAAGAAAGAAGCAGAGTAATTTTAAAATTGTTTTAGAGTGTTTATTTTGCTAGTATGCTTTTCCTATGGAGGGACATACTACTTGGACGGTGAGTTAGGTCATGTTCCAGTGTTTTCATTTAGAGCTCCTTCCTGAGAGATGCCAGCTCTCGATGATTATCTATTCACAAAGCAGGCTTAGTCCTGCTACAAAAGCTTTATGCGGGTGTATGTGTTCCCATAAACCAATTTTTTAATCTCTCTTAAAGTAGTATTTAGAGAAATGAATGTGTTATTGCTAAAGATTTAAACTAGTAACTGTAGAAAGGAAGATTATAATGGTATCAAAGGCTTGATCTGTCACCATGTCAGTCCCCTTATTCATCACTTTTCCCTTCATCTGTTTCTTTTAAATCTTAGAAAGATTATTTTCGGGAACCATGTACTCCCAAAGAATTACAAATTAAGAGGAAAAGAATCAACTCGTTTTTATGAATAATTTCTGAATGAGAGGGAAGAATGGGAATCAAATGATATAAATTGTATTTCCTATTTTAAGGAACAGTTTATTGATGAAAATATTCTTTCATTTCCTCACCCACAATTGTTTTGACTGATCAGTGAATTAAACTTTGAATACAAGCTTCACATTTCCCTAACAATCCATTTTTCATTCTATGAAATCCTGGAGTCAGAAGAGATCCCAACACATGAAACGCCAATAGAAATTATTCTTTTATTAATGCCGAAAGCAAAACTGTAAACAATGACTTTTGTCAGGTGAACATTGGACACCAAAATAATCTCTTCCTTTTTCGCCAAAGGTAGATTTTCCTTGCTCAATAAAACAAAACTCTGTAAAAAATGTACCTGGATTAAAAAAAGGTTAAATGGCGGAACCATTCAAATTTTTTCAAAAGTGCCCCATGCTGGTGAGCATAAAACTTTTTTGCTGTCCTCCTTCTTAGTGTTTTAGGGTGTACAAATGCAGTTAGTACAACTGCTGTTCCTACTGACGGCATTTGACATCTGAGCTAAAATACTCTCCTCAGCATTCATATTTAAGACTGAAGTTATGGAAAAGGTTAAGTATAGATAGTTTTTTGTCACCTAGACACTGGGTCTATGCATTGGCTTTCTCATAACCCTCCCATAACTTCATCTTGACTATGCCTTCATGTCTGAATATTGTGATCAGTATCAAGTATAAAAATGTCTTTCAAAACGCAGTGAAGTACATGTATAGGCTAAGAGCACAGGTTTTAGAGAGAGAGAGAGTACTGGGTTCACATCACACACTTCTGTTCCTTAATGCCAGGGCCCCTCAGGAAACGATTTACCCTCACTGGGCATGTGATTCCCTCAATGGTAATATAGGGAGAGATAAACCCACCTTTCCTGGTAAAGGAATACGAAGATTAAAGTAAACGATACATTCAAAACGAATCAGAAAAAGCACGGCGCATGGAATGTCGTGGGTAACTGTCATCCGAGATGGGACCAAGAGCAGTGCTTGTCTGCATGGCACCCATTGTGGGAGGTGTTCATATGCCATGATTCCGAGTCTGGTGCCACAGCATAAAGGGCAGGCAGGACTGCTGCCTCTCTCTGCAGTAGTGTCCACAGAGATTCAGGCTGCATCCCAATAAGATCATTTTAAGGAAAAAGAGATATTTAAACATTTTTCTTAACCTTCACACCAAAGGCATTCTCTCCATAGAGAAGCATAAAGTAATTTTAAAATTGTTTTAGAATGTTTATTTTGCTAGTATGCTTTTCCTATGGCTGGACATACTACTTGGGAGTATAAATAAGGTCATGTAGCCGTATATTCGTTTTGAGTTCCTTCCAGAGAGATACCCGCTCCCGGTCATTACCTATGCACGAAGCAGGCTTAGTTCTATAATACACAAGCTTTATGCTGTGGTATGTGTTTCCATAAACCACTTTTTTTCTCTCTCTCACTGTAGTATTTATGGAAATGAATGTGTTACTGCTAAATATTTAAAATAGTAACTGTAGATAGTAGGATTATAATGCTATCAAAAACTTGATAAGTCACCATGTCTCTCCTCTTTTTCTTCATTTATCTATTCTTCTGTTTCCTTTAAATCTGAAGAAAGATTATTTTCGGGAACTATTTACTCTCTAAGCCGTACAAATTAAGAGGAAAAGAATCAACTCCTTTTTATGCAAAATTTCTGAATGACATAGAACCATAGGAATCAAATGATATACATTGAATTTCCTTTTCCTAAGGAACGGTTTATTGAGGAAAATAATCTTTCTCCTCCTCAGCAACAATTGTTTTGTCTGCTCAGTGAATTAAACTTTTAATACAAGCGTCACATTTCCCAAAAAATCCATTTCTCACTCTATGAAATCCTGGAGTCTGAAGAGATCCCAGTACATGAAACGCCCATAGAAATTATTCCTTTACTAAGGCCAAAAGCAAAAATGTAAACAGTGACATTTGTCAGGTGAATTTTGGACACCAAAATGATCTCTTCCTTTTCTGACAACGTAGATGTTTCTAGCTGTATAAAACAAAACTGTGTAAAAATTATATCTGGATAAAAAAAGTTTTAATTGACTCAACCCTTGAAATTTAATCAAAAGTCCCACATGCTGGTTTGCATAAAACGGTTTTGCTGGCAGCTTTCTTAGTGTTAATGGTGAAACACGCAGTTAGTAAATCTTCTGTAACTACTTACTGCATTCGACATCTCAGCAAAAATTCTCTCCTCGGAATTCATATTTAATATGGGTGTTACGGAAAAGGTTTAGTATAGATAATTTTTTGGCACGTAGACAATGGGTATATGCATTGGCTTTTGCCGTAACCCTCTCATAACGTCTTCTTGACTATGCTTTCATGCCTGAATATTGTGATCAGTA
The DNA here is from genome assembly GCF_030020395.1 of Manis pentadactyla. NCBI lineage: Eukaryota > Metazoa > Chordata > Mammalia > Pholidota > Manidae > Manis > Manis pentadactyla. The sequence continues at coordinate 39,710,500 of NC_080031.1, read as the reverse complement.
TCAAGAATAAAAATGTCTTTTAAAACGCAGTGAAGTACATGTAGTGGCAAAGAGCACAGGTTTCAGAGAGAGGGAGTACTAGGTTCACATCACACACTTCTGTTCTTTAATTCCAGTGCACCTCAGGAAACGAGTTAACCTCACAGACCATGTGATTCCCTCAATGGTAACATAGGGAGAGAAAACCCACATTCCTTGGTAAATGATTATGAAGATTAAACGAAACGATACATTCAAAACGACACAGACAAAGCACGGCGCTTTGATTGTCGGACGTAACTGTCATCCGAGGTTGGAGCAAGAGCAGTGCTTGTATGCATGGCACCGTTTCTGCCATGACTCCGAACCTGGCGCCACAGCATAAAGGGCAGGCAAGACTGCTGCCTCTCGCTGCGCAAGTGTCCCCAGAAGTCCAGGCTGCATCCTACTAAAAGATTCTTTTAAGGAAAAAGAGATATTTAAACATTTTTCCTAAGCTTCACACTACAGGCATGCTCTCCAAAGAAAGAAGCAGAGTAATTTTAAAATTGTTTTAGAGTGTTTATTTTGCTAGTATGCTTTTCCTATGGAGGGACATACTACTTGGACGGTGAGTTAGGTCATGTTCCAGTGTTTTCATTTAGAGCTCCTTCCTGAGAGATGCCAGCTCTCGATGATTATCTATTCACAAAGCAGGCTTAGTCCTGCTACAAAAGCTTTATGCGGGTGTATGTGTTCCCATAAACCAATTTTTTAATCTCTCTTAAAGTAGTATTTAGAGAAATGAATGTGTTATTGCTAAAGATTTAAACTAGTAACTGTAGAAAGGAAGATTATAATGGTATCAAAGGCTTGATCTGTCACCATGTCAGTCCCCTTATTCATCACTTTTCCCTTCATCTGTTTCTTTTAAATCTTAGAAAGATTATTTTCGGGAACCATGTACTCCCAAAGAATTACAAATTAAGAGGAAAAGAATCAACTCGTTTTTATGAATAATTTCTGAATGAGAGGGAAGAATGGGAATCAAATGATATAAATTGTATTTCCTATTTTAAGGAACAGTTTATTGATGAAAATATTCTTTCATTTCCTCACCCACAATTGTTTTGACTGATCAGTGAATTAAACTTTGAATACAAGCTTCACATTTCCCTAACAATCCATTTTTCATTCTATGAAATCCTGGAGTCAGAAGAGATCCCAACACATGAAACGCCAATAGAAATTATTCTTTTATTAATGCCGAAAGCAAAACTGTAAACAATGACTTTTGTCAGGTGAACATTGGACACCAAAATAATCTCTTCCTTTTTCGCCAAAGGTAGATTTTCCTTGCTCAATAAAACAAAACTCTGTAAAAAATGTACCTGGATTAAAAAAAGGTTAAATGGCGGAACCATTCAAATTTTTTCAAAAGTGCCCCATGCTGGTGAGCATAAAACTTTTTTGCTGTCCTCCTTCTTAGTGTTTTAGGGTGTACAAATGCAGTTAGTACAACTGCTGTTCCTACTGACGGCATTTGACATCTGAGCTAAAATACTCTCCTCAGCATTCATATTTAAGACTGAAGTTATGGAAAAGGTTAAGTATAGATAGTTTTTTGTCACCTAGACACTGGGTCTATGCATTGGCTTTCTCATAACCCTCCCATAACTTCATCTTGACTATGCCTTCATGTCTGAATATTGTGATCAGTATCAAGTATAAAAATGTCTTTCAAAACGCAGTGAAGTACATGTATAGGCTAAGAGCACAGGTTTTAGAGAGAGAGAGTACTGGGTTCACATCACACACTTCTGTTCCTTAATGCCAGGGCCCCTCAGGAAACGATTTACCCTCACTGGGCATGTGATTCCCTCAATGGTAATATAGGGAGAGATAAACCCACCTTTCCTGGTAAAGGAATACGAAGATTAAAGTAAACGATACATTCAAAACGAATCAGAAAAAGCACGGCGCATGGAATGTCGTGGGTAACTGTCATCCGAGATGGGACCAAGAGCAGTGCTTGTCTGCATGGCACCCAATGTGGGAGGTGTTCATATGCCATGATTCCGAGTCTGGTGCCACAGCATAAAGGGCAGGCAGGACTGCTGCCTCTCTCTGCAGTAGTGTCCACAGAGATTCAGGCTGCATCCCAATAAGATCATTTTAAGGAAAAAGAGATATTTAAACATTTTTCTTAACCTTCACACCAAAGGCATTCTCTCCATAGAGAAGCATAAAGTAATTTTAAAATTGTTTTAGAATGTTTATTTTGCTAGTATGCTTTTCCTATGGCTGGACATACTACTTGGGAGTATAAATAAGGTCATGTAGCCGTATATTCGTTTTGAGTTCCTTCCAGAGAGATACCCGCTCCCGGTCATTACCTATGCACGAAGCAGGCTTAGTTCTATAATACACAAGCTTTATGCTGTGGTATGTGTTTCCATAAACCACTTTTTTTCTCTCTCTCACTGTAGTATTTATGGAAATGAATGTGTTACTGCTAAATATTTAAAATAGTAACTGTAGATAGTAGGATTATAATGCTATCAAAAACTTGATAAGTCACCATGTCTCTCCTCTTTTTCTTCATTTATCTATTCTTCTGTTTCCTTTAAATCTGAAGAAAGATTATTTTCGGGAACTATTTACTCTCTAAGCCGTACAAATTAAGAGGAAAAGAATCAACTCCTTTTTATGCAAAATTTCTGAACGACATAGAACCATAGGAATCAAATGATATACATTGAATTTCCTTTTCCTAAGGAACGGTTTATTGAGGAAAATAATCTTTCTCCTCCTCAGCAACAATTGTTTTGTCTGCTCAGTGAATTAAACTTTTAATACAAGCGTCACATTTCCCAAAAAATCCATTTCTCACTCTATGAAATCCTGGAGTCTGAAGAGATCCCAGTACATGAAACGCCCATAGAAATTATTCCTTTATTAAGGCCAAAAGCAAAAATGTAAACAGTGACATTTGTCAGGTGAATTTTGGACACCAAAATGATCTCTTCCTTTTCTGACAACGTAGATGTTTCTAGCTGTATAAAACAAAACTGTGTAAAAATTATATCTGGATAAAAAAAGTTTTAATTGACTCAACCCTTGAAATTTAATCAAAAGTCCCACATGCTGGTTTGCATAAAACGGTTTTGCTGGCAGCTTTCGTAGTGTTAATGGTGAAACACGCAGTTAGTAAATCTTCTGTAACTACTTACTGCATTCGACATCTCAGCAAAAATTCTCTCCTCGGAATTCATATTTAATATGGGTGTTACGGAAAAGATTTAGTATAGATAATTTATTGGCACGTAGACAATGGGTATATGCATTGGCTTTTGCCGTAACCCTCTCATAACGTCTTCTTGACTATGCTTTCATGCCTGAATATTGTGATCAGTATCAAGAATAAAAATGTCTTTTAAAACGCAGTGAAGTACATGTAGTGGCAAAGAGCACAGGTTTCAGAGAGAGGGAGTACTAGGTTCACATCACACACTTCTGTTCTTTAATTCCAGTGCACCTCAGGAAACGAGTTAACCTCACAGACCATGTGATTCCCTCAATGGTAACATAGGGAGAGAAAACCCACATTCCTTGGTAAATGATTATGAAGATTAAACGAAACGATACATTCAAAACGACACAGACAAAGCACGGCGCTTTGATTGTCGGACGTAACTGTCATCCGAGGTTGGAGCAAGAGCAGTGCTTGTATGCATGGCACCGTTTCTGCCATGACTCCGAACCTGGCGCCACAGCATAAAGGGCAGGCAAGACTGCTGCCTCTCGCTGCGCAAGTGTCCCCAGAAGTCCAGGCTGCATCCTACTAAAAGATTCTTTTAAGGAAAAAGAGATATTTAAACATTTTTCCTAAGCTTCACACTACAGGCATTCTCTCCAAAGAAAGAAGCAAAGAGTAATTTTAAAATTGTTTTAGAGTGTTTATTTTGCTAGTATGCTTTTCCTATGGAGGGACATACTACTTGGACGGTGAGTAAGGTCATGTTCCAGTGTTTTCATTTAGAGCTCCTTCCTGAGAGATGCCAGCTCTCGATGATTATCTATTCACAAAGCAGGCTTAGTCCTGCTACAAAAGCTTTATGCGGGTGTATGTGTTCCCATAAACCAATTTTTTAATCTCTCTTAAAGTAGTATTCAGAGAAATGAATGTGTTATTGCTAAAGATTTAAACTAGTAACTGTAGAAAGGAAGATTATAATGGTATCAAAGGCTTGATCTGTCACCATGTCAGTCCCCTTATTCATCACTTTTCCCTTCATCTGTTTCTTTTAAATCTTAGAAAGATTATTTTCGGGAACCATGTACTCCCAAAGAATTACAAATTAAGAGGAAAAGAATCAACTCGTTTTTATGAATAATTTCTGAATGAGAGGGAAGAATGGGAATCAAATGATATAAATTGTATTTCCTATTTTAAGGAACAGTTTATTGATGAAAATATTATTTCATTTCCTCACCCACAATTGTTTTGACTGATCAGTGAATTAAACTTTGAATACAAGCTTCACATTTCCCTAACAATCCATTTTTCATTCTATGAAATCCTGGAGTCAGAAGAGATCCCAACACATGAAACGCCAATAGAAATTATTCTTTTATTAATGCCGAAAGCAAAACTGTAAACAATGACTTTTGTCAGGTGAACATTGGACACCAAAATAATCTCTTCCTTTTTCGCCAAAGGTAGATTTTCCTTGCTCAATAAAACAAAACTCTGTAAAAAATGTACCTGGATTAAAAAAAGGTTAAATGGCGGAACCATTCAAATTTTTTCAAAAGTGCCCCATGCTGGTGAGCATAAAACTTTTTTGCTGTCCTCCTTCTTAGTGTTTTAGGGTGTACAAATGCAGTTAGTACAACTGCTGTTCCTACTGACGGCATTTGACATCTGAGCTAAAATACTCTCCTCAGCATTCATATTTAAGACTGAAGTTATGGAAAAGGTTAAGTATAGATAGTTTTTTGTCACCTAGACACTGGGTCTATGCATTGGCTTTCTCATAACCCTCCCATAACTTCATCTTGACTATGCCTTCATGTCTGAATATTGTGATCAGTATCAAGTATAAAAATGTCTTTCAAAACGCAGTGAAGTACATGTATAGGCTAAGAGCACAGGTTTTAGAGAGAGAGAGTACTGGGTTCACATCACACACTTCTGTTCCTTAATGCCAGGGCCCCTCAGGAAACGATTTACCCTCACTGGGCATGTGATTCCCTCAATGGTAATATAGGGAGAGATAAACCCACCTTTCCTGGTAAAGGAATACGAAGATTAAAGTAAACGATACATTCAAAACGAATCAGAAAAAGCACGGCGCATGGAATGTCGTGGGTAACTGTCATCCGAGATGGGACCAAGAGCAGTGCTTGTCTGCATGGCACCCATTGTGGGAGGTGTTCATATGCCATGATTCCGAGTCTGGTGCCACAGCATAAAGGGCAGGCAGGACTGCTGCCTCTCTCTGCAGTAGTGTCCACAGAGATTCAGGCTGCATCCCAATAAGATCATTTTAAGGAAAAAGAGATATTTAAACATTTTTCTTAACCTTCACACCAAAGGCATTCTCTCCATAGAGAAGCATAAAGTAATTTTAAAATTGTTTTAGAATGTTTATTTTGCTAGTATGCTTTTCCTATGGCTGGACATACTACTTGGGAGTATAAATAAGGTCATGTAGCCGTATATTCGTTTTGAGTTCCTTCCAGAGAGATACCCGCTCCCGGTCATTACCTATGCACGAAGCAGGCTTAGTTCTATAATACACAAGCTTTATGCTGTGGTATGTGTTTCCATAAACCACTTTTTTTCTCTCTCTCACTGTAGTATTTATGGAAATGAATGTGTTACTGCTAAATATTTAAAATAGTAACTGTAGATAGTAGGATTATAATGCTATCAAAAACTTGATAAGTCACCATGTCTCTCCTCTTTTTCTTCATTTATCTATTCTTCTGTTTCCTTTAAATCTGAAGAAAGATTATTTTCGGGAACTATTTACTCTCTAAGCCGTACAAATTAAGAGGAAAAGAATCAACTCCTTTTTATGCAAAATTTCTGAATGACATAGAACCATAGGAATCAAATGATATACATTGAATTTCCTTTTCCTAAGGAACGGTTTATTGAGGAAAATAATCTTTCTCCTCCTCAGCAACAATTGTTTTGTCTGCTCAGTGAATTAAACTTTTAATACAAGCGTCACATTTCCCAAAAAATCCATTTCTCACTCTATGAAATCCTGGAGTCTGAAGAGATCCCAGTACATGAAACGCCCATAGAAATTATTCCTTTATTAAGGCCAAAAGCAAAAATGTAAACAGTGACATTTGTCAGGTGAATTTTGGACACCAAAATGATCTCTTCCTTTTCTGACAACGTAGATGTTTCTAGCTGTATAAAACAAAACTGTGTAAAAATTATATCTGGATAAAAAAAGTTTTAATTGACTCAACCCTTGAAATTTAATCAAAAGTCCCACATGCTGGTTTGCATAAAACGGTTTTGCTGGCAGCTTTCTTAGTGTTAATGGTGAAACACGCAGTTAGTAAATCTTCTGTAACTACTTACTGCATTCGACATCTCAGCAAAAATTCTCTCCTCGGAATTCATATTTAATATGGGTGTTACGGAAAAGGTTTAGTATAGATAATTTTTTGGCACGTAGACAATGGGTATATGCATTGGCTTTTGCCGTAACCCTCTCATAACGTCTTCTTGACTATGCTTTCATGCCTGAATATTGTGATCAGTATCAAGAATAAAAATGTCTTTTAAAACGCAGTGAAGTACATGTAGTGGCAAAGAGCACAGGTTTCAGAGAGAGGGAGTACTAGGTTCACATCACACACTTCTGTTCTTTAATTCCAGTGCACCTCAGGAAACGAGTTAACCTCACAGACCATGTGATTCCCTCAATGGTAACATAGGGAGAGAAAACCCACATTCCTTGGTAAATGATTATGAAGATTAAACGAAACGATACATTCAAAACGACACAGACAAAGCACGGCGCTTTGATTGTCGGACGTAACTGTCATCCGAGGTTGGAGCAAGAGCAGTGCTTGTATGCATGGCACCGTTTCTGCCATGACTCCGAACCTGGCGCCACAGCATAAAGGGCAGGCAAGACTGCTGCCTCTCGCTGCGCAAGTGTCCCCAGAAGTCCAGGCTGCATCCTACTAAAAGATTCTTTTAAGGAAAAAGAGATATTTAAACATTTTTCCTAAGCTTCACACTACAGGCATGCTCTCCAAAGAAAGAAGCAGAGTAATTTTAAAATTGTTTTAGAGTGTTTATTTTGCTAGTATGCTTTTCCTATGGAGGGACATACTACTTGGACGGTGAGTTAGGTCATGTTCCAGTGTTTTCATTTAGAGCTCCTTCCTGAGAGATGCCAGCTCTCGATGATTATCTATTCACAAAGCAGGCTTAGTCCTGCTACAAAAGCTTTATGCGGGTGTATGTGTTCCCATAAACCAATTTTTTAATCTCTCTTAAAGTAGTATTTAGAGAAATGAATGTGTTATTGCTAAAGATTTAAACTAGTAACTGTAGAAAGGAAGATTATAATGGTATCAAAGGCTTGATCTGTCACCATGTCAGTCCCCTTATTCATCACTTTTCCCTTCATCTGTTTCTTTTAAATCTTAGAAAGATTATTTTCGGGAACCATGTACTCCCAAAGAATTACAAATTAAGAGGAAAAGAATCAACTCGTTTTTATGAATAATTTCTGAATGAGAGGGAAGAATGGGAATCAAATGATATAAATTGTATTTCCTATTTTAAGGAACAGTTTATTGATGAAAATATTCTTTCATTTCCTCACCCACAATTGTTTTGACTGATCAGTGAATTAAACTTTGAATACAAGCTTCACATTTCCCTAACAATCCATTTTTCATTCTATGAAATCCTGGAGTCAGAAGAGATCCCAACACATGAAACGCCAATAGAAATTATTCTTTTATTAATGCCGAAAGCAAAACTGTAAACAATGACTTTTGTCAGGTGAACATTGGACACCAAAATAATCTCTTCCTTTTTCGCCAAAGGTAGATTTTCCTTGCTCAATAAAACAAAACTCTGTAAAAAATGTACCTGGATTAAAAAAAGGTTAAATGGCGGAACCATTCAAATTTTTTCAAAAGTGCCCCATGCTGGTGAGCATAAAACTTTTTTGCTGTCCTCCTTCTTAGTGTTTTAGGGTGTACAAATGCAGTTAGTACAACTGCTGTTCCTACTGACGGCATTTGACATCTGAGCTAAAATACTCTCCTCAGCATTCATATTTAAGACTGAAGTTATGGAAAAGGTTAAGTATAGATAGTTTTTTGTCACCTAGACACTGGGTCTATGCATTGGCTTTCTCATAACCCTCCCATAACTTCATCTTGACTATGCCTTCATGTCTGAATATTGTGATCAGTATCAAGTATAAAAATGTCTTTCAAAACGCAGTGAAGTACATGTATAGGCTAAGAGCACAGGTTTTAGAGAGAGAGAGAGTACTGGGTTCACATCACACACTTCTGTTCCTTAATGCCAGGGCCCCTCAGGAAACGATTTACCCTCACTGGGCATGTGATTCCCTCAATGGTAATATAGGGAGAGATAAACCCACCTTTCCTGGTAAAGGAATACGAAGATTAAAGTAAACGATACATTCAAAACGAATCAGAAAAAGCACGGCGCATGGAATGTCGTGGGTAACTGTCATCCGAGATGGGACCAAGAGCAGTGCTTGTCTGCATGGCACCCATTGTGGGAGGTGTTCATATGCCATGATTCCGAGTCTGGTGCCACAGCATAAAGGGCAGGCAGGACTGCTGCCTCTCTCTGCAGTAGTGTCCACAGAGATTCAGGCTGCATCCCAATAAGATCATTTTAAGGAAAAAGAGATATTTAAACATTTTTCTTAACCTTCACACCAAAGGCATTCTCTCCATAGAGAAGCATAAAGTAATTTTAAAATTGTTTTAGAATGTTTATTTTGCTAGTATGCTTTTCCTATGGCTGGACATACTACTTGGGAGTATAAATAAGGTCATGTAGCCGTATATTCGTTTTGAGTTCCTTCCAGAGAGATACCCGCTCCCGGTCATTACCTATGCACGAAGCAGGCTTAGTTCTATAATACACAAGCTTTATGCTGTGGTATGTGTTTCCATAAACCACTTTTTTTCTCTCTCTCACTGTAGTATTTATGGAAATGAATGTGTTACTGCTAAATATTTAAAATAGTAACTGTAGATAGTAGGATTATAATGCTATCAAAAACTTGATAAGTCACCATGTCTCTCCTCTTTTTCTTCATTTATCTATTCTTCTGTTTCCTTTAAATCTGAAGAAAGATTATTTTCGGGAACTATTTACTCTCTAAGCCGTACAAATTAAGAGGAAAAGAATCAACTCCTTTTTATGCAAAATTTCTGAATGACATAGAACCATAGGAATCAAATGATATACATTGAATTTCCTTTTCCTAAGGAACGGTTTATTGAGGAAAATAATCTTTCTCCTCCTCAGCAACAATTGTTTTGTCTGCTCAGTGAATTAAACTTTTAATACAAGCGTCACATTTCCCAAAAAATCCATTTCTCACTCTATGAAATCCTGGAGTCTGAAGAGATCCCAGTACATGAAACGCCCATAGAAATTATTCCTTTACTAAGGCCAAAAGCAAAAATGTAAACAGTGACATTTGTCAGGTGAATTTTGGACACCAAAATGATCTCTTCCTTTTCTGACAACGTAGATGTTTCTAGCTGTATAAAACAAAACTGTGTAAAAATTATATCTGGATAAAAAAAGTTTTAATTGACTCAACCCTTGAAATTTAATCAAAAGTCCCACATGCTGGTTTGCATAAAACGGTTTTGCTGGCAGCTTTCTTAGTGTTAATGGTGAAACACGCAGTTAGTAAATCTTCTGTAACTACTTACTGCATTCGACATCTCAGCAAAAATTCTCTCCTCGGAATTCATATTTAATATGGGTGTTACGGAAAAGGTTTAGTATAGATAATTTTTTGGCACGTAGACAATGGGTATATGCATTGGCTTTTGCCGTAACCCTCTCATAACGTCTTCTTGACTATGCTTTCATGCCTGAATATTGTGATCAGTATCAAGAATAAAAATGTCTTTTAAAACGCAGTGAAGTACATGTAGTGGCAAAGAGCACAGGTTTCAGAGAGAGGGAGTACTAGGTTCACATCACACACTTCTGTTCTTTAATTCCAGTGCACCTCAGGAAACGAGTTAACCTCACAGACCATGTGATTCCCTCAATGGTAACATAGGGAGAGAAAACCCACATTCCTTGGTAAATGATTATGAAGATTAAACGAAACGATACATTCAAAACGACACAGACAAAGCACGGCGCTTTGATTGTCGGACGTAACTGTCATCCGAGGTTGGAGCAAGAGCAGTGCTTGTATGCATGGCACCGTTTCTGCCATGACTCCGAACCTGGCGCCACAGCATAAAGGGCAGGCAAGACTGCTGCCTCTCGCTGCGCAAGTGTCCCCAGAAGTCCAGGCTGCATCCTACTAAAAGATTCTTTTAAGGAAAAAGAGATATTTAAACATTTTTCCTAAGCTTCACACTACAGGCATGCTCTCCAAAGAAAGAAGCAGAGTAATTTTAAAATTGTTTTAGAGTGTTTATTTTGCTAGTATGCTTTTCCTATGGAGGGACATACTACTTGGACGGTGAGTTAGGTCATGTTCCAGTGTTTTCATTTAGAGCTCCTTCCTGAGAGATGCCAGCTCTCGATGATTATCTATTCACAAAGCAGGCTTAGTCCTGCTACAAAAGCTTTATGCGGGTGTATGTGTTCCCATAAACCAATTTTTTAATCTCTCTTAAAGTAGTATTTAGAGAAATGAATGTGTTATTGCTAAAGATTTAAACTAGTAACTGTAGAAAGGAAGATTATAATGGTATCAAAGGCTTGATCTGTCACCATGTCAGTCCCCTTATTCATCACTTTTCCCTTCATCTGTTTCTTTTAAATCTTAGAAAGATTATTTTCGGGAACCATGTACTCCCAAAGAATTACAAATTAAGAGGAAAAGAATCAACTCGTTTTTATGAATAATTTCTGAATGAGAGGGAAGAATGGGAATCAAATGATATAAATTGTATTTCCTATTTTAAGGAACAGTTTATTGATGAAAATATTCTTTCATTTCCTCACCCACAATTGTTTTGACTGATCAGTGAATTAAACTTTGAATACAAGCTTCACATTTCCCTAACAATCCATTTTTCATTCTATGAAATCCTGGAGTCAGAAGAGATCCCAACACATGAAACGCCAATAGAAATTATTCTTTTATTAATGCCGAAAGCAAAACTGTAAACAATGACTTTTGTCAGGTGAACATTGGACACCAAAATAATCTCTTCCTTTTTCGCCAAAGGTAGATTTTCCTTGCTCAATAAAACAAAACTCTGTAAAAAATGTACCTGGATTAAAAAAAGGTTAAATGGCGGAACCATTCAAATTTTTTCAAAAGTGCCCCATGCTGGTGAGCATAAAACTTTTTTGCTGTCCTCCTTCTTAGTGTTTTAGGGTGTACAAATGCAGTTAGTACAACTGCTGTTCCTACTGACGGCATTTGACATCTGAGCTAAAATACTCTCCTCAGCATTCATATTTAAGACTGAAGTTATGGAAAAGGTTAAGTATAGATAGTTTTTTGTCACCTAGACACTGGGTCTATGCATTGGCTTTCTCATAACCCTCCCATAACTTCATCTTGACTATGCCTTCATGTCTGAATATTGTGATCAGTATCAAGTATAAAAATGTCTTTCAAAACGCAGTGAAGTACATGTATAGGCTAAGAGCACAGGTTTTAGAGAGAGAGAGTACTGGGTTCACATCACACACTTCTGTTCCTTAATGCCAGGGCCCCTCAGGAAACGATTTACCCTCACTGGGCATGTGATTCCCTCAATGGTAATATAGGGAGAGATAAACCCACCTTTCCTGGTAAAGGAATACGAAGATTAAAGTAAACGATACATTCAAAACGAATCAGAAAAAGCACGGCGCATGGAATGTCGTGGGTAACTGTCATCCGAGATGGGACCAAGAGCAGTGCTTGTCTGCATGGCACCCAATGTGGGAGGTGTTCATATGCCATGATTCCGAGTCTGGTGCCACAGCATAAAGGGCAGGCAGGACTGCTGCCTCTCTCTGCAGTAGTGTCCACAGAGATTCAGGCTGCATCCCAATAAGATCATTTTAAGGAAAAAGAGATATTTAAACATTTTTCTTAACCTTCACACCAAAGGCATTCTCTCCATAGAGAAGCATAAAGTAATTTTAAAATTGTTTTAGAATGTTTATTTTGCTAGTATGCTTTTCCTATGGCTGGACATACTACTTGGGAGTATAAATAAGGTCATGTAGCCGTATATTCGTTTTGAGTTCCTTCCAGAGAGATACCCGCTCCCGGTCATTACCTATGCACGAAGCAGGCTTAGTTCTATAATACACAAGCTTTATGCTGTGGTATGTGTTTCCATAAACCACTTTTTTTCTCTCTCTCACTGTAGTATTTATGGAAATGAATGTGTTACTGCTAAATATTTAAAATAGTAACTGTAGATAGTAGGATTATAATGCTATCAAAAACTTGATAAGTCACCATGTCTCTCCTCTTTTTCTTCATTTATCTATTCTTCTGTTTCCTTTAAATCTGAAGAAAGATTATTTTCGGGAACTATTTACTCTCTAAGCCGTACAAATTAAGAGGAAAAGAATCAACTCCTTTTTATGCAAAATTTCTGAACGACATAGAACCATAGGAATCAAATGATATACATTGAATTTCCTTTTCCTAAGGAACGGTTTATTGAGGAAAATAATCTTTCTCCTCCTCAGCAACAATTGTTTTGTCTGCTCAGTGAATTAAACTTTTAATACAAGCGTCACATTTCCCAAAAAATCCATTTCTCACTCTATGAAATCCTGGAGTCTGAAGAGATCCCAGTACATGAAACGCCCATAGAAATTATTCCTTTATTAAGGCCAAAAGCAAAAATGTAAACAGTGACATTTGTCAGGTGAATTTTGGACACCAAAATGATCTCTTCCTTTTCTGACAACGTAGATGTTTCTAGCTGTATAAAACAAAACTGTGTAAAAATTATATCTGGATAAAAAAAGTTTTAATTGACTCAACCCTTGAAATTTAATCAAAAGTCCCACATGCTGGTTTGCATAAAACGGTTTTGCTGGCAGCTTTCGTAGTGTTAATGGTGAAACACGCAGTTAGTAAATCTTCTGTAACTACTTACTGCATTCGACATCTCAGCAAAAATTCTCTCCTCGGAATTCATATTTAATATGGGTGTTACGGAAAAGATTTAGTATAGATAATTTATTGGCACGTAGACAATGGGTATATGCATTGGCTTTTGCCGTAACCCTCTCATAACGTCTTCTTGACTATGCTTTCATGCCTGAATATTGTGATCAGTATCAAGAATAAAAATGTCTTTTAAAACGCAGTGAAGTACATGTAGTGGCAAAGAGCACAGGTTTCAGAGAGAGGGAGTACTAGGTTCACATCACACACTTCTGTTCTTTAATTCCAGTGCACCTCAGGAAACGAGTTAACCTCACAGACCATGTGATTCCCTCAATGGTAACATAGGGAGAGAAAACCCACATTCCTTGGTAAATGATTATGAAGATTAAACGAAACGATACATTCAAAACGACACAGACAAAGCACGGCGCTTTGATTGTCGGACGTAACTGTCATCCGAGGTTGGAGCAAGAGCAGTGCTTGTATGCATGGCACCGTTTCTGCCATGACTCCGAACCTGGCGCCACAGCATAAAGGGCAGGCAAGACTGCTGCCTCTCGCTGCGCAAGTGTCCCCAGAAGTCCAGGCTGCATCCTACTAAAAGATTCTTTTAAGGAAAAAGAGATATTTAAACATTTTTCCTAAGCTTCACACTACAGGCATTCTCTCCAAAGAAAGAAGCAAAGAGTAATTTTAAAATTGTTTTAGAGTGTTTATTTTGCTAGTATGCTTTTCCTATGGAGGGACATACTACTTGGACGGTGAGTAAGGTCATGTTCCAGTGTTTTCATTTAGAGCTCCTTCCTGAGAGATGCCAGCTCTCGATGATTATCTATTCACAAAGCAGGCTTAGTCCTGCTACAAAAGCTTTATGCGGGTGTATGTGTTCCCATAAACCAATTTTTTAATCTCTCTTAAAGTAGTATTCAGAGAAATGAATGTGTTATTGCTAAAGATTTAAACTAGTAACTGTAGAAAGGAAGATTATAATGGTATCAAAGGCTTGATCTGTCACCATGTCAGTCCCCTTATTCATCACTTTTCCCTTCATCTGTTTCTTTTAAATCTTAGAAAGATTATTTTCGGGAACCATGTACTCCCAAAGAATTACAAATTAAGAGGAAAAGAATCAACTCGTTTTTATGAATAATTTCTGAATGAGAGGGAAGAATGGGAATCAAATGATATAAATTGTATTTCCTATTTTAAGGAACAGTTTATTGATGAAAATATTATTTCATTTCCTCACCCACAATTGTTTTGACTGATCAGTGAATTAAACTTTGAATACAAGCTTCACATTTCCCTAACAATCCATTTTTCATTCTATGAAATCCTGGAGTCAGAAGAGATCCCAACACATGAAACGCCAATAGAAATTATTCTTTTATTAATGCCGAAAGCAAAACTGTAAACAATGACTTTTGTCAGGTGAACATTGGACACCAAAATAATCTCTTCCTTTTTCGCCAAAGGTAGATTTTCCTTGCTCAATAAAACAAAACTCTGTAAAAAATGTACCTGGATTAAAAAAAGGTTAAATGGCGGAACCATTCAAATTTTTTCAAAAGTGCCCCATGCTGGTGAGCATAAAACTTTTTTGCTGTCCTCCTTCTTAGTGTTTTAGGGTGTACAAATGCAGTTAGTACAACTGCTGTTCCTACTGACGGCATTTGACATCTGAGCTAAAATACTCTCCTCAGCATTCATATTTAAGACTGAAGTTATGGAAAAGGTTAAGTATAGATAGTTTTTTGTCACCTAGACACTGGGTCTATGCATTGGCTTTCTCATAACCCTCCCATAACTTCATCTTGACTATGCCTTCATGTCTGAATATTGTGATCAGTATCAAGTATAAAAATGTCTTTCAAAACGCAGTGAAGTACATGTATAGGCTAAGAGCACAGGTTTTAGAGAGAGAGAGTACTGGGTTCACATCACACACTTCTGTTCCTTAATGCCAGGGCCCCTCAGGAAACGATTTACCCTCACTGGGCATGTGATTCCCTCAATGGTAATATAGGGAGAGATAAACCCACCTTTCCTGGTAAAGGAATACGAAGATTAAAGTAAACGATACATTCAAAACGAATCAGAAAAAGCACGGCGCATGGAATGTCGTGGGTAACTGTCATCCGAGATGGGACCAAGAGCAGTGCTTGTCTGCATGGCACCCATTGTGGGAGGTGTTCATATGCCATGATTCCGAGTCTGGTGCCACAGCATAAAGGGCAGGCAGGACTGCTGCCTCTCTCTGCAGTAGTGTCCACAGAGATTCAGGCTGCATCCCAATAAGATCATTTTAAGGAAAAAGAGATATTTAAACATTTTTCTTAACCTTCACACCAAAGGCATTCTCTCCATAGAGAAGCATAAAGTAATTTTAAAATTGTTTTAGAATGTTTATTTTGCTAGTATGCTTTTCCTATGGCTGGACATACTACTTGGGAGTATAAATAAGGTCATGTAGCCGTATATTCGTTTTGAGTTCCTTCCAGAGAGATACCCGCTCCCGGTCATTACCTATGCACGAAGCAGGCTTAGTTCTATAATACACAAGCTTTATGCTGTGGTATGTGTTTCCATAAACCACTTTTTTTCTCTCTCTCACTGTAGTATTTATGGAAATGAATGTGTTACTGCTAAATATTTAAAATAGTAACTGTAGATAGTAGGATTATAATGCTATCAAAAACTTGATAAGTCACCATGTCTCTCCTCTTTTTCTTCATTTATCTATTCTTCTGTTTCCTTTAAATCTGAAGAAAGATTATTTTCGGGAACTATTTACTCTCTAAGCCGTACAAATTAAGAGGAAAAGAATCAACTCCTTTTTATGCAAAATTTCTGAATGACATAGAACCATAGGAATCAAATGATATACATTGAATTTCCTTTTCCTAAGGAACGGTTTATTGAGGAAAATAATCTTTCTCCTCCTCAGCAACAATTGTTTTGTCTGCTCAGTGAATTAAACTTTTAATACAAGCGTCACATTTCCCAAAAAATCCATTTCTCACTCTATGAAATCCTGGAGTCTGAAGAGATCCCAGTACATGAAACGCCCATAGAAATTATTCCTTTATTAAGGCCAAAAGCAAAAATGTAAACAGTGACATTTGTCAGGTGAATTTTGGACACCAAAATGATCTCTTCCTTTTCTGACAACGTAGATGTTTCTAGCTGTATAAAACAAAACTGTGTAAAAATTATATCTGGATAAAAAAAGTTTTAATTGACTCAACCCTTGAAATTTAATCAAAAGTCCCACATGCTGGTTTGCATAAAACGGTTTTGCTGGCAGCTTTCTTAGTGTTAATGGTGAAACACGCAGTTAGTAAATCTTCTGTAACTACTTACTGCATTCGACATCTCAGCAAAAATTCTCTCCTCGGAATTCATATTTAATATGGGTGTTACGGAAAAGATTTAGTATAGATAATTTATTGGCACGTAGACAATGGGTATATGCATTGGCTTTTGCCGTAACCCTCTCATAACGTCTTCTTGACTATGCTTTCATGCCTGAATATTGTGATCAGTATCAAGAATAAAAATGTCTTTTAAAACGCAGTGAAGTACATGTAGTGGCAAAGAGCACAGGTTTCAGAGAGAGGGAGTACTAGGTTCACATCACACACTTCTGTTCTTTAATTCCAGTGCACCTCAGGAAACGAGTTAACCTCACAGACCATGTGATTCCCTCAATGGTAACATAGGGAGAGAAAACCCACATTCCTTGGTAAATGATTATGAAGATTAAACGAAACGATACATTCAAAACGACACAGACAAAGCACGGCGCTTTGATTGTCGGACGTAACTGTCATCCGAGGTTGGAGCAAGAGCAGTGCTTGTATGCATGGCACCGTTTCTGCCATGACTCCGAACCTGGCGCCACAGCATAAAGGGCAGGCAAGACTGCTGCCTCTCGCTGCGCAAGTGTCCCCAGAAGTCCAGGCTGCATCCTACTAAAAGATTCTTTTAAGGAAAAAGAGATATT
Source organism: Manis pentadactyla (assembly GCF_030020395.1). NCBI lineage: Eukaryota > Metazoa > Chordata > Mammalia > Pholidota > Manidae > Manis > Manis pentadactyla. The sequence goes on along the minus strand of NC_080031.1, from coordinate 39,693,160 downwards.
TAAACATTTTTCCTAAGCTTCACACTACAGGCATTCTCTCCAAAGAAAGAAGCAAAGAGTAATTTTAAAATTGTTTTAGAGTGTTTATTTTGCTAGTATGCTTTTCCTATGGAGGGACATACTACTTGGACGGTGAGTAAGGTCATGTTCCAGTGTTTTCATTTAGAGCTCCTTCCTGAGAGATGCCAGCTCTCGATGATTATCTATTCACAAAGCAGGCTTAGTCCTGCTACAAAAGCTTTATGCGGGTGTATGTGTTCCCATAAACCAATTTTTTAATCTCTCTTAAAGTAGTATTCAGAGAAATGAATGTGTTATTGCTAAAGATTTAAACTAGTAACTGTAGAAAGGAAGATTATAATGGTATCAAAGGCTTGATCTGTCACCATGTCAGTCCCCTTATTCATCACTTTTCCCTTCATCTGTTTCTTTTAAATCTTAGAAAGATTATTTTCGGGAACCATGTACTCCCAAAGAATTACAAATTAAGAGGAAAAGAATCAACTCGTTTTTATGAATAATTTCTGAATGAGAGGGAAGAATGGGAATCAAATGATATAAATTGTATTTCCTATTTTAAGGAACAGTTTATTGATGAAAATATTCTTTCATTTCCTCACCCACAATTGTTTTGACTGATCAGTGAATTAAACTTTGAATACAAGCTTCACATTTCCCTAACAATCCATTTTTCATTCTATGAAATCCTGGAGTCAGAAGAGATCCCAACACATGAAACGCCAATAGAAATTATTCTTTTATTAATGCCGAAAGCAAAACTGTAAACAATGACTTTTGTCAGGTGAACATTGGACACCAAAATAATCTCTTCCTTTTTCGCCAAAGGTAGATTTTCCTTGCTCAATAAAACAAAACTCTGTAAAAAATGTACCTGGATTAAAAAAAGGTTAAATGGCGGAACCATTCAAATTTTTTCAAAAGTGCCCCATGCTGGTGAGCATAAAACTTTTTTGCTGTCCTCCTTCTTAGTGTTTTAGGGTGTACAAATGCAGTTAGTACAACTGCTGTTCCTACTGACGGCATTTGACATCTGAGCTAAAATACTCTCCTCAGCATTCATATTTAAGACTGAAGTTATGGAAAAGGTTAAGTATAGATAGTTTTTTGTCACCTAGACACTGGGTCTATGCATTGGCTTTCTCATAACCCTCCCATAACTTCATCTTGACTATGCCTTCATGTCTGAATATTGTGATCAGTATCAAGTATAAAAATGTCTTTCAAAACGCAGTGAAGTACATGTATAGGCTAAGAGCACAGGTTTTAGAGAGAGAGAGTACTGGGTTCACATCACACACTTCTGTTCCTTAATGCCAGGGCCCCTCAGGAAACGATTTACCCTCACTGGGCATGTGATTCCCTCAATGGTAATATAGGGAGAGATAAACCCACCTTTCCTGGTAAAGGAATACGAAGATTAAAGTAAACGATACATTCAAAACGAATCAGAAAAAGCACGGCGCATGGAATGTCGTGGGTAACTGTCATCCGAGATGGGACCAAGAGCAGTGCTTGTCTGCATGGCACCCATTGTGGGAGGTGTTCATATGCCATGATTCCGAGTCTGGTGCCACAGCATAAAGGGCAGGCAGGACTGCTGCCTCTCTCTGCAGTAGTGTCCACAGAGATTCAGGCTGCATCCCAATAAGATCATTTTAAGGAAAAAGAGATATTTAAACATTTTTCTTAACCTTCACACCAAAGGCATTCTCTCCATAGAGAAGCATAAAGTAATTTTAAAATTGTTTTAGAATGTTTATTTTGCTAGTATGCTTTTCCTATGGCTGGACATACTACTTGGGAGTATAAATAAGGTCATGTAGCCGTATATTCGTTTTGAGTTCCTTCCAGAGAGATACCCGCTCCCGGTCATTACCTATGCACGAAGCAGGCTTAGTTCTATAATACACAAGCTTTATGCTGTGGTATGTGTTTCCATAAACCACTTTTTTTCTCTCTCTCACTGTAGTATTTATGGAAATGAATGTGTTACTGCTAAATATTTAAAATAGTAACTGTAGATAGTAGGATTATAATGCTATCAAAAACTTGATAAGTCACCATGTCTCTCCTCTTTTTCTTCATTTATCTATTCTTCTGTTTCCTTTAAATCTGAAGAAAGATTATTTTCGGGAACTATTTACTCTCTAAGCCGTACAAATTAAGAGGAAAAGAATCAACTCCTTTTTATGCAAAATTTCTGAACGACATAGAACCATAGGAATCAAATGATATACATTGAATTTCCTTTTCCTAAGGAACGGTTTATTGAGGAAAATAATCTTTCTCCTCCTCAGCAACAATTGTTTTGTCTGCTCAGTGAATTAAACTTTTAATACAAGCGTCACATTTCCCAAAAAATCCATTTCTCACTCTATGAAATCCTGGAGTCTGAAGAGATCCCAGTACATGAAACGCCCATAGAAATTATTCCTTTATTAAGGCCAAAAGCAAAAATGTAAACAGTGACATTTGTCAGGTGAATTTTGGACACCAAAATGATCTCTTCCTTTTCTGACAACGTAGATGTTTCTAGCTGTATAAAACAAAACTGTGTAAAAATTATATCTGGATAAAAAAAGTTTTAATTGACTCAACCCTTGAAATTTAATCAAAAGTCCCACATGCTGGTTTGCATAAAACGGTTTTGCTGGCAGCTTTCTTAGTGTTAATGGTGAAACACGCAGTTAGTAAATCTTCTGTAACTACTTACTGCATTCGACATCTCAGCAAAAATTCTCTCCTCGGAATTCATATTTAATATGGGTGTTACGGAAAAGATTTAGTATAGATAATTTATTGGCACGTAGACAATGGGTATATGCATTGGCTTTTGCCGTAACCCTCTCATAACGTCTTCTTGACTATGCTTTCATGCCTGAATATTGTGATCAGTATCAAGAATAAAAATGTCTTTTAAAACGCAGTGAAGTACATGTAGTGGCAAAGAGCACAGGTTTCAGAGAGAGGGAGTACTAGGTTCACATCACACACTTCTGTTCTTTAATTCCAGTGCACCTCAGGAAACGAGTTAACCTCACAGACCATGTGATTCCCTCAATGGTAACATAGGGAGAGAAAACCCACATTCCTTGGTAAATGATTATGAAGATTAAACGAAACGATACATTCAAAACGACACAGACAAAGCACGGCGCTTTGATTGTCGGACGTAACTGTCATCCGAGGTTGGAGCAAGAGCAGTGCTTGTATGCATGGCACCGTTTCTGCCATGACTCCGAACCTGGCGCCACAGCATAAAGGGCAGGCAAGACTGCTGCCTCTCGCTGCGCAAGTGTCCCCAGAAGTCCAGGCTGCATCCTACTAAAAGATTCTTTTAAGGAAAAAGAGATATTTAAACATTTTTCCTAAGCTTCACACTACAGGCATTCTCTCCAAAGAAAGAAGCAAAGAGTAATTTTAAAATTGTTTTAGAGTGTTTATTTTGCTAGTATGCTTTTCCTATGGAGGGACATACTACTTGGACGGTGAGTAAGGTCATGTTCCAGTGTTTTCATTTAGAGCTCCTTCCTGAGAGATGCCAGCTCTCGATGATTATCTATTCACAAAGCAGGCTTAGTCCTGCTACAAAAGCTTTATGCGGGTGTATGTGTTCCCATAAACCAATTTTTTAATCTCTCTTAAAGTAGTATTCAGAGAAATGAATGTGTTATTGCTAAAGATTTAAACTAGTAACTGTAGAAAGGAAGATTATAATGGTATCAAAGGCTTGATCTGTCACCATGTCAGTCCCCTTATTCATCACTTTTCCCTTCATCTGTTTCTTTTAAATCTTAGAAAGATTATTTTCGGGAACCATGTACTCCCAAAGAATTACAAATTAAGAGGAAAAGAATCAACTCGTTTTTATGAATAATTTCTGAATGAGAGGGAAGAATGGGAATCAAATGATATAAATTGTATTTCCTATTTTAAGGAACAGTTTATTGATGAAAATATTCTTTCATTTCCTCACCCACAATTGTTTTGACTGATCAGTGAATTAAACTTTGAATACAAGCTTCACATTTCCCTAACAATCCATTTTTCATTCTATGAAATCCTGGAGTCAGAAGAGATCCCAACACATGAAACGCCAATAGAAATTATTCTTTTATTAATGCCGAAAGCAAAACTGTAAACAATGACTTTTGTCAGGTGAACATTGGACACCAAAATAATCTCTTCCTTTTTCGCCAAAGGTAGATTTTCCTTGCTCAATAAAACAAAACTCTGTAAAAAATGTACCTGGATTAAAAAAAGGTTAAATGGCGGAACCATTCAAATTTTTTCAAAAGTGCCCCATGCTGGTGAGCATAAAACTTTTTTGCTGTCCTCCTTCTTAGTGTTTTAGGGTGTACAAATGCAGTTAGTACAACTGCTGTTCCTACTGACGGCATTTGACATCTGAGCTAAAATACTCTCCTCAGCATTCATATTTAAGACTGAAGTTATGGAAAAGGTTAAGTATAGATAGTTTTTTGTCACCTAGACACTGGGTCTATGCATTGGCTTTCTCATAACCCTCCCATAACTTCATCTTGACTATGCCTTCATGTCTGAATATTGTGATCAGTATCAAGTATAAAAATGTCTTTCAAAACGCAGTGAAGTACATGTATAGGCTAAGAGCACAGGTTTTAGAGAGAGAGAGTACTGGGTTCACATCACACACTTCTGTTCCTTAATGCCAGGGCCCCTCAGGAAACGATTTACCCTCACTGGGCATGTGATTCCCTCAATGGTAATATAGGGAGAGATAAACCCACCTTTCCTGGTAAAGGAATACGAAGATTAAAGTAAACGATACATTCAAAACGAATCAGAAAAAGCACGGCGCATGGAATGTCGTGGGTAACTGTCATCCGAGATGGGACCAAGAGCAGTGCTTGTCTGCATGGCACCCAATGTGGGAGGTGTTCATATGCCATGATTCCGAGTCTGGTGCCACAGCATAAAGGGCAGGCAGGACTGCTGCCTCTCTCTGCAGTAGTGTCCACAGAGATTCAGGCTGCATCCCAATAAGATCATTTTAAGGAAAAAGAGATATTTAAACATTTTTCTTAACCTTCACACCAAAGGCATTCTCTCCATAGAGAAGCATAAAGTAATTTTAAAATTGTTTTAGAATGTTTATTTTGCTAGTATGCTTTTCCTATGGCTGGACATACTACTTGGGAGTATAAATAAGGTCATGTAGCCGTATATTCGTTTTGAGTTCCTTCCAGAGAGATACCCGCTCCCGGTCATTACCTATGCACGAAGCAGGCTTAGTTCTATAATACACAAGCTTTATGCTGTGGTATGTGTTTCCATAAACCACTTTTTTTCTCTCTCTCACTGTAGTATTTATGGAAATGAATGTGTTACTGCTAAATATTTAAAATAGTAACTGTAGATAGTAGGATTATAATGCTATCAAAAACTTGATAAGTCACCATGTCTCTCCTCTTTTTCTTCATTTATCTATTCTTCTGTTTCCTTTAAATCTGAAGAAAGATTATTTTCGGGAACTATTTACTCTCTAAGCCGTACAAATTAAGAGGAAAAGAATCAACTCCTTTTTATGCAAAATTTCTGAACGACATAGAACCATAGGAATCAAATGATATACATTGAATTTCCTTTTCCTAAGGAACGGTTTATTGAGGAAAATAATCTTTCTCCTCCTCAGCAACAATTGTTTTGTCTGCTCAGTGAATTAAACTTTTAATACAAGCGTCACATTTCCCAAAAAATCCATTTCTCACTCTATGAAATCCTGGAGTCTGAAGAGATCCCAGTACATGAAACGCCCATAGAAATTATTCCTTTATTAAGGCCAAAAGCAAAAATGTAAACAGTGACATTTGTCAGGTGAATTTTGGACACCAAAATGATCTCTTCCTTTTCTGACAACGTAGATGTTTCTAGCTGTATAAAACAAAACTGTGTAAAAATTATATCTGGATAAAAAAAGTTTTAATTGACTCAACCCTTGAAATTTAATCAAAAGTCCCACATGCTGGTTTGCATAAAACGGTTTTGCTGGCAGCTTTCTTAGTGTTAATGGTGAAACACGCAGTTAGTAAATCTTCTGTAACTACTTACTGCATTCGACATCTCAGCAAAAATTCTCTCCTCGGAATTCATATTTAATATGGGTGTTACGGAAAAGATTTAGTATAGATAATTTATTGGCACGTAGACAATGGGTATATGCATTGGCTTTTGCCGTAACCCTCTCATAACGTCTTCTTGACTATGCTTTCATGCCTGAATATTGTGATCAGTATCAAGAATAAAAATGTCTTTTAAAACGCAGTGAAGTACATGTAGTGGCAAAGAGCACAGGTTTCAGAGAGAGGGAGTACTAGGTTCACATCACACACTTCTGTTCTTTAATTCCAGTGCACCTCAGGAAACGAGTTAACCTCACAGACCATGTGATTCCCTCAATGGTAACATAGGGAGAGAAAACCCACATTCCTTGGTAAATGATTATGAAGATTAAACGAAACAATACATTCAAAACGACACAGACAAAGCACGGCGCTTTGATTGTCGGACGTAACTGTCATCCGAGGTTGGAGCAAGAGCAGTGCTTGTTTGCATGGCACCGTTTCTGCCATGACTCCGAACCTGGCGCCACAGCATAAAGGGCAGGCAAGACTGCTGCCTCTCGCTGCGCAAGTGTCCCCAGAAGTCCAGGCTGCATCCTACTAAAAGATTCTTTTAAGGAAAAAGAGATGTTTAAACATTTTTCCTAAGCTTCACACTACAGGCATTCTCTCCAAAGAAAGAAGCAAAGAGTAATTTTAAAATTGTTTTAGAGTGTTTATTTTGCTAGTATGCTTTTCCTATGGAGGGACATACTACTTGGACGGTGAGTAAGGTCATGTTCCAGTGTTTTCATTTAGAGCTCCTTCCTGAGAGATGCCAGCTCTCGATGATTATCTATTCACAAAGCAGGCTTAGTCCTGTTACAAAAGCTTTATGCGGGTGTATGTGTTCCCATAAACCAATTTTTTAATCTCTCTTAAAGTAGTATTTAGAGAAATGAATGTGTTATTGCTAAAGATTTAAACTAGTAACTGTAGAAAGGAAGATTATAATGGTATCAAAGGCTTGATCTGTCACCATGTCAGTCCCCTTATTCATCACTTTTCCCTTCATCTGTTTCTTTTAAATCTTAGAAAGATTATTTTCGGGAACCATGTACTCCCAAAGAATTACAAATTAAGAGGAAAAGAATCAACGCGTTTTTATGAATAATTTCTGAATGAGAGGGAAGAATGGGAATCAAATGATATAAATTGTATTTCCTATTTTAAGGAACAGTTTATTGATGAAAATATTCTTTCATTTCCTCACCCACAATTGTTTTGACTGATCAGTGAATTAAACTTTGAATACAAGCTTCACATTTCCCTAACAATCCATTTTTCATTCTATGAAATCCTGGAGTCAGAAGAGATCCCAACACATGAAACGCCAATAGAAATTATTCTTTTATTAATGCCGAAAGCAAAACTGTAAACAATGACTTTTGTCAGGTGAACATTGGACACCAAAATAATCTCTTCCTTTTTCGCCAAAGGTAGATTTTCCTTGCTCAATAAAACAAAACTCTGTAAAAAATGTACCTGGATTAAAAAAAGGTTAAATGGCAGAACCATTCAAATTTTTTCAAAAGTGCCCCATGCTGGTGAGCATAAAACTTTTTTGCTGTCCTCCTTCTTAGTGTTTTAGGGTGTACAAATGCAGTTAGTACAACTGCTGTTCCTACTGACGGCATTTGACATCTGAGCTAAAATACTCTCCTCAGCATTCATATTTAAGACTGAAGTTATGGAAAAGGTTAAGTATAGATAGTTTTTTGTCACCTAGACACTGGGTCTATGCATTGGCTTTCTCATAACCCTCCCATAACTTCATCTTGACTATGCCTTCATGTCTGAATATTGTGATCAGTATCAAGTATAAAAATGTCTTTCAAAACGCAGTGAAGTACATGTATAGGCTAAGAGCACAGGTTTTAGAGAGAGAGAGTACTGGGTTCACATCACACACTTCTGTTCCTTAATGCCAGGGCCCCTCAGGAAACGATTTACCCTCACTGGGCATGTGATTCCCTCAATGGTAATATAGGGAGAGATAAACCCACCTTTCCTGGTAAAGGAATACGAAGATTAAAGTAAACGATACATTCAAAACGAATCAGAAAAAGCACGGCGCATGGAATGTCGTGGGTAACTGTCATCCGAGATGGGACCAAGAGCAGTGCTTGTCTGCATGGCACCCAATGTGGGAGGTGTTCATATGCCATGATTCCGAGTCTGGTGCCACAGCATAAAGGGCAGGCAGGACTGCTGCCTCTCTCTGCAGTAGTGTCCACAGAGATTCAGGCTGCATCCCAATAAGATCATTTTAAGGAAAAAGAGATATTTAAACATTTTTCTTAACCTTCACACCAAAGGCATTCTCTCCATAGAGAAGCATAAAGTAATTTTAAAATTGTTTTAGAATGTTTATTTTGCTAGTATGCTTTTCCTATGGCTGGACATACTACTTGGGAGTATAAATAAGGTCATGTAGCCGTATATTCGTTTTGAGTTCCTTCCAGAGAGATACCCGCTCCCGGTCATTACCTATGCACGAAGCAGGCTTAGTTCTATAATACACAAGCTTTATGCTGTGGTATGTGTTTCCATAAACCACTTTTTTTCTCTCTCTCACTGTAGTATTTATGGAAATGAATGTGTTACTGCTAAATATTTAAAATAGTAACTGTAGATAGTAGGATTATAATGCTATCAAAAACTTGATAAGTCACCATGTCTCTCCTCTTTTTCTTCATTTATCTATTCTTCTGTTTCCTTTAAATCTGAAGAAAGATTATTTTCGGGAACTATTTACTCTCTAAGCCGTACAAATTAAGAGGAAAAGAATCAACTCCTTTTTATGCAAAATTTCTGAACGACATAGAACCATAGGAATCAAATGATATACATTGAATTTCCTTTTCCTAAGGAACGGTTTATTGAGGAAAATAATCTTTCTCCTCCTCAGCAACAATTGTTTTGTCTGCTCAGTGAATTAAACTTTTAATACAAGCGTCACATTTCCCAAAAAATCCATTTCTCACTCTATGAAATCCTGGAGTCTGAAGAGATCCCAGTACATGAAACGCCCATAGAAATTATTCCTTTATTAAGGCCAAAAGCAAAAATGTAAACAGTGACATTTGTCAGGTGAATTTTGGACACCAAAATGATCTCTTCCTTTTCTGACAACGTAGATGTTTCTAGCTGTATAAAACAAAACTGTGTAAAAATTATATCTGGATAAAAAAAGTTTTAATTGACTCAACCCTTGAAATTTAATCAAAAGTCCCACATGCTGGTTTGCATAAAACGGTTTTGCTGGCAGCTTTCTTAGTGTTAATGGTGAAACACGCAGTTAGTAAATCTTCTGTAACTACTTACTGCATTCGACATCTCAGCAAAAATTCTCTCCTCGGAATTCATATTTAATATGGGTGTTACGGAAAAGATTTAGTATAGATAATTTTTTGGCACATAGACAATGGGTATATGCATTGGCTTTTGCCGTAACCCTCTCATAACGTCTTCTTGACTATGCTTTCATGCCTGAATATTGTGATCAGTATCAAGAATAAAAATGTCTTTTAAAACGCAGTGAAGTACATGTAGTGGCAAAGAGCACAGGTTTCAGAGAGAGGGAGTACTAGGTTCACATCACACACTTCTGTTCTTTAATTCCAGTGCACCTCAGGAAACGAGTTAACCTCACAGACCATGTGATTCCCTCAATGGTAACATAGGGAGAGAAAACCCACATTCCTTGGTAAATGATTATGAAGATTAAACGAAACAATACATTCAAAACGACACAGACAAAGCACGGCGCTTTGATTGTCGGACGTAACTGTCATCCGAGGTTGGAGCAAGAGCAGTGCTTGTTTGCATGGCACCGTTTCTGCCATGACTCCGAACCTGGCGCCACAGCATAAAGGGCAGGCAAGACTGCTGCCTCTCGCTGCGCAAGTGTCCCCAGAAGTCCAGGCTGCATCCTACTAAAAGATTCTTTTAAGGAAAAAGAGATGTTTAAACATTTTTCCTAAGCTTCACACTACAGGCATTCTCTCCAAAGAAAGAAGCAAAGAGTAATTTTAAAATTGTTTTAGAGTGTTTATTTTGCTAGTATGCTTTTCCTATGGAGGGACATACTACTTGGACGGTGAGTAAGGTCATGTTCCAGTGTTTTCATTTAGAGCTCCTTCCTGAGAGATGCCAGCTCTCGATGATTATCTATTCACAAAGCAGGCTTAGTCCTGTTACAAAAGCTTTATGCGGGTGTATGTGTTCCCATAAACCAATTTTTTAATCTCTCTTAAAGTAGTATTTAGAGAAATGAATGTGTTATTGCTAAAGATTTAAACTAGTAACTGTAGAAAGGAAGATTATAATGGTATCAAAGGCTTGATCTGTCACCATGTCAGTCCCCTTATTCATCACTTTTCCCTTCATCTGTTTCTTTTAAATCTTAGAAAGATTATTTTCGGGAACCATGTACTCCCAAAGAATTACAAATTAAGAGGAAAAGAATCAACTCGTTTTTATGAATAATTTCTGAATGAGAGGGAAGAATGGGAATCAAATGATATAAATTGTATTTCCTATTTTAAGGAACAGTTTATTGATGAAAATATTCTTTCATTTCCTCACCCACAATTGTTTTGACTGATCAGTGAATTAAACTTTGAATACAAGCTTCACATTTCCCTAACAATCCATTTTTCATTCTATGAAATCCTGGAGTCAGAAGAGATCCCAACACATGAAACGCCAATAGAAATTATTCTTTTATTAATGCCGAAAGCAAAACTGTAAACAATGACTTTTGTCAGGTGAACATTGGACACCAAAATAATCTCTTCCTTTTTCGCCAAAGGTAGATTTTCCTTGCTCAATAAAACAAAACTCTGTAAAAAATGTACCTGGATTAAAAAAAGGTTAAATGGCGGAACCATTCAAATTTTTTCAAAAGTGCCCCATGCTGGTGAGCATAAAACTTTTTTGCTGTCCTCCTTCTTAGTGTTTTAGGGTGTACAAATGCAGTTAGTACAACTGCTGTTCCTACTGACGGCATTTGACATCTGAGCTAAAATACTCTCCTCAGCATTCATATTTAAGACTGAAGTTATGGAAAAGGTTAAGTATAGATAGTTTTTTGTCACCTAGACACTGGGTCTATGCATTGGCTTTCTCATAACCCTCCCATAACTTCATCTTGACTATGCCTTCATGTCTGAATATTGTGATCAGTATCAAGTATAAAAATGTCTTTCAAAACGCAGTGAAGTACATGTATAGGCTAAGAGCACAGGTTTTAGAGAGAGAGAGTACTGGGTTCACATCACACACTTCTGTTCCTTAATGCCAGGGCCCCTCAGGAAACGATTTACCCTCACTGGGCATGTGATTCCCTCAATGGTAATATAGGGAGAGATAAACCCACCTTTCCTGGTAAAGGAATACGAAGATTAAAGTAAACGATACATTCAAAACGAATCAGAAAAAGCACGGCGCATGGAATGTCGTGGGTAACTGTCATCCGAGATGGGACCAAGAGCAGTGCTTGTCTGCATGGCACCCAATGTGGGAGGTGTTCATATGCCATGATTCCGAGTCTGGTGCCACAGCATAAAGGGCAGGCAGGACTGCTGCCTCTCTCTGCAGTAGTGTCCACAGAGATTCAGGCTGCATCCCAATAAGATCATTTTAAGGAAAAAGAGATATTTAAACATTTTTCTTAACCTTCACACCAAAGGCATTCTCTCCATAGAGAAGCATAAAGTAATTTTAAAATTGTTTTAGAATGTTTATTTTGCTAGTATGCTTTTCCTATGGCTGGACATACTACTTGGGAGTATAAATAAGGTCATGTAGCCGTATATTCGTTTTGAGTTCCTTCCAGAGAGATACCCGCTCCCGGTCATTACCTATGCACGAAGCAGGCTTAGTTCTATAATACACAAGCTTTATGCTGTGGTATGTGTTTCCATAAACCACTTTTTTTCTCTCTCTCACTGTAGTATTTATGGAAATGAATGTGTTACTGCTAAATATTTAAAATAGTAACTGTAGATAGTAGGATTATAATGCTATCAAAAACTTGATAAGTCACCATGTCTCTCCTCTTTTTCTTCATTTATCTATTCTTCTGTTTCCTTTAAATCTGAAGAAAGATTATTTTCGGGAACTATTTACTCTCTAAGCCGTACAAATTAAGAGGAAAAGAATCAACTCCTTTTTATGCAAAATTTCTGAACGACATAGAACCATAGGAATCAAATGATATACATTGAATTTCCTTTTCCTAAGGAACGGTTTATTGAGGAAAATAATCTTTCTCCTCCTCAGCAACAATTGTTTTGTCTGCTCAGTGAATTAAACTTTTAATACAAGCGTCACATTTCCCAAAAAATCCATTTCTCACTCTATGAAATCCTGGAGTCTGAAGAGATCCCAGTACATGAAACGCCCATAGAAATTATTCCTTTATTAAGGCCAAAAGCAAAAATGTAAACAGTGACATTTGTCAGGTGAATTTTGGACACCAAAATGATCTCTTCCTTTTCTGACAACGTAGATGTTTCTAGCTGTATAAAACAAAACTGTGTAAAAATTATATCTGGATAAAAAAAGTTTTAATTGACTCAACCCTTGAAATTTAATCAAAAGTCCCACATGCTGGTTTGCATAAAACGGTTTTGCTGGCAGCTTTCTTAGTGTTAATGGTGAAACACGCAGTTAGTAAATCTTCTGTAACTACTTACTGCATTCGACATCTCAGCAAAAATTCTCTCCTCGGAATTCATATTTAATATGGGTGTTACGGAAAAGATTTAGTATAGATAATTTATTGGCACGTAGACAATGGGTATATGCATTGGCTTTTGCCGTAACCCTCTCATAACGTCTTCTTGACTATGCTTTCATGCCTGAATATTGTGATCAGTATCAAGAATAAAAATGTCTTTTAAAACGCAGTGAAGTACATGTAGTGGCAAAGAGCACAGGTTTCAGAGAGAGGGAGTACTAGGTTCACATCACACACTTCTGTTCTTTAATTCCAGTGCACCTCAGGAAACGAGTTAACCTCACAGACCATGTGATTCCCTCAATGGTAACATAGGGAGAGAAAACCCACATTCCTTGGTAAATGATTATGAAGATTAAACGAAACGATACATTCAAAACGACACAGACAAAGCACGGCGCTTTGATTGTCGGACGTAACTGTCATCCGAGGTTGGAGCAAGAGCAGTGCTTGTTTGCATGGCACCGTTTCTGCCATGACTCCGAACCTGGCGCCACAGCATAAAGGGCAGGCAAGACTGCTGCCTCTCGCTGCGCAAGTGTCCCCAGAAGTCCAGGCTGCATCCTACTAAAAGATTCTTTTAAGGAAAAAGAGATGTTTAAACATTTTTCCTAAGCTTCACACTATAGGCATTCTCTCCAAAGAAAGAAGCAAAGAGTAATTTTAAAATTGTTTTAGAGTGTTTATTTTGCTAGTATGCTTTTCCTATGGAGGGACATACTACTTGGACGGTGAGTAAGGTCATGTTCCAGTGTTTTCATTTAGAGCTCCTTCCTGAGAGATGCCAGCTCTCGATGATTATCTATTCACAAAGCATGCTTAGTCCTGTTACAAAAGCTTTATGCGGGTGTATGTGTTCTCATAAACCAATTTTTTAATCTCTCTTAAAGTAGTATTTAGAGAAATGAATGTGTTATTGCTAAAGGTTTAAACTAGTAACTGTAGAAAGGAAGATTATAATGGTATCAAAGGCTTGATCTGTCACCATGTCAGTCCCCTTATTCATCACTTTTCCCTTCATCTGTTTCTTTTAAATCTTAGAAAGATTATTTTCGGGAACCATGTACTCCTAAAGAATTACAAATTAAGAGGAAAAGAATCAACTCGTTTTTATGAATAATTTCTGAATGAGAGGGAAGAATGTGAATCAAATGATATAAATTGTATTTCCTATTTTAAGGAACAGTTTATTGATGAAAATATTCTTTCATTTCCTCACCCACAATTGTTTTGACTGATCAGTGAATTAAACTTTGAATACAAGCTTCACATTTCCCTAACAATCCATTTTTCATTCTATGAAATCCTGGAGTCAGAAGAGATCCCAACACATGAAACGCCAATAGAAATTATTCTTTTATTAATGCCGAAAGCAAAACTGTAAACAATGACTTTTGTCAGGTGAACATTGGACACCAAAATAATCTCTTCCTTTTTCGCCAAAGGTAGATTTTCCTTGCTCAATAAAACAAAACTGTGTAAAAAATGTACCTGGATTAAAAAAAGGTTAAATGGCAGAACCATTCAAATTTTTTCAAAAGTGCCCCATGCTGGTGAGCATAAAACTTTTTTGCTGTCCTCCTTCTTAGTGTTTTAGGGTGTACAAATGCAGTTAGTACAACTGCTGTTCCTACTGACGGCATTTGACATCTGAGCTAAAATACTCTCCTCAGCATTCATATTTAAGACTGAAGTTATGGAAAAGTTTAAGTATAGATAGTTTTTTGTCACCTAGACACTGGGTCTATGCATTGGCTTTCTCATAACCCTCCCATAACTTCATCTTGACTATGCCTTCATGTCTGAATATTGTGATCAGTATCAAGTATAAAAATGTCTTTCAAAACGCAGTGAAGTACATGTATAGGCTAAGAGCACAGGTTTTAGAGAGAGAGAGTACTGGGTTCACATCACACACTTCTGTTCCTTAATGCCAGGGCCCCTCAGGAAACGATTTACCCTCACTGGGCATGTGATTCCCTCAATGGTAATATAGGGAGAGATAAACCCACCTTTCCTGGTAAAGGAATACGAAGATTAAAGTAAACGATACATTCAAAACGAATCAGAAAAAGCACGGCGCATGGAATGTCGTGGGTAACTGTCATCCGAGATGGGACCAAGAGCAGTGCTTGTCTGCATGCACCCATTGTGGGAGGTGTTCATATGCCATGATTCCGAGTCTGGTGCCACAGCATAAAGGGCAGGCAGGACTGCTGCCTCTCTCTGCAGTAGTGTCCACAGAGATTCAGGCTGCATCCCAATAAGATCCTTTTAAGGAAAAAGAGATATTTAAACATTTTTCTTAACCTTCACACCAAAGGCATTCTCTCCATAGAGAAGCATAAAGTAATTTTAAAATTGTTTTAGAATGTTTATTTTGCTAGTATGCTTTTCCTATGGCTGGACATACTACTTGGGAGTATAAATAAGGTCATGTAGCCGTATATTCGTTTTGAGTTCCTTCCAGAGAGATACCCGCTCCCGGTCATTACCTATGCACGAAGCAGGCTTAGTTCTATAATACACAAGCTTTATGCTGTGGTATGTGTTTCCATAAACCACTTTTTTTCTCTCTCTCACTGTAGTATTTATGGAAATGAATGTGTTACTGCTAAATATTTAAAATAGTAACTGTAGATAGTAGGATTATAATGCTATCAAAAACTTGATAAGTCACCATGTCTCTCCTCTTTTTCTTCATTTATCTATTCTTCTGTTTCCTTTAAATCTGAAGAAAGATTATTTTCGGGAACTATTTACTCTCTAAGCCGTACAAATTAAGAGGAAAAGAATCAACTCCTTTTTATGCAAAATTTCTGAACGACATAGAACCATAGGAATCAAATGATATACATTGAATTTCCTTTTCCTAAGGAACGGTTTATTGAGGAAAATAATCTTTCTCCTCCTCAGCAACAATTGTTTTGTCTGCTCAGTGAATTAAACTTTTAATACAAGCGTCACATTTCCCAAAAAATCCATTTCTCACTCTATGAAATCCTGGAGTCTGAAGAGATCCCAGTACATGAAACGCCCATAGAAATTATTCCTTTATTAAGGCCAAAAGCAAAAATGTAAACAGTGACATTTGTCAGGTGAATTTTGGACACCAAAATGATCTCTTCCTTTTCTGACAACGTAGATGTTTCTAGCTGTATAAAACAAAACTGTGTAAAAATTATATCTGGATAAAAAAAGTTTTAATTGACTCAACCCTTGAAATTTAATCAAAAGTCCCACATGCTGGTTTGCATAAAACGGTTTTGCTGGCAGCTTTCTTAGTGTTAATGGTGAAACACGCAGTTAGTAAATCTTCTGTAACTACTTACTGCATTCGACATCTCAGCAAAAATTCTCTCCTCGGAATTCATATTTAATATGGGTGTTACGGAAAAGATTTAGTATAGATAATTTATTGGCACGTAGACAATGGGTATATGCATTGGCTTTTGCCGTAACCCTCTCATAACGTCTTCTTGACTATGCTTTCATGCCTGAATATTGTGATCAGTATCAAGAATAAAAATGTCTTTTAAAACGCAGTGAAGTACATGTAGTGGCAAAGAGCACAGGTTTCAGAGAGAGGGAGTACTAGGTTCACATCACACACTTCTGTTCTTTAATTCCAGTGCACCTCAGGAAACGAGTTAACCTCACAGACCATGTGATTCCCTCAATGGTAACATAGGGAGAGAAAACCCACATTCCTTGGTAAATGATTATGAAGATTAAACGAAACGATACATTCAAAACGACACAGACAAAGCACGGCGCTTTGATTGTCGGACGTAACTGTCATCCGAGGTTGGAGCAAGAGCAGTGCTTGTTTGCATGGCACCGTTTCTGCCATGACTCCGAACCTGGCGCCACAGCATAAAGGGCAGGCAAGACTGCTGCCTCTCGCTGCGCAAGTGTCCCCAGAAGTCCAGGCTGCATCCTACTAAAAGATTCTTTTAAGGAAAAAGAGATGTTTAAACATTTTTCCTAAGCTTCACACTATAGGCATTCTCTCCAAAGAAAGAAGCAAAGAGTAATTTTAAAATTGTTTTAGAGTGTTTATTTTGCTAGTATGCTTTTCCTATGGAGGGACATACTACTTGGACGGTGAGTAAGGTCATGTTCCAGTGTTTTCATTTAGAGCTCCTTCCTGAGAGATGCCAGCTCTCGATGATTATCTATTCACAAAGCATGCTTAGTCCTGTTACAAAAGCTTTATGCGGGTGTATGTGTTCTCATAAACCAATTTTTTAATCTCTCTTAAAGTAGTATTTAGAGAAATGAATGTGTTATTGCTAAAGGTTTAAACTAGTAACTGTAGAAAGGAAGATTATAATGGTATCAAAGGCTTGATCTGTCACCATGTCAGTCCCCTTATTCATCACTTTTCCCTTCATCTGTTTCTTTTAAATCTTAGAAAGATTATTTTCGGGAACCATGTACTCCCAAAGAATTACAAATTAAGAGGAAAAGAATCAACTCGTTTTTATGAATAATTTCTGAATGAGAGGGAAGAATGTGAATCAAATGATATAAATTGTATTTCCTATTTTAAGGAACAGTTTATTGATGAAAATATTCTTTCATTTCCTCACCCACAATTGTTTTGACTGATCAGTGAATTAAACTTTGAATACAAGCTTCACATTTCCCTAACAATCCATTTTTCATTCTATGAAATCCTGGAGTCAGAAGAGATCCCAACACATGAAACGCCAATAGAAATTATTCTTTTATTAATGCCGAAAGCAAAACTGTAAACAATGACTTTTGTCAGGTGAACATTGGACACCAAAATAATCTCTTCCTTTTTCGCCAAAGGTAGATTTTCCTTGCTCAATAAAACAAAACTGTGTAAAAAATGTACCTGGATTAAAAAAAGGTTAAATGGCAGAACCATTCAAATTTTTTCAAAAGTGCCCCATGCTGGTGAGCATAAAACTTTTTTGCTGTCCTCCTTCTTAGTGTTTTAGGGTGTACAAATGCAGTTAGTACAACTGCTGTTCCTACTGACGGCATTTGACATCTGAGCTAAAATACTCTCCTCAGCATTCATATTTAAGACTGAAGTTATGGAAAAGTTTAAGTATAGATAGTTTTTTGTCACCTAGACACTGGGTCTATGCATTGGCTTTCTCATAACCCTCCCATAACTTCATCTTGACTATGCCTTCATGTCTGAATATTGTGATCAGTATCAAGTATAAAAATGTCTTTCAAAACGCAGTGAAGTACATGTATAGGCTAAGAGCACAGGTTTTAGAGAGAGAGAGTACTGGGTTCACATCACACACTTCTGTTCCTTAATGCCAGGGCCCCTCAGGAAACGATTTACCCTCACTGGGCATGTGATTCCCTCAATGGTAATATAGGGAGAGATAAACCCACCTTTCCTGGTAAAGGAATACGAAGATTAAAGTAAACGATACATTCAAAACGAATCAGAAAAAGCACGGCGCATGGAATGTCGTGGGTAACTGTCATCCGAGATGGGACCAAGAGCAGTGCTTGTCTGCATGGCACCCATTGTGGGAGGTGTTCATATGCCATGATTCCGAGTCTGGTGCCACAGCATAAAGGGCAGGCAGGACTGCTGCCTCTCTCTGCAGTAGTGTCCACAGAGATTCAGGCTGCATCCCAATAAGATCCTTTTAAGGAAAAAGAGATATTTAAACATTTTTCTTAACCTTCACACCAAAGGCATTCTCTCCATAGAGAAGCATAAAGTAATTTTAAAATTGTTTTAGAATGTTTATTTTGCTAGTATGCTTTTCCTATGGCTGGACATACTACTTGGGAGTATAAATAAGGTCATGTAGCCGTATATTCGTTTTGAGTTCCTTCCAGAGAGATACCCGCTCCCGGTCATTACCTATGCACGAAGCAGGCTTAGTTCCATAACACACAAGCTTTATGCTGTGGTATGTGTTTCCATAAACCACTTTTTTTCTCTCTCTCACTGTAGTATTTATGGAAATGAATGTGTTACTGCTAAATATTTAAAATAGTAACTGTAGATAGTAGGATTATAATGCTATCAAAAACTTGATAAGTCACCATGTCTCTCCTCTTTTTCTTCATTTATCTATTCTTCTGTTTCCTTTAAATCTGAAGAAAGATTATTTTCGGGAACTATTTACTCTCTAAGCCGTACAAATTAAGAGGAAAAGAATCAACTCCTTTTTATGCAAAATTTCTGAACGACATAGAACCATAGGAATCAAATGATATACATTGAATTTCCTTTTCCTAAGGAACGGTTTATTGAGGAAAATAATCTTTCTCCTCCTCAGCAACAATTGTTTTGTCTGCTCAGTGAATTAAACTTTTAATACAAGCGTCACATTTCCCAAAAAATCCATTTCTCACTCTATGAAATCCTGGAGTCTGAAGAGATCCCAGTACATGAAACGCCCATAGAAATTATTCCTTTATTAAGGCCAAAAGCAAAAATGTAAACAGTGACATTTGTCAGGTGAATTTTGGACACCAAAATGATCTCTTCCTTTTCTGACAACGTAGATGTTTCTAGCTGTATAAAACAAAACTGTGTAAAAATTATATCTGGATAAAAAAAGTTTTAATTGACTCAACCCTTGAAATTTAATCAAAAGTCCCACATGCTGGTTTGCATAAAACGGTTTTGCTGGCAGCTTTCTTAGTGTTAATGGTGAAACACGCAGTTAGTAAATCTTCTGTAACTACTTACTGCATTCGACATCTCAGCAAAAATTCTCTCCTCGGAATTCATATTTAATATGGGTGTTACGGAAAAGATTTAGTATAGATAATTTATTGGCACGTAGACAATGGGTATATGCATTGGCTTTTGCCGTAACCCTCTCATAACGTCTTCTTGACTATGCTTTCATGCCTGAATATTGTGATCAGTATCAAGAATAAAAATGTCTTTTAAAACGCAGTGAAGTACATGTAGTGGCAAAGAGCACAGGTTTCAGAGAGAGGGAGTACTAGGTTCACATCACACACTTCTGTTCTTTAATTCCAGTGCACCTCAGGAAACGAGTTAACCTCACAGACCATGTGATTCCCTCAATGGTAACATAGGGAGAGAAAACCCACATTCCTTGGTAAATGATTATGAAGATTAAACGAAACGATACATTCAAAACGACACAGACAAAGCACGGCGCTTTGATTGTCGGACGTAACTGTCATCCGAGGTTGGAGCAAGAGCAGTGCTTGTTTGCATGGCACCGTTTCTGCCATGACTCCGAACCTGGCGCCACAGCATAAAGGGCAGGCAAGACTGCTGCCTCTCGCTGCGCAAGTGTCCCCAGAAGTCCAGGCTGCATCCTACTAAAAGATTCTTTTAAGGAAAAAGAGATGTTTAAACATTTTTCCTAAGCTTCACACTACAGGCATTCTCTCCAAAGAAAGAAGCAAAGAGTAATTTTAAAATTGTTTTAGAGTGTTTATTTTGCTAGTATGCTTTTCCTATGGAGGGACATACTACTTGGACGGTGAGTAAGGTCATGTTCCAGTGTTTTCATTTAGAGCTCCTTCCTGAGAGATGCCAGCTCTCGATGATTATCTATTCACAAAGCAGGCTTAGTCCTGCTACAAAGGCTTTATGCGGGTGTATGTGTTCCCATAAACCAATTTTTTAATCTCTCTTAAAGTAGTATTTAGAGAAATGAATGTGTTATTGCTAAAGATTTAAACTAGTAACTGTAGAAAGGAAGATTATAATTTTATCAAAGGCTGGATCTGTCACCATGTCAGTCCTCTTATTCATCACTTTTCTCTTATTCTGTTTCTTTTAAATCTCAGAAAGATTATTTTCAGGAACCATGTAGTCTCTAAACTTTACAAATTAAGAGGAAAAGTATCAACTCCTTTTTATCCATAATTTCTAAATGACATGGAAGCATGTGAATCAATTGATATAAATTGTATTTCAATTTTTACGGAACAGTTTATTGATGAAAATATTCTTTCTTTTCCTCACACACATTTGTTATAACTGTCCAGTGAATTAAGCTTTTAATACAAGCTTCAGATATCTCTAACAATCCATTTCTCATTCTATGAAATTCTGGAGTCCGTATAGGTCCCAATACATGAAATGCCCATTGAAATTATTGTTTCATAAGTGCCAAAAGCAAAAATGTAAACAATGTCTTTTGTCAGGTGAATATTGGACACCAAAATAATCTCTTCCTTTTTTGACAATGGTAGACATTACTTGCTCAATAAAACATAACTGTAAAAATCATAACTGTATTTTAAAAAGGTTAATTGACTGAACCATTCAAATTTTATCAAAAGCACCCCATGCTGGTGAGCATAAAACGGTTTTGCTGGCCTCCTTCTTAGTGTTTTAGGGTGTACAAATGCAGTTAGTACAACTGCTGTTCCTACTGACTGCATCTGACATCTCAGCAATTATAGTCTCCTCAGCATTCATATTTAAGATGGGAGTTATGGATAAGGTGTAGTATAGATAATTTTTCGGCATGTAGACACTGGGTACATGCACTGGCTTTTTCCATAACACTCCCATAACATCGTCTAAACTATGACTTCATGCCTGAATATTGTGATCACTATCAAGTATAAAAATGTCTTTTAATAAGTAGTGAAGTACATGTATAGGCTAAGAGCGCAGGTTTTAGAGGGAGAGAGTACAGGGTTCACATTATACACTTCTGTTCCTTAATGCCAGGGCTCCACAGGAAACGATTTAAACTCACTGGGCATATGATTACCACAGTGGTTATATAGGGAGAAAAAAACCCACCTTTCTTCGTAAAAGATTATGAAGATTAAAGTAAACGATACATTCAAAATGACTCAAAAAACGCACGGCACTTGGAATGTCGGGGGTAACTGTCATCCGAGATGGGAGCAAGAGCAGTGCTTGTATCCATGGCACCCATTGTGTGAGGTGCTCATACGCCGTGATTCCGAGCCTGCATTCACAGCAAAAAGGGCAGGCAGGACTGCTGCATCTCACTGCAGAGGTGTCCACAGAGATTCAGGCTGCATCCTACAATAAGATTCTTTTAGGGAAAAAGAGATATTTAAACATTTTTCTTAACCTTCACACCAAAGGCTTTCTCTCCTAAAAAAGAAGCAAAAAGTAATTTCAAAATAGTTTCAGAATGTTTATTTTGCTAGTATGCTTTTACTATGGCTGGACATTCTACTTGGGAGTATAAATAAGCTCATGTAGCACTGTATTCGTTTTCTGTTCCTTCCAGAGAAATACATGATCCCGATCATTACCTATGCACGATGCAGGCTTAGTTCTATAGTACACTATCTTTATGCTGGGGTATGTGTTTCCATACCCCATACAGACACGGAAAGCGCATTGCAAGCTCAGTTTGAGCCTCCACTGCTACGGCTTCAACGATTCCTTGAATGGGCAATCCTGCACTGGTTTCTTTCACGCACATAAAGCTGAATCCAAAGCTGACTTGCCCCCGCTGCTGTTACTTCAAAGCATCTTGTTCTGCAACTTCCTGCGTGGCTAGTGCGAAGGCATACTCGCTGCCCACTTACGTCTCGGAGATGGTGTGCGTACAGAGAAGACCGCCTTCTACTGCAATGTTTACCGTGCTCCTTATCACATAGGAGCAAATTGCATGCAAGGCGAAAGCAGCCTAGTATTCTCTCGGGGAGGGGCTCCTCAGCGCACGGTCCATTTGTTTCCCCCAGCAAGGTCTGGCGTAAGGCTCTCCTGCAGCAGTTTCTGACACTTTACTACAAAGGCATTCTTCAGGGCCTTGCTATTAAAGGGATGAGGTGGCTCTTTGCGCCCTCGGGAAACAAGGCCCTCCTGGAGGATTACAAACCTGTGGAGAAAACGGACCAGCATGAGAGGCTGTCCTCTATGCACCTGAATGCAGAAGTCTGGCAACACACAAGCAGCACATCACACTAAACATCAAACCCCACACACCCCGAGAACATAACGGCACACAATACACATGAACCACGGTTCTCAGAGTGAACACAATACACACAGTGATTCACACTGAACAAGCTTGGCCATACACAGTACACACATCACAAATTACACTCATCACTCAAAGAGCCGACCACGCGCACAACCTCTCAAACACAACCACACACACATAGAAACCCACATGCAAAACACACACAAACCACAACGAAAAGAACACCGAATTTACGAAACACACATTTCGCACACTGCACACATCACTCCAAACACGCATAAAACACAGAGCACACAGAGCCCCACAGAATGCAATATGCCAAACGCACAACATATAGAGAAAGATATCAGTCATAACACACAATATCTCACTCAACTTGCAAAACACACAGACCGCAGAACACACACAACACAAACACAAATCACAGAACAACACATCACACGGACACACACAAGCGTCACACACAGAAACTCAAAACACACAACTCATAACACACACCGCACCCTGCATTAACGATGCAACACACACAGAACAGCGCAAGCACTACACACCACACATAAAGCCACACGCAACACACACTCAAGGAGCAACCACAACACACACAAGGAAACACCCACAAACACATACATAGAGGACACACAGAACCTCTCAACACGCACGCAGCACAACATAGAAAACAACACACACCACGAACATCACACGTCGTAAAAGCACACAATTCTGGAAAATCACACTTCGGTGAGTACACGCAACGCACACAATGAGGCACACAAACAAGCACGACAACCCCTGTCACATCACACCCATAACTCAACCAAACACACACACACAACATCTCAAACACAGCCAAACACAAATCCCAATCACACACGCAGAACAGACACACCACATGCAAATCAAGTGCTACACACACACACAACCAAGAAATACACACATAGCGTACATTTCACACACTACACGCCACACACACAGCCACGCACAGACACCACAGTCTCGTATCCACGCACGGGCTGCACTACGCAAAGCGTACACATGCAAAACCCAAAATGTATTGACACAATTCACAGGACACACACCGGACACATCAAAGGACATAACTGCTCACAACACACGCGATTCTCATTTCGCATATTACACACAGTACACACAATAAGGCACACTGAACAAGCACAACCACACAGACAACCAATCTCACATCACACACATAATACACACACAACCACTCAAACACAACATCTAAATCACAGTCACAAACACAAAACGCGCACCACCCTCTCAAACCCAAAGGCAAAACACATAACCAAAAAAGAAGACAGCAGACATTTTGCACACTACACGCTACACACACAACCACGTGGAGACACACCGCCCTGATATCCTCACGCAAGAGCGCCAAACGGAACACACCCTACAGAGAAACATGCAACACAACAGTCACAAGGCACACACCAAACGCACCAAGGCACATAACTGCTCACAAATACACATGAAATTCATTGAACAGATGACATACTGCACACTCCATGAGACACACTAAGGAAGCACAACCACACACAGTCAACACGTCTCTCATCATGCGCATAACACAAACAGCCAAACGTAACCTCAACCACTCAAACACGACCACACACAAATGGGCACTTCGTTTTCAAAGCTCAGGCTGCAGCATGTGATACCGGCTTTCATGCCCCACAGACCAACCTGGACTCTCTTAAGCAGCCACGTAGTGGCAGAAAAAAAGCGACTTTAGTCTTCCAATATAAATTCGTTGTATGCGGGCACTTTTCTGACAGCGAGGCTTCCTCAGCTAGGCCTCGCGTTAACGGCCACACAAGCGAGCGCCCGCCGCTCAGCAAAGGAGAGTTCCACACAGAAGACTTCACTCAGGCGCTTAGAGTGCAGGCAAACAGGACAGCCACGGAAAGCGCATGGCAAGCTCAGTTTCAGCCTCCACTGCTACGGCTTAAATGATTCCTTGAATGGGCCAGCCTGCACTGGTTTTTTCATGCCCATAAAGCTGAATCCAAAGCTGACTTGCCTCTGCTGCTGTTACTTCAAAGCATCTTGTTCTGCAACTTCCTGTCTGGCTAGTGCAATGGCCTACTCACTGCCCACTTACGTCTCGGAGATGGAGTGCGAACAGAGAAGACCGCCTTCTACTGCAATGTCTGTAGCATTCCGGTGATATTCTAAACATGTATGATTGACTCCAAGTGACTTCAGAGAGTTACACTTTATTGCTTGAAAGTAGTATACCTCTCCTTGCATTGGTGGTTCCGTCAGAGATTACTGATGTCAACTTATCTGCTTAATTTCTAAAACCATCAAAGGACGTGTGATCAGATTACATGTGTCTTCAGAGTGTTTCACTTTTTGCTTGAAACTGATATAACTCACATGGCATTGGCCTCTCCTTCTCAGATTACAGATGTCAATTGATCTGCAGCACACCTAAAAAATTCAAAACACATATGATCAGACTCCAATGAACTTCAAAATTTACAAATTATGCCTGAAATTAGTATGCCTAAAATTACATTGCCGGCTCGATCAGGGACTACTGATATGTTTATCAGCAGCATTCCTAAAAAACTCAAAACATGTATGATCAGACTTCAGGTGACTTCAGAATTTTACACTCTCATTCGTGAAATTAGTATACATCACGTTACATTGGTAGCTCCATCGGAGTTTAATGATCTCCATCCACCTGTAACATTCTTCAAAAATTCTAATCATATATGATCAGACTCCTAGTTGTTTCAGGGAGGTACACCTTTTGCTTGAAATTAGTACACCTAACAGTGCATTGGCGGATTCATGTCAGATTACTAATGCTAATTCATTTGCAACATTCCTGAAAAATGGAAAACATGTATCATCAGGCGGCAAGTGACTTCAGAGAGTAAAACATGTATTTGCTTGAAATTTGTCCACCTCACCCTGCACTGGTGGGTCCATCAGAGATTTTTCATGTCAATTCATGTCCAGCATTTCTAAAAAATTCAAAGCACAAAAGGTCGCACACCAAATGACTCCAGGGTGTTACACATTCTTGCTTGAAACTCGAATGCCTCAGCATGCATTGCCGGCAAAATCAAATATTACTGATGTCAAATCATCTGCAGCATTCCTAAAAATTCAGAATATGTATGATCAGACCCCAAGAGACTTCAGAGAGCAACACTCTTTGATTGAAAATATTATACCACTCCTTGTATTGGAGGTTCTAGCTGAGATTACTGATGTCAATTCATCTGCAGCATAACGAAGAATCTCAAAATACATATGATCCGGCACGAAGTGACTTCAGAGAGTGACACATTTTGCTTAACTTTTCATACCTCTCCTTGAAGTGTCAGCTTCACCAGAAACTAATGATCTAATTCATCTCCAACATTCCTAAATTAATGAAATCATGTATGATCAGACTCCAAATGACTTCAGAGAGTTACATATTTTTTTGATTGACTTTTGCATGCCTCTCCTTGCAGTGGCTGCTTCTTCAGAGATTTATGATATCAATTCATCTAGAACATTCCTAAGAAAATGAAATCATATATGATCCAACTCCTAGTAACTTCAGAGAGTAACGTATCGATTGAAATTAATATACCTCCTCTGGTAATTTAGGATCCAGCATAGATTAGTGATGTCATTTCATCTGCAGTATACCTAAAAAACTCAAAATACCTATGGTCAGACACCAAGTGAATTCAGATAGGTACACATTTTGCTTTATATTCGTGCACCTATACTTGCATTGGCAGCTTCTTCAGAGATTAATGATCCCAAATCATCTGCAACATTCCTAAAAACATGAAATCATGTATGATCAGACTCCAAGTGAGTTCTCAGAGATGCACATTATCCAAGATATTCGAATAATACTCCTTGCAGGGGCAGCTTCCTCAGAGATTAAAGATATCAATTGATCTACAACATTCCTAAGAAAAAGAATTCATGAAATATCCGACACCAGGTGACCACAGAGAGTAACAGTTTTGATTGAAAGTAATATACCTCCCCTTGTGTTGGAGGATCCAGGAGAGATAAGTGATGGCATTTCAAATGCTGTACACCTAAGAAACTGAAAATACGTATGATCAGACACAAAGTGAATTCAGAGAGTTACACATTTTGCTTGATATTCGTGCACCTATACTTGCAGTGGCAGCTTCATCAGAGATTAATGATCTCAATTCATCTGCAACATTCTTAAAAATTTGAAATCACGTATTATCAGACTGCAAGAGACTTCAAAGAGGTACACTTTTTCTTGAAATAAGTATACCTCCACTTCTACTGGCGGATTCAGGTGAGATTACTAATCACAATGCATTTGCAACATTCCTAAAAATTTCAAAATATATATTATCAGACTCCAAGTGACTTGAGAGAGTTAGACCTTATTGCTTGTTATGAATACACCCCAATTTGCATTGAGGGATCCATCAGAGATTTCCGATGTCATTTCATCTGCAGCATATCTTAAAATTCCAAACATGTATGATTAGTTCCCAAATGAATTCAAAATGTTACACCTTTTTGCTTGAAACTCGTATGCCACAACTTGCATTGGTGGAACCATCAAATATCATTGAAATCAAATCGTCTGCAGCATTCCTAAAATATTCTAAACCTGTATATGATCAGACTCCTATGGCTTCAGAGGGTTACACTTTTTTCCTTGAAATTAGCATACCTCGTCTTGCATTGGTGTAACCATCAGAGATTACTGATGTCAACTCACCTGCTATATTTGTAAAACCATCAAAGGATGTGTGATAAGACTACAGGTGACTTCAGTGTGTCACAGTTTTTGCTTGAAACTCGTATACTTCACTTTGCATTGGTGGCTCCTTCACAGATTACTGATATCAATTCATTGGCAGCACACCTAAAAAATTCAAAACACGTATGATCAGACTCCAAGGGACTTCAAAGAGTTACAATTTTTGCTTGAAATTAGTATGCCTAACCTTGCATTGGCGGCCCGATCAGGGACTGCTGATGTAAGTTCATCAGCAGCACTTGTAAAAACTCAAAACGTGTATGATCAGACTCCAGGTGCCTTCCGAGTGTTACACTTTCATTCTTGAAATTAGTATACATCACCTTACTTTGGTGGCTCCATCAGAGATTAATGATCTCAATTCATCTGTAACATTCCTCAAATTACTAATCATATATGTATCAGTCTCCACGTTGTTTCAGGGAGGCACACCTTTTGCTTGAAATTAGTACACCTAACACTGCATTGGCGGATTCATGTCAGAATACTAACGCTAATTCATTTGCAACATTCCGGAAAATTGAGAACATGCATCATCAGGGGGCAAGTGACTTCAGAGAGTAAAATATAAATTTGCTTGAAATTTTTCCACCTCACCCTGCACTGGTGGATCCATCAGAGATTTATTATGTCAATTCATGTCCAGCATTTCTAAAAAATTCAAGGCACATAATGTCAGACACCAAATGACTTAGAGTGTTACGCATTCTTGCTTGAAACTCGAATGCCTCAACATGCATTGACGGCACCATCAAGTATTACTGATGTCAAATCTTCTGCAGCATTCTTAAAAATTCAGAACATGTATGATCATACTCCAAGAGACTTCAGAGACTCAAACTTTTTTTTTTATTGAAGGGTAGTTGACAACAGTATTGCATTACATTAGTTTCAGGTGTACAACACAGTGATTCAACATTTATATACATGATAATTCTAGGTACCAGGTATCACCATACCAAGTTGTTACAATATTTTGACTATATTTTTTATGCTATACATTAGATCCGGTTACTTATTTATTTTACAATTGGAAGTGTGTTTATATATATATTGTGAGTTCATCTCTCATATTTATTGATCAAATAGTTGTTCACAACAATAAATTTCTGTATAGGGGGGTCAATACTCAATGCACAATCATTAATCCACACCAAGCCTAATTTTCGTCAGTCTCCAATCTTCTGATGCATAACGAACAAATTCTTACATGGAGTACAAATTCTTACATAGTGAATAAGTTACATGGTGAACAGTACAAGGGCAGTCATCACAGAAGCTTTCGGTTTTGTTCATGCATTATGAACTATACACAGTCAGTTCAAATATGAATATTCATTTGATTTTTAAACTTGATTTATATGTGGATACCACATTTCTCTATTATTATTATTTTTAATAAAATGCTGAAGTGGTAGGTAGATATGAGGTAAAGGTAGAAAACAGAGTTTAGTGTTGTAAGAGAGCAAATGTAGATGATCAGCTGTGTGCCTGTAGACTATGTGTTAATCCGAGCTAGACGAGGGCAATAAACATCCATGTATGCAGAAGATTTCTCTCAGAACATGAGGGGGGAGGTTCTAAGCCTCACCTCTGCTGCTCCCCATTTTCTCACCAGATGGCCCCCTGCGACTGTGCCTGTCTTAGGTTGTTCCTCCCTTGAGGAATCTTACCCATCTCTGGCTAACCAGTCATCTTTCGGGGCCATACAGGGAAATGTTAAGTTGGTAAGTGAGAGAGAAGCCTTATTGTTTGAAAAGGTTAGCTTTTTACTTCTTTGCATATTTATGCCCTTTGGCTTCTATGCCCAGCATTTGTCTTGAGGTGTCTTTACCACTTGGAAGAATTATGATACTCGGTAAATTCGACATGTGGCATGAGTTCTATTTAAAGGTTGTGATTAGGTAGGAAGAAGAAAAGCTATAGAAGTAGCAGGCAGAAGAAAACCTGGGAAGATTGATTATTTCTTTGACATATCTTCTTGTAGAGTAATTTCAGCATGGATTGGTTTTAAACTACTAATTAAATTGTGCACCCACATTAACATAATAGGAATATAGTTACCTAACCAAAGCATACCTGTAATTACCAGCCATCTCCAGTGAAACCAAGAAAACCAGTTAGGCACCTTAGGCATTTGTGAAAACTTATCTATGATATGGTGGATATTGTCCGACTGAACTTAAACAGTCTGAGAGAATTCAGATAAACTAGAACAACCCATTCCTGGGGACTGTTCATATCCCATATGTTCTTTTAACGATAAATAGTCTGTGGTTGTAAGATTTCGGAGTGCTACAATTTGCACTTCTCCTAATTCTTGGTTGAGTACCAACAGTATAGATCCAGTCCAATTTTTGTTTTACTGTATGCACAGGACAGCTTAGATATCTCCTTCATCATTCCCATGGCAAGTCCAGGAACTGGTGGGATGAGTGCATCTACACCTGTGACAGTGCGTGGATCTTTGTTGGAGTTTTTTTTTTTTTTGCTGATCATCTTCTGTCATGCGTCTTCCCGAGAGTGATGATGTTGGAAGTTCTTTTTCATATTGTATCTTAGTTCATTTTCGGGGTAGCCAAATTAGGCTTTGATCCTCTGTATAAACACAAACAGACACTTTGCCTACACTTTTATATGCCCTTTATATCATTGTGTAGATGCATTAAAGGTCACCACATAGGAACTGCTTTTTTTTTTTTATTCATTAATCTACACTTACATGACGAATACTTTGTTTACTAGGCTCTCCCCTATACCAGGTCCCCCCTATATACTCCTTTACAGTCACTGTCCATCAGCGTAGCAAACTGCTGTAGAATCACTACTTGTCTGTGTTGTACAGCCCTCCCCTTTCTCCCACCCCGCTATGGATGCTAATCTTAATACCCCTCTTTTTCTGCCCCCCTTATCCCTCCCTACCCACACATCCTCCCCAGTCCCTTTATTTTGGTACCTGTTAGACCATTTTTGAGTTCTGTGATTCTGTTGCTGTTTTGTTCCTTCAGTTTCTCCTTTTTTCTTATATTCCACAGATGAGTGAAATCATTTGGTATTTCTCTTTCTCTGCTTGGCTTGTTTCACTGAGCATAATATCCTCTAGCTCCATCCATGTTGCTGCAAATGGTTGGATTTGCCCTTTTCTTATGGCTGAGTAGTATTCCATTGTGTATATGTACCACATCTTCTTTATCCATTCATCTATCGATGGACATTTAGGTTGCTTCCAATTATTGGCTATTGTAAATAGTGCTGCGATAAACATAGGGGTACATTGGTCTTTCTCATACTTGATTGCTGCATTCTTAGGGTAAATTCCTAGGAGTGCAATTCCTGGGTCAAATGGTATGTCTGTTTTGAGCATTTTGATGTACCTCCATGCTGCTTTCCACAATGGTTGAACAAGTTTACATTTCCACCAGCAGTGTAGGAGGGTTCCCCTTTCTCCGCAGCCTCGCCAACATTTGTTGTTGTTTGTCTTTTGGATGGCAGCCATCCTTACTGGTCTGAGGTGATACGTCATTGTAGTTTTAATTTGCATTTCTCTGATAATTAGCGATGTGGAGCATCTTTTCATGTGTCTGTTGGCCATCTGTAATTCTTTTATGGAGAACCGTCTGTTCAGTTCCTTTGCCCATTTTTTAATTGGGTTATTTGTTTTTTGTTTGTTGAGGCGTGTGAGCTCTTTATATATTCTGAACGTCAAGCCTTTATCGGATGTGTCATTTTCAAAGATATTCTCCCATACTGTAGGGTTCCTTTTTGTTCTATTGATGGTGTCTTTTGCTGTACAGAAGCTTTTCAGCTTAATATAGTCCCACTTATTCAATTTTCCTGTTGTTTTCCATGCCTGGGGAGATACGTTCAAGAAGAGGTCACTCATGTTTATGTCTAAGAGATTTTTGCCTATGTTTTCTTCCAAGAGTTTAATGGTTTCATGACTTACATTCAGGTCTTTGATCCATTTGGAGTTTACTTTTGTATATGGGGTTAGACAATGGTTCAGTTTCATTCTCCTACATGTAGCTGTCCAGTTTTGCCAGCACCATCTGTTGAAGAGACTGTCATTTCGCCATTGTATGTCCATGGCTCCTTTATCAAATATTAATTGACCATATATGTCTGGGTTAATGTCTGGATTGTCTAGTCTGTTCCATTGGTCTGTGGCTCTGTTCTTGTGCCAGTACCAAATTGTCTTGATTACTATGGCTTTATAATAGAGCTTGAAGTTGGGGAGTGAGATCCCCCCTACTTTATTCTTCTTTCTCAGGATTGCTTTGGCTATTCGGGGTCTTTGGTGTTTCAGTATGAATTTTTGAATTATTTGTTCCAGTTCATTGAAGAATGTTGCTGGTAGTTTCATAGGGATTGCATCAAATCTGTATATTGCTTTGGGCAGGATGGCCATTTTGACGATATTAATTCTTCCTAGCCATGAGCATGGGATGCGTTTCCATCTGTTAGTGTCCACTTTAATTTCTTTTAAGAGTGACTTGTAGTTTTCAGAATATAAGTCTTTCACTTCTTTGGTTAGGTTTATTCCTAGGTATTTTATTTTTTTGATGCAATTGTGAATGGAGTTGTTTTCCTGACTTCTCTTTCTGTTGGTTCATTGTTGGTATGTAGGAAAGCCACAGATTTCTGTGTGTTGATTTTGTATCCTGCAACTTTGCTGTGTTCCGATATCAGTTCGAGTAGTTCTGGGGTGGAGTCTTTAGGGTTTTTATGTACAGTATCATGTCATCTGCAAATAGTGACAGTTTGACTTCTTCTTTGCCAATCTGGATTCCTTGTATTTTTTTGTTTTGTCCGATTGCCATGGCTAGGACCTCCAGTACTATGTTAAATAACATTGGGGAGAGTGGGCATCCCTGTCTAGTTCCCGATCTCAGCAGAAATGCTTTCAGCTTCTCGCTATTCAATATAATGTTGGCTGTGGGTTTTTCATAGATGGCCTTTATTATGTTGAGGTACTTGCCCTTTATTCCCATTTTGCTGAGAGTTTTTAACATGAATGGATGTTGAACTTTGTCAAATGCTTCTTCAGCATCTATGGAGATGATCATGTGGTTTTTGTCTTTGTTTTTGTTGATGTGGTGGATGATATTGATGGACTTTAGAATGTTGTGCCATCCTTGCATCCCTGGGATGAATCCCACTTGGTCATGGTGTACGATGGTTTTGATGTATTTTTGAATTCGGTTTGCTAAAATTTTGTTGAGTATTTTTGCGTCTACGTTCATCAGGGATATTGGTCTCTAGTTTTCTTTTTTGGTGGTGTCTTTGCCTGGTTTTGGTATTAGGGTGATGTTAGCTTCATGGAATGAGTTTGGAAGTATCCCCTCCTCTTCTATTTCTTGGAAAACTTTAAGGAGAATGGGTAGTATGTCTTCCCTCTATGTCTGATAAAATTCCGAGGTAAATCCATCTTGTCCGGGGGGTTTTGTTCTTTGGTAGTTTTTTGATTACCGCTTCAATTTCGTTGCTGGTAATTGGTCTGTTTAGATTTTCTGTTTCTTTTTGGGTCAGTCTTGGAAGGTTGTATTTTTCTAGGAAGTTGTCCATTTCTCCTAGGTTTCCCAGCTTGTTAGCATATAGGTTTTCATAGTAGTCTCTAATAATTCTTTGTATTTCTGCGGGGTCCGTCGTGATTTTTCCTTTCTCATTTCTGATCCTGTTGATTTGTGTTGACTCTCTTTTCTTCTTAATAAGTCTGGCTAGAGGCTTATCTATTTTGTTTATTTTCTCGAAGAAACAGGTCTTGGCTTCATTGATTTTTGCTATTGTTTTATTCTTCTCAGTT
This sequence comes from Manis pentadactyla, assembly GCF_030020395.1. NCBI lineage: Eukaryota > Metazoa > Chordata > Mammalia > Pholidota > Manidae > Manis > Manis pentadactyla. Next base: position 39,659,724 of record NC_080031.1, on the reverse strand, counting down.
TTATTTCTTCTCTGATCTTTATTATGTCCCTCCTTCTGCTGACCTTAGGCCTCATTTGTTCTTCTTTTGCCAATAGTTGTGACATTAGACCGTTCATTTGGGATTGCTCTTCCTTTTTTAAATATGCTTGGATTGCTATATACTTTCCTCTTAAGACTGCTTTTGCTGTGTCCCACAGAAGTTGGGGTTTAGTGTTGTTGTTGTCATTTGTTTCCATATATTGCTGGATTTCCATTTTGATTTGGTCATTGATCCATTGATTATTTAGGAGGGTGTTGTTTAGCCTCCATGTGTTTGTGAGACTTTTTGCTTTCTTTGAACAGTTTATTTCTAGTTTAATGCCTTTGTGGTCTGACAAGTTGGTTGGTGGGGTTTCAATCTTTTGGAATTTACTGAGGCTCTTTTTGTGTCCTAGTATGTGGTCTATCTGGAGAATGTTCCATGTGCACTTGAGAAGAATGTGTATCCTGTTGCTTTTGGATGTAGAGTTCTGTAGATGTCTATTGGGTCCATCTGTTCTAGTGTGTTGTTCAGTGCCTCTGTGTCCTTACTTATTTTCTGTCTGGTGGATCTGTCCTTTGGAGTGAGTGGTGTGTTGAAGTCTCCTAGAATGAATGCGTTGCATTCTATTTCCTCCTTTAGTTCTATTAATATTTGTTTCAGGTATGTTGGTGCTCCTGTATTGGGTGCATATATATTTATAATGGTTATATCCTCTTGATGGACTGAGCCCTTTATCATTATGTAATGTCTTTCTTTGCTTTTGTTACTTTCTTTATTTTGAAGTCTGTTTTGTCTGATACTAGAATTGCAATACCTGCTTTCTTCTCTCTGTTGTTTGCTTGAAATATCTTTTTCCATCCCTTGACTTTAAGTCTGTGCACGTCTTTGGGTTTGAGGTGAGTCTCTTGTAAGCAGCATATGGATGGATCTTGCTTTTTTATCCATTCTATTACTCTGCGTCTTTTGATTGGTGCATTCAGTCCATTTACATTTAGTGTGATTATTGAAAGGTATGAATTTATTGCCATTGCAGGCTTTAAGTTTGTGGTTACCAAAGGTTTAGGGTTAGCTTCTTTACTATCTTACTGTCTAACTTAACTCACTTGTTGAGCTATTATAAACACAGTCTGATGATTCTTTATTTCTCTCCCTTCTTATTCCTCCTTCTCCCTTCTTCATATGTTGGGTGTTTTGTTCTGTGCTCTTTTTAGGAGTGCTCCCATCTAGAGCAGTCCCTGTAGGATGCCCTGTAGAGGTAGTTTGTGGGAGGCAAATTCCCTCAACTTTTGCTTGTCTGGGAATTGTTTAATCCCTCCTTCATATTTAAATGATATTCGTGCTGGATACAGTAGTCTTGGTTCGATGCCCTTCTGTTTCATTGCATTAAGTATATCATGCCATTCTCTTCTGGCCTTTAGGGTTTCTGTTGAGAAGTCTGATGATAGCCTGATGGGTTTTCCTTTGTAGGTAACCTTTTTTTTCTCTCTGGCTGCCTGTAATACTTTGTTCTTGTCTTTGATCTTTGCCATTTTAATTATTATGTGTCTTGGTGTTGCCCTCCTTGGATCCCTTGTCATGGGAGTTCTGTGTACCTCTGTGGTCTGAGAGGCCATTTCTTCCCCTAGTTTGGGGAAATTTTCAGCAATTATTTCTTCAAAGACATTTTCTATCCCCTTTTCTCTCTCTACTTCTTCTGGAATACCTATGATTCTTATATTGTTCCTTTTCGTTTGGTCACTCAGCTCTCTTAAAATTCTTTTATTCCTGGAGATCCTTTTATCTCTCTCTGCATCAGCTTCTCTGCGTTCCTGTTCTCTGTTTTCTAGTCCATTAATGGTCTCTTGCATCTCGTCCATTCTGTTTTAAGTCCTTTCAGAGCTTGTTTTATTTCTGAATTCTCCTTCCTTAGTTCTTGCATATTTCTCTGCAAGTCCATCAGCATGGTTATGACTTTTGTTTTGAATTCTTTTTCAGGTAGACTGGCTAAATCTATCTCCCCAGATTCCTTCTCAGGGGAAGATGTAGCAGATGCCGAAGCTGTCTGGGTTAGTCTTGTCTGGATCATATTTTTTTGCCTTTTCATGTTAGCAGGTGCTATTGACTGTCAGCTGGGAGGGCCAAAATTTTCACTTGCTACTGGCCTTTCTTTACTGGGACAACTGCGACCCCTAGTGGCTTGTGTTTAGTAATTGCGTGTAGAGTGGGTCTTTGTGTCTTGCCTGGCCGGAAGGGAGAAATTTCCCTTTCTCTGGGCGGAATTTGTCTCAGGCTGCTTCTCTGCTTTCGCAGCGCCCGGTGAGGAAATGGATGGGGGGGCTGCTTGACTGTTTGGCTCCGTGAGAGGTCTCAGAGCTGTTGCCTAGGGGGTTAGTGCACCCGGTTTTCCCTGTAATTTCCAGCTGCTGTACTGTGACCTGGGTTTATTCCGTCAAGCTGTTAAGTCCCTGTCCCTTTTAGACTTTCAAAAAGCCCCCGCTTTTCTTTGTCACAGGGGCATCAACTTCGGCACCCGCTCAGAGGTCTTACTCCCTATTCCACCAGAATCCAGGGCCCCCTGGGCACGTACTGTGTCTGCGCTTTGGCCCGGATGGCTGGGGCTGGGTGTTCAGCAGTCCTGTGCTCCGTCACCCTCCCACTCTGCCTATTCTTCTCCCGCTGGGTGCTGGGGGAAGGGGCGCTCTGGTCCCGCCAGGCCGGGGCTTGTATCTTACCCCTTTCACCAGTTGCTGGGTTATCGCTGGTGTAGCTGCAGTTTGGCCACTGTCCTGCGTCTTCTGATCTCTTTTTTGGGGCTAGTTGTGTTTGTTGTGTTTTCAAAAGTATATATGTTTTTGGGAGGACATTCCCACTGTCCTACTTACGCCGCCATGTTGGCTCCGCCTCAGAGACTCACACTTTTTGATTGAAAGTAATATACCTCTCCTTGTATTGGAGTTTCCAGCTGAGATTACTGATGTCAATTCATCTGCAGTATACCGAAAAAACTCAAAATATATATGATCAGACACCAAGTGACTTCAGAGACTTACACATTTTGCTAGATTTTTGCATACCTCTCCTTGTTGTGGCAGCTTCACCAGAGACTAATGATCTAATTCATCTGCAACATTCCTAAAGAAATGAAATCATGTATTATCAGACTCCAAATGACTTCATAGAGTTACACATTTTGCATGATATTCGATTAATACTCCTTGTAGTGACAGCTTCTTCAGAGATTAAAGATATCAGTTCATCTACAAAATTCCTAAGAAAATGAAATGATATATGATCCGTCTCCTAATGACTTCAGAGAGTAACGTATCAATTGAATGTAATATTCCTCCTCTGGTAAATTAGATCCAGCAGAGATTAGCGATGGAATTTCATCTGCAGTATACCTAAAAAACTCAAAATACGTATGGTCAGACACGAAGTGAATTTAGATAGTTATACATTTTGCTTTATATTCATGCACCTACACTTGCAGCGGCAGCTTCTTCAGAGATTAATGATCTCAATTCATCTGCATCATTCCTAAAAAAATGAAATCACGGATGGTGAGACTCCAAGTGAGTTTAGAGAGGTACACTTTTTGCTTGAAATAAGTATACCTCACCTAAATTGGCGGATTCATGTGTGATTACTATTCACAATGCATTTGCAACATTCCTAAAAATTTCAAAATATATATGATCAGACTCCAAGTGACTTGAGAGAGTTAGACCTTATTGCTTGATATGAGTACACCTCAGTTTGCACGGTGGGTTCCATCAGAGATTTCCGATGACATTTCATCTGCAGCATATCTTAAAATTTAAAACATGTATGATTAGTCTCCAAATGATTTCAAAATGCTATGCATTTTTTCTTGAAACTCGTATGCCTCACCTTGCATTGGCGGAACCATCAAATATTACTGAAATCAAATCGTCTGTAGCATTCCTGTAATGTTCTAAACATGTATGATCAGACTCCAAGTGACTTCAGAGAGTTACACTTTATTGCTTGAAAGTAGTATACCTCTCCTTGCATTGGTGGTTCTGTCAGAGATTACTGATGTCATCTTATCTGCTTAATTTCTAAAACCATGAAAGGACGTGTGATCATACTACATGTGTCTTCAGAGTGTTACACATTTTGCTTGAAACTGCTATAACTCACATGGCATTGGCCGCTTCTTCTCAGATTACTGATGCCAATTTATCTGCAGCACACCTAAAAAATTCAAAACATGTATGATCAGACTCCAATGGACTTCAAAAAGTTACAAATTATGCTTGAAATTAGCATGCCTAAACTTACATTGCCAGCTCAATCAGGGACTACTGATGTAAGTTTATCAGCAGCATTCCTAAAAAACTCAAAACATGTATGATCAGACTCCAGGTGACTTCAGAGTTTTACACTCTAATTCTTGAAATTAGTATACATTACCTTACATTGGTAGCTCCATCAGAGTTTAATGATCTCCATTCACCTGTAACATTCTTCAAAAATTCTAATCATATATGATCAGACTCCTAGTTGTTTCAGGGAGGTACACCTTTTGCTTGAAATTAGTACACCTAACAGTGCATTGGCCGATTCATGTCAGATTACTAATGCTAATTCAATTGCAACATTCCTGAGAAATTGAGAACATGTATCATCAGGCGGCAAGTGACTTCAGAGAGTAAAACATGTATTTGCTTGAAATTTGTCCACCTCACCCTGCCCTGGTTGGTCCATCAGAGATTTTTCATGTCAATTCATGTCCAGCATTTCTAAAAAATTCAAAGCACAAAAGGTCACACACCAAATGACTCCAGAGTGTTACACATTCTTGCTTGAAACTCGAATGCCTCAGCATGCATTGGCGGCAAAATCTAATACTACTGATGTCAAATCATCTGCAGCATTCCTAAAAGTTCAGAACATGTATGATCAGACCTCAAGAGAATTCAGAGAGTAACCCTCTTTGATTGAAAATATTATTCCACTCCTTGTATTGGAGGTTCTAGCTGACATTACTGACGTCAATTCATCTACAGCATACCGAAGAATCTCAAAATACTTATGATCCGGCACGAAGTAACTTCAGAGAGTGACACATTTTGCTTGATTTTTGCATACCTCTCCTTGAAGTGTCAGCTTCACCAGAGACTAATGATCTAATTCATCTGCAACATTCCTAAGTTAATGAAATCATGTATGATCAGACTCCAAATGATTTCATAGAGTAACACATTTTGCTTGATTTTTGCATGCCTCTCCTTGCAGTGGCAGCTTCTTCAGAGATTTATGATATCAATTCATCTACAACATTCCTAAGAAAATGAAATCATGTATGATCAGACTCCTAATGACCTCAGACTGTAACGTATCGATTGAAATTAATATACATCCTCTGGTAATTTAGGATCCAGTAGAGATTAGTGATGTCATTTCATCTGCAGTATACCTAAAAAACTCAAAATACGTATGGTCAGACACCAAGTGAATTCAGATAGGTACACATTTTGCTTTATATACGTGCACCTATACTTGCATTGGCAGCTTCTTCAGAGATTAATGATCTCAAATCATCTGCAACATCCCTAAAAACATGAAATCATGTATGATCAGACTCCAAGTGAGTTCACAGAGATGCACATTATCCAAGATATTTGTATAATACTCCTTGCAGGTACAGCTTCCTCAGAGATTAAAGATATCAATTGATCTACAACATTCCTAAGAAAAAGAATTCATGAATTATCCGACACCAAGTGATCTAAGAGAGTAACAGTTTTGATTGAAAGTAATATACCTTCCCTTGTGTTGGAGGATCCAGCAGAGATAAGTGATGGCATTTCATCTGCTGTACACCTAAGAAACTGAAAATACGTATGATCAGACACAAAGTGAATTCAGAGAGTTACACATTTTGTTTGATATTCATGCACCTATACTTGCAGTGGCAGCTTCATCAGAGATTAATGATCTCAATTCATCTGCAACATTCCTAAAAAAATGAATTCACGTATGATCAGACTGCAAGAGACATAAAAGAGGTACAATTTTTCTTGTAATAAGTATTCCTCCACTTCTACTGGCGGATTAAGGTGAGATTAATTATCACAATGCATTTGCAACTTTCCTAAAAATTTCAAAATATATATTATCAGACTCCAAGTGACTTGAGAGAGTTAGACCTTATTGCTTGATATGAATACACCTCACTTTGCATTGAGGGATCCATCAGAGATTTCCGATGTCATTTCATTTGCAGCATTTCTTAAAATTCCAAACATGTATGATTAGTTCCCAAATGAACTCAAAATGGTACACATTTTTGCTTGAAACTCGTATGCCTCACCTTGCGTTGGTGGAACCATCAAATATTACTGAAATCAAATCATCTGCAGCATTCTTTATATATTCTAAACATGTATGATCAGACTCCAAGTGACTTCAGAGAGTTACACTTTTTCCTTGAAATTAGCATACCTCGGCTTGCATTGGAGGATCCATCAGAGATTACTGATGTCAACTCATCTGCTATATTTCTAAAACGATCAAAGGACATGTGATAAGACTACAGGTGACTTAAGTGTGTTACCCTCTTCCTTGAAACTCGTATACCTCACTTTGCATTGGCGTCTCTTTCACAGATTACGGATATCAATTCATTTGCAGCACACCTAAAAGATTCTGAACACGTATGATCAGACTCCAAGGGACTTCAAAGAGTTACAATTTTTGCTTGAAATTAGTATGCCTAACCTTGCATTGGCGGCTCGATCAGGGACTGCTGATGTAATTTCAGCAGAAGCAGTTGTAAAAACTCAAAACATGTATGATCAGACTCCAGGTGACTTCCGAGTGTTACACTTTCATTCTTGAAATTAGTACACGTCACCTTACATTGGTGGCTCCATCAGAGATTAATGACTTCAATTCATCGGTAACATTCCTCAAAAATACTAATCATATATGAATCAGTCTCCACGTTGTTACAGGGAAGTACACATTTTGCTTGAAATTAGTACACCAAACACTGCATTGGCGGATTCATGTCAGATTACTAATGCTAATTCATTTGCAACATTCTTAAAAAATTGAGAACATGAATCATCAGGCGGAAAGTGACTTCATAGAGTAAAACATGTATTTTCTTGAAATTTGTGCACCTCACCATGCACTGGAGTGTCCATCAGAGATTTCTCATGTCCATTCATGTCCAGCATTTCTAAAAATTTCAAAGCATGTAAGGTTAGACACCAAATGACTTCAGTGTTACACATTATTGCTTGAAGCCCGAATTCCTCAGCATGCATTGGCTGCACCATCAAATATTACTGATGTCAAATCATCTGCAGCATTCCTAAACATTCAGAACATGTATGATCAGACTCCAAGAGACTTCAGAGAGTAACACTTTTTGATTGAAACTAATATACCTCTCCTTGTATTGGGGGTTCCAGCTGAGATTACTGATGTCAATTCATCTGCAGTATACCAAAAAAACTCAAGATACATATGATCAGGGACGAAGTGACTTCAGGGAGTTACACATTTTACTTTATTTTTGCATACCTCTCCTTGCTGTGGCAGCTTCAACAGAGATTAACTATCTCAATTCATCTGCAACATTCCTAAAGAAATGAAATCATGTATGATCAGACTCCAAGTGAGTTCAGAGAGTTACACAATTTCCTAGATATTCGAATAATACTCCTTGCAGTTGCAGCTTTCTCCGAGATAAAGATATCAATTCATCTACATTACTAAGAAAAAGAATCATGTATGGTCCGACACCAGGTGACCTTAGAGTGTAACAGTTTTGATTGGAAGAAATATACCGCCCCTTGTGTTGGAGGATCCAGCATAGATAAGTGATGTCATTTCACCTGCTGTACACCTAAAAAAGTGAAAATACGTATGATGAGACACAAAGTTAATTCAGAGATTTACACATTTTACTTGAAATTCGTACACCTTTACTTGCAATGGCAGCTTAATTTGTGATTAATTATCTCAATTCATCTGCAACATCAATAAAACAATGAAATCACGTATGATCTGTCTCCAAGAGACTTCAGAGTTTTACACTTTTTGCTTGAAATAAGTATACCTTACCTTATTTTGGTGGATTCAGGTAAGATTACTAAACACAATGCATTTGCAACATTCCTAAAAATTTCAAAATATATATGATCAGACTCCAAGTGACTTGAGAGAGTTAGACGCTATTGCTTTATATGAATACACCTCACTTTGTACTGTGGGATCCATCAGAGATTTCCGATGTCATTTCATCTGCAGGATATCTTAAAATTCAAAACATGTATGATTAGTCTGCAAATGAATTCAAAATGTTACACATTTTTGCTTGAAACTCATATGCCTCACCTTGCGTTGGTTGTACCATCAAATATTACTGAAATCTAATCGTCTGCAACATTCCTAAAATATTCTAAACATGTATGATCAGACTCCAACTGACTTCAGAGAGTTACACATTTTGCTTGAAATTAGCATAACTCGGCTTGCATTGGTGGATCCATCAGAGATTACTGATGTCAACTCATCTGCCGTATTTCTAAAACCATCATAGGACGTGTGATAAGACTACAGGTGACTTCGGTGTGTTACCCTTCTTGCTTGAAACTTGTATACCTCACTTTGCATTGGCGGCTCCTTCACAGATTACTGATATCAATTCATTTGCAGCACACCTAAAAAATTCCAAACACGTATGATCAGACTCCAAGAGACTTCAAAGAGTTACAATTTTTGCTTGAAATTAGTATGATTAACTTTACATTGGTGGCTCGATCAGGGTCTGCTGATGTAAGTTCATCAGCAGAAGTTGTAAAAACTCAAAACATGTATGATCAGACTCCAGGGACCTTCCGAGTGTTACACTTTCATTCTTGAAATTAGTATCTGTCACCTTACATTGGTGTCTCCGTCAGAGATTAATGTTCTCAATTCATTTGTAACATTTCTCAAAAATACTAATCATATATGAATCAGTCTCCACATTGTTACAGGGAGGTACACCTTTTGCTTGAATTTAGTACACCTAACACGCATTGGCGGATTCATGTTAGATTACTAATGTTAATTCATTTGCAACATTCCTGAAAAATTGAGAACATGTGTCATCAGTCAGCAAGTGACTTCAGAGTGTAAAACATGTATTTGCTTGAAATTTGTCTACCTCACCGTGCACTGGTGGGTCCATCAGAGATTTCTCATGTCAACTCATGTCCAGCATTTCTGAAAAATTCAAAGCTCATAAGGTCAGACGCCAAATGACTTCAGAGTTATACATTTTTGCTTGATACTCGAATGCCTCCACATGCATTTGCCTCAGCATGAATTGGCGGCACCATCAAATATTACTGATATCAAATCATCTGCAGCATTCCTAAAAATTCAGAACATGTATGATCAGACTCCAAGAGACTTCAGAGAGTAACGCTTTTTGATTGAAAGTAATATACCTCTCCTTGTATTGGAGGTTCCAGCTGAGATTACTGATGTCAATTCATCTGCAGTATACCAAAAAAACTCAAAATACATATGATCATTCACCAAGTGACTTTAGAGAGTTGCACATTTTGCTTGATTTTTGCATACCTCTCCTTGTTTTGGAGCTTCACCAGAGATTAAAGATCTCAATTAATCTGCAACATTCCTAAAGAAATGAAATCATGCATCATCTGACTCCAAGTGAGTTCAGAGAGTTACATAGTTTCCAAGATATTCAAATAATACTCCTCACAGTGGCAGCTTCCTCCGAGATTAAAGATATCTATTCATTACAACATTCCTAAGAAAAAGAAATCATATATTGTCCGACTCCGTGTGACATCAGAGAGTAGCACTTTTGATTGAAAGTAATGTACTTCCCCCTGTATTGGAGGATCCCGCAGAGATTAATGATGTCATTTCTTCTGCAGTGTTCCAATAAAACTATAAATAAATATGGTCAGTCACCAAGTGAATTCAGATAGTTACACATTTTGCTTGATATTCGTACACCTGTCCTTGCAGTTTCAGCTTCATCAGAGATTAATGATCTCAATTCATCTTCTACATTCCTAAAATAATGAAATCATGTATGATCAGACTCCAAGTGACTTCAGTGAGGTACACTTTTTGCTTGATGTAAGTATACCTCACCTTACGTTGGTGTATTCAGGTGTGATTACTAATCACAATGCATTTGCAACATTCCAGAAATTTCAAAGTATATGTGATCAGATTCCAAGTGACTTGAGAGAGTTTGATGTTATTGCTTGATATGATTTCACCTCACTTTGCACTGAGGGATCCATCAGAGATTACTGATGTCATTTCATCTGCAACATTTCTTAAAATTCAAAACATGTATGATTAGTCCCCAAATGAATTCAAAATGTTACACATTTTTGCTTGAAACTCGTATGCCTCACCTTGCATTGGTGGAACCATCAAATATTACTGAAATCAAATCGTCTGTAACTTTCCTATAATATTCTAGACATGTATGATCAGTCTCCAAGTGAGTTCAGAGAGTTACACTTTTTTCTTTGAAATCAGCATAACTCGGCTTGCATTGGAGGATGCATCAGAGATTGCTGATGTCAACTCAACTGCTATACTTCTAAATCCATCAAAGGACGTGTGATAAGACTACAGGTGACTTCAGGGAGTTACACTGTTTTTTGAAACTCGTATACCTCACTTTGCATTGGCGGCTCCTTCACAGATTACGGATGTCAATTCATTTGCAGCACACCAAAAAATTCAAAACACGCAGGATCAGATTCCAAGGGACTTCAAAGAGTTCCAATTTTTGCTTGAAATTATTGTGCCTAACCTTGCATTGGCGGCTCGATCAGGAACTGCTGATGTATAAAAACTCAAAACATGTATGATCAGACTCCAGGTGCCTTCCGAGTGTTACACTTTCATTCTTGAAATTAGCATACATCAACTTACATTGGTGGCTCCATCAGAGATTAATGACTTCAATTCATCTGAAACATTCCTCAAAAATACTAATCATATATGAATCAGTCTCCACGTTTTGACAGGGAGGTACACCTTTTGCTTGAAATTAGTACACCTAACACTGCATTGGCGGATTCATGCCAGATTACTAATGCTAATTCATTTGAAACATTCCTGAAAAAATTGAGAACATGTATTATTTGGAGGCATGTGACTTCATAGAGTAAAACATGTATTTGCTTGAAATTTGTCCACCTCACCCTGCACTGGGGGGTTCATCAGAGATTTATCATGAGAATTCCCGTCTAGCTTTTCTAAAAAATTCATAGAACATAAGGTCACACACCAAGTGACTTCAGAGTGTTACACATTCTTGTTTGAAACTCGAATTCCTCAGCATGCATTTGCGGCACCATCAAATATTACTGATGTCAAATCATCTGCAGCATTCCTAAACATTCAGAACATGTATGATCAGACTCCAAGAGACTTCAGAGAGTAACACTTTTTGATTGAAACTAATATACCTCTCCTTGTATTGGAGGTTCCAGCTGAGATTACTGATGTCAATTCATCTGCAGTATACCAAAAAAACTCAAGATACATATGATCAGGCACGAAGTGTCTTCAGAGAGTGACACAATTTGCTTGATTTTTGCATGCCTCTCCTTGCTGTGGCAGTTTCACCGGAGATTAAAGATCTCAATTCATCTGCAAGATTCCTAAAAAAATGATATCATGTATGATCAGACTCCAAGTGAGTTCAGAGAGTTACACATTTTCCAAGATATTCGAATAATACTCCTCGCAGGGGCAGCTTCCTCCGAGATTAAAGATACCTATTCATCTACAACATTCCTAAGAAAAAGAAATCATGTATGGTCCGACACCAGGTGGCCTCAGAGAGTAGCAGATTTGATTGAAAGAAATGTACCTCACCTTGTGTTGGAGGATACAGCAGAGATAATTGATGTCACTTCATCTCCTGTACACCTAAAATACTGAAAATACATATGATCAGACTCAAAGTGAATTCAGAGAGTTACACATTTTACTTGCTATTCATACACCTATACTTGCAGTGGCCGCTTCATCAGAGATTAATGAACTCAATTCATCTGCAACATTCCTAAAAAAATGAAATCACTTATGATCACACACTAAGAGGCTTCAGAGAGGTACACTTTTTGCTTGAAATAAGTATACCTCACCTTATATTGGTGGATTCGGGTGAGATTACTAATCACAATGCATTTGCAACATTCCTTAAAATATCAAAATGTATAGAATCAGACTCCCAGTGACTTGAGAGAGTTAGACGTTATTGCTTGATATGAATACTCCTCACTTTGCAATGAGGGATCCATCAGAGATTTCTGATGCCATTTCATCCTCAGCATATCTTAAAATACAAAACATGTATGATTAGTCCATAAATGAACTCAAAATGGTACACATTTTTGCTTGAAACTCGTATGCCTCACCTTGCGTTGGCGGAACCATCAAATATTACTGAAATCAAATCATCTGCAGCATTCTTTATATATTCTAAACATGTATGATCAGACTCCAAGTGACTTCAGAGAGTTACACTTTTTCCTTGAAATTAGCATACCTCGGCTTGCATTGGAGGATCCATCAGAGATTACTGATGTCAACTCATCTGCTATATTTCTAAAACGATCAAAGGACATGTGATAAGACTACAGGTGACTTAAGTGTGTTACCCTCTTCCTTGAAACTCGTATACCTCACTTTGCATTGGCGTCTCTTTCACAGATTACGAATATCAATTCATTTGCAGCACACCCAGAAGATTCTGAACACGTATGATCAGACTCCAAGGGACTTCAAAGAGTTACAATTTTTGCTTGACATTAGTATGCCTAACCTTGCATTGGCGGCTCGATCAGGGACTGCTGATGTAATTTCAGCAGAAGCAGTTGTAAAAACTCAAAACATGTATGATCAGACTCCAGGTGACTTCCGAGTGTTACACTTTCATTCTTGAAATTAGTACACGTCACCTTACGTTGGTGGCTCCATCAATGAGAGATTAATGATCTCAAATCATCTGCAGCATTCCTAAAAATTGAGAACATGTATGATCAGACTCCAAGAGACTTCAGAGAGTAACACTTTTTGATTGAAACTAATATACCTCTCCTTGTATTGGGGGTTCCAGCTGAGATTACTGATGTCAATTCATCTGCAGTATACCAAAAAAACTCAAGATACATATGATCAGGGACGAAGTGACTTCAGGGAGTTACACATTTTACTTTATTTTTGCATACCTCTCCTTGCTGTGGCAGCTTCAACAGAGATTAACTATCTCAATTCATCTGCAACATTCCTAAAGAAATGAAATCATGTATGATCAGACTCCAAGTGAGTTCAGAGAGTTACACAATTTCCTAGATATTCGAATAATACTCCTTGCAGTTGCAGCTTTCTCCGAGATAAAGATATCAATTCATCTACATTACTAAGAAAAAGAATCATGTATGGTCCGACACCAGGTGACCTTAGAGTGTAACAGTTTTGATTGGAAGAAATATACCGCCCCTTGTGTTGGAGGATCCAGCATAGATAAGTGATGTCATTTCACCTGCTGTACACCTAAAAAAGTGAAAATACGTATGATGAGACACAAAGTTAATTCAGAGATTTACACATTTTACTTGAAATTCGTACACCTTTACTTGCAATGGCAGCTTAATTTGTGATTAATTATCTCAATTCATCTGCAACATCAATAAAACAATGAAATCACGTATGATCTGTCTCCAAGAGACTTCAGAGTTTTACACTTTTTGCTTGAAATAAGTATACCTTACCTTATTTTGGTGGATTCAGGTAAGATTACTAAACACAATGCATTTGCAACATTCCTAAAAATTTCAAAATATATATGATCAGACTCCAAGTGACTTGAGAGAGTTAGACGCTATTGCTTTATATGAATACACCTCACTTTGTACTGTGGGATCCATCAGAGATTTCCGATGTCATTTCATCTGCAGGATATCTTAAAATTCAAAACATGTATGATTAGTCTGCAAATGAATTCAAAATGTTACACATTTTTGCTTGAAACTCATATGCCTCACCTTGCGTTGGTCGTACCATCAAATATTACTGAAATCTAATCGTCTGCAACATTCCTAAAATATTCTAAACATGTATGATCAGACTCCAACTGACTTCAGAGAGTTACACATTTTGCTTGAAATTAGCATAACTCGGCTTGCATTGGTGGATCCATCAGAGATTACTGATGTCAACTCATCTGCCGTATTTCTAAAACCATCATAGGACGTGTGATAAGACTACAGGTGACTTCGGTGTGTTACCCTTCTTGCTTGAAACTTGTATACCTCACTTTGCATTGGCGGCTCCTTCACAGATTACTGATATCAATTCATTTGCAGCACACCTAAAAAATTCCAAACACGTATGATCAGACTCCAAGAGACTTCAAAGAGTTACAATTTTTGCTTGAAATTAGTATGATTAACTTTACATTGGTGGCTCGATCAGGGTCTGCTGATGTAAGTTCATCAGCAGAAGTTGTAAAAACTCAAAACATGTATGATGAGACTCCAGGGACCTTCCGAGTGTTACACTTTCATTCTTGAAATTAGTATCTGTCACCTTACATTGGTGTCTCCGTCAGAGATTAATGTTCTCAATTCATTTGTAACATTTCTCAAAAATACTAATCATATATGAATCAGTCTCCACATTGTTACAGGGAGGTACACCTTTTGCTTGAATTTAGTACACCTAACACGCATTGGCGGATTCATGTTAGATTACTAATGTTAATTCATTTGCAACATTCCTGAAAAATTGAGAACATGTGTCATCAGTCAGCAAGTGACTTCAGAGTGTAAAACATGTATTTGCTTGAAATTTGTCTACCTCACCGTGCACTGGTGGGTCCATCAGAGATTTCTCATGTCAACTCATGTCCAGCATTTCTGAAAAATTCAAAGCTCATAAGGTCAGACGCCAAATGACTTCAGAGTTATACATTTTTGCTTGATACTCGAATGCCTCCACATGCATTTTCCTCAGCATGAATTGGCGGCACCATCAAATATTACTGATATCAAATCATCTGCAGCATTCCTAAAAATTCAGAACATGTATGATCAGACTCCAAGAGACTTCAGAGAGTAACGCTTTTTGATTGAAAGTAATATACCTCTCCTTGTATTGGAGGTTCCAGCTGAGATTACTGATGTCAATTCATCTGCAGTATACCAAAAAAACTCAAAATACATATGATCATTCACCAAGTGACTTTAGAGAGTTGCACATTTTGCTTGATTTTTGCATACCTCTCCTTGTTTTGGAGCTTCACCAGAGATTAAAGATCTCAATTAATCTGCAACATTCCTAAAGAAATGAAATCATGCATCATCTGACTCCAAGTGAGTTCAGAGAGTTACATAGTTTCCAAGATATTCAAATAATACTCCTCACAGTGGCAGCTTCCTCCGAGATTAAAGATATCTATTCATTACAACATTCCTAAGAAAAAGAAATCATATATTGTCCGACTCCGTGTGACATCAGAGAGTAGCACTTTTGATTGAAAGTAATGTACTTCCCCCTGTATTGGAGGATCCCGCAGAGATTAATGATGTCATTTCTTCTGCAGTGTTCCAATAAAACTATAAATAAATATGGTCAGTCACCAAGTGAATTCAGATAGTTACACATTTTGCTTGATATTCGTACACCTGTCCTTGCAGTTTCAGCTTCATCAGAGATTAATGATCTCAATTCATCTTCTACATTCCTAAAATAATGAAATCATGTATGATCAGACTCCAAGTGACTTCAGTGAGGTACACTTTTTGCTTGATGTAAGTATACCTCACCTTACGTTGGTGTATTCAGGTGTGATTACTAATCACAATGCATTTGCAACATTCCAGAAATTTCAAAGTATATGTGATCAGATTCCAAGTGACTTGAGAGAGTTTGATGTTATTGCTTGATATGATTTCACCTCACTTTGCACTGAGGGATCCATCAGAGATTACTGATGTCATTTCATCTGCAACATTTCTTAAAATTCAAAACATGTATGATTAGTCCCCAAATGAATTCAAAATGTTACACATTTTTGCTTGAAACTCGTATGCCTCACCTTGCATTGGTGGAACCATCAAATATTACTGAAATCAAATCGTCTGTAACTTTCCTATAATATTCTAGACATGTATGATCAGTCTCCAAGTGAGTTCAGAGAGTTACACTTTTTTCTTTGAAATCAGCATAACTCGGCTTGCATTGGAGGATGCATCAGAGATTGCTGATGTCAACTCAACTGCTATACTTCTAAATCCATCAAAGGACGTGTGATAAGACTACAGGTGACTTCAGGGAGTTACACTGTTTTTTGAAACTCGTATACCTCACTTTGCATTGGCGGCTCCTTCACAGATTACGGATGTCAATTCATTTGCAGCACACCAAAAAATTCAAAACACGCAGGATCAGATTCCAAGGGACTTCAAAGAGTTCCAATTTTTGCTTGAAATTATTGTGCCTAACCTTGCATTGGCGGCTCGATCAGGAACTGCTGATGTATAAAAACTCAAAACATGTATGATCAGACTCCAGGTGCCTTCCGAGTGTTACACTTTCATTCTTGAAATTAGCATACATCAACTTACATTGGTGGCTCCATCAGAGATTAATGACTTCAATTCATCTGAAACATTCCTCAAAAATACTAATCATATATGAATCAGTCTCCACGTTTTGACAGGGAGGTACACCTTTTGCTTGAAATTAGTACACCTAACACTGCATTGGCGGATTCATGCCAGATTACTAATGCTAATTCATTTGAAACATTCCTGAAAAAATTGAGAACATGTATTATTTGGAGGCATGTGACTTCATAGAGTAAAACATGTATTTGCTTGAAATTTGTCCACCTCACCCTGCACTGGGGGGTTCATCAGAGATTTATCATGAGAATTCCCGTCTAGCTTTTCTAAAAAATTCATAGAACATAAGGTCACACACCAAGTGACTTCAGAGTGTTACACATTCTTGTTTGAAACTCGAATGCCTCAGCATGCATTTGCGGCACCATCAAATATTACTGATGTCAATTCATCTGCAGCATTCCTAAAAATTCAGAACATGTATGATCAGACTCCAAGAGACTTCAGAGAGTAACACTTTTTGATTGAAACTAATATACCTCTCCTTGTATTGGGGGTTCCAGCTGAGATTACTGATGTCAATTCATCTGCAGTATACCAAAAAAACTCAAGATACATATGATCAGGGACGAAGTGACTTCAGGGAGTTACACATTTTACTTTATTTTTGCATACCTCTCCTTGCTGTGGCAGCTTCAACAGAGATTAACTATCTCAATTCATCTGCAACATTCCTAAAGAAATGAAATCATGTATGATCAGACTCCAAGTGAGTTCAGAGAGTTACACAATTTCCTAGATATTCGAATAATACTCCTTGCAGTTGCAGCTTTCTCCGAGATAAAGATATCAATTCATCTACATTACTAAGAAAAAGAATCATGTATGGTCCGACACCAGGTGACCTTAGAGTGTAACAGTTTTGATTGGAAGAAATATACCGCCCCTTGTGTTGGAGGATCCAGCATAGATAAGTGATGTCATTTCACCTGCTGTACACCTAAAAAAGTGAAAATACGTATGATGAGACACAAAGTTAATTCAGAGATTTACACATTTTACTTGAAATTCGTACACCTTTACTTGCAATGGCAGCTTAATTTGTGATTAATTATCTCAATTCATCTGCAACATCAATAAAACAATGAAATCACGTATGATCTGTCTCCAAGAGACTTCAGAGTTTTACACTTTTTGCTTGAAATAAGTATACCTTACCTTATTTTGGTGGATTCAGGTAAGATTACTAAACAC
The DNA here is from genome assembly GCF_030020395.1 of Manis pentadactyla. NCBI lineage: Eukaryota > Metazoa > Chordata > Mammalia > Pholidota > Manidae > Manis > Manis pentadactyla. The sequence continues at coordinate 39,641,821 of NC_080031.1, read as the reverse complement.
AATGCATTTGCAACATTCCTAAAAATTTCAAAATATATATGATCAGACTCCAAGTGACTTGAGAGAGTTAGACGCTATTGCTTTATATGAATACACCTCACTTTGTACTGTGGGATCCATCAGAGATTTCCGATGTCATTTCATCTGCAGGATATCTTAAAATTCAAAACATGTATGATTAGTCTGCAAATGAATTCAAAATGTTACACATTTTTGCTTGAAACTCATATGCCTCACCTTGCGTTGGTCGTACCATCAAATATTACTGAAATCTAATCGTCTGCAACATTCCTAAAATATTCTAAACATGTATGATCAGACTCCAACTGACTTCAGAGAGTTACACATTTTGCTTGAAATTAGCATAACTCGGCTTGCATTGGTGGATCCATCAGAGATTACTGATGTCAACTCATCTGCCGTATTTCTAAAACCATCATAGGACGTGTGATAAGACTACAGGTGACTTCGGTGTGTTACCCTTCTTGCTTGAAACTTGTATACCTCACTTTGCATTGGCGGCTCCTTCACAGATTACTGATATCAATTCATTTGCAGCACACCTAAAAAATTCCAAACACGTATGATCAGACTCCAAGAGACTTCAAAGAGTTACAATTTTTGCTTGAAATTAGTATGATTAACTTTACATTGGTGGCTCGATCAGGGTCTGCTGATGTAAGTTCATCAGCAGAAGTTGTAAAAACTCAAAACATGTATGATCAGACTCCAGGGACCTTCCGAGTGTTACACTTTCATTCTTGAAATTAGTATCTGTCACCTTACATTGGTGTCTCCGTCAGAGATTAATGTTCTCAATTCATTTGTAACATTTCTCAAAAATACTAATCATATATGAATCAGTCTCCACATTGTTACAGGGAGGTACACCTTTTGCTTGAATTTAGTACACCTAACACGCATTGGCGGATTCATGTTAGATTACTAATGTTAATTCATTTGCAACATTCCTGAAAAATTGAGAACATGTGTCATCAGTCAGCAAGTGACTTCAGAGTGTAAAACATGTATTTGCTTGAAATTTGTCTACCTCACCGTGCACTGGTGGGTCCATCAGAGATTTCTCATGTCAACTCATGTCCAGCATTTCTGAAAAATTCAAAGCTCATAAGGTCAGACGCCAAATGACTTCAGAGTTATACATTTTTGCTTGATACTCGAATGCCTCCACATGCATTTGCCTCAGCATGAATTGGCGGCACCATCAAATATTACTGATATCAAATCATCTGCAGCATTCCTAAAAATTCAGAACATGTATGATCAGACTCCAAGAGACTTCAGAGAGTAACGCTTTTTGATTGAAAGTAATATACCTCTCCTTGTATTGGAGGTTCCAGCTGAGATTACTGATGTCAATTCATCTGCAGTATACCAAAAAAACTCAAAATACATATGATCATTCACCAAGTGACTTTAGAGAGTTGCACATTTTGCTTGATTTTTGCATACCTCTCCTTGTTTTGGAGCTTCACCAGAGATTAAAGATCTCAATTAATCTGCAACATTCCTAAAGAAATGAAATCATGCATCATCTGACTCCAAGTGAGTTCAGAGAGTTACATAGTTTCCAAGATATTCAAATAATACTCCTCACAGTGGCAGCTTCCTCCGAGATTAAAGATATCTATTCATTACAACATTCCTAAGAAAAAGAAATCATATATTGTCCGACTCCGTGTGACATCAGAGAGTAGCACTTTTGATTGAAAGTAATGTACTTCCCCCTGTATTGGAGGATCCCGCAGAGATTAATGATGTCATTTCTTCTGCAGTGTTCCAATAAAACTATAAATAAATATGGTCAGTCACCAAGTGAATTCAGATAGTTACACATTTTGCTTGATATTCGTACACCTGTCCTTGCAGTTTCAGCTTCATCAGAGATTAATGATCTCAATTCATCTTCTACATTCCTAAAATAATGAAATCATGTATGATCAGACTCCAAGTGACTTCAGTGAGGTACACTTTTTGCTTGATGTAAGTATACCTCACCTTACGTTGGTGTATTCAGGTGTGATTACTAATCACAATGCATTTGCAACATTCCAGAAATTTCAAAGTATATGTGATCAGATTCCAAGTGACTTGAGAGAGTTTGATGTTATTGCTTGATATGATTTCACCTCACTTTGCACTGAGGGATCCATCAGAGATTACTGATGTCATTTCATCTGCAACATTTCTTAAAATTCAAAACATGTATGATTAGTCCCCAAATGAATTCAAAATGTTACACATTTTTGCTTGAAACTCGTATGCCTCACCTTGCATTGGTGGAACCATCAAATATTACTGAAATCAAATCGTCTGTAACTTTCCTATAATATTCTAGACATGTATGATCAGTCTCCAAGTGAGTTCAGAGAGTTACACTTTTTTCTTTGAAATCAGCATAACTCGGCTTGCATTGGAGGATGCATCAGAGATTGCTGATGTCAACTCAACTGCTATACTTCTAAATCCATCAAAGGACGTGTGATAAGACTACAGGTGACTTCAGGGAGTTACACTGTTTTTTGAAACTCGTATACCTCACTTTGCATTGGCGGCTCCTTCACAGATTACGGATGTCAATTCATTTGCAGCACACCAAAAAATTCAAAACACGCAGGATCAGATTCCAAGGGACTTCAAAGAGTTCCAATTTTTGCTTGAAATTATTGTGCCTAACCTTGCATTGGCGGCTCGATCAGGAACTGCTGATGTATAAAAACTCAAAACATGTATGATCAGACTCCAGGTGCCTTCCGAGTGTTACACTTTCATTCTTGAAATTAGCATACATCAACTTACATTGGTGGCTCCATCAGAGATTAATGACTTCAATTCATCTGAAACATTCCTCAAAAATACTAATCATATATGAATCAGTCTCCACGTTTTGACAGGGAGGTACACCTTTTGCTTGAAATTAGTACACCTAACACTGCATTGGCGGATTCATGCCAGATTACTAATGCTAATTCATTTGAAACATTCCTGAAAAAATTGAGAACATGTATTATTTGGAGGCATGTGACTTCATAGAGTAAAACATGTATTTGCTTGAAATTTGTCCACCTCACCCTGCACTGGGGGGTTCATCAGAGATTTATCATGAGAATTCCCGTCTAGCTTTTCTAAAAAATTCATAGAACATAAGGTCACACACCAAGTGACTTCAGAGTGTTACACATTCTTGTTTGAAACTCGAATTCCTCAGCATGCATTTGCGGCACCATCAAATATTACTGATGTCAAATCATCTGCAGCATTCCTAAACATTCAGAACATGTATGATCAGACTCCAAGAGACTTCAGAGAGTAACACTTTTTGATTGAAACTAATATACCTCTCCTTGTATTGGAGGTTCCAGCTGAGATTACTGATGTCAATTCATCTGCAGTATACCAAAAAAACTCAAGATACATATGATCAGGCACGAAGTGTCTTCAGAGAGTGACACAATTTGCTTGATTTTTGCATGCCTCTCCTTGCTGTGGCAGCTTCACCGGAGATTAAAGATCTCAATTCATCTGCAAGATTCCTAAAAAAATGATATCATGTATGATCAGACTCCAAGTGAGTTCAGAGAGTTACACATTTTCCAAGATATTCGAATAATACTCCTCGCAGGGGCAGCTTCCTCCGAGATTAAAGATACCTATTCATCTACAACATTCCTAAGAAAAAGAAATCATGTATGGTCCGACACCAGGTGGCCTCAGAGAGTAGCAGATTTGATTGAAAGAAATGTACCTCACCTTGTGTTGGAGGATACAGCAGAGATAATTGATGTCACTTCATCTCCTGTACACCTAAAATACTGAAAATACATATGATCAGACTCAAAGTGAATTCAGAGAGTTACACATTTTACTTGCTATTCATACACCTATACTTGCAGTGGCCGCTTCATCAGAGATTAATGAACTCAATTCATCTGCAACATTCCTAAAAAAATGAAATCACTTATGATCACACACTAAGAGGCTTCAGAGAGGTACACTTTTTGCTTGAAATAAGTATACCTCACCTTATATTGGTGGATTCGGGTGAGATTACTAATCACAATGCATTTGCAACATTCCTTAAAATATCAAAATGTATAGAATCAGACTCCCAGTGACTTGAGAGAGTTAGACGTTATTGCTTGATATGAATACTCCTCACTTTGCAATGAGGGATCCATCAGAGATTTCTGATGCCATTTCATCCTCAGCATATCTTAAAATACAAAACATGTATGATTAGTCCATAAATGAACTCAAAATGGTACACATTTTTGCTTGAAACTCGTATGCCTCACCTTGCGTTGGCGGAACCATCAAATATTACTGAAATCAAATCATCTGCAGCATTCTTTATATATTCTAAACATGTATGATCAGACTCCAAGTGACTTCAGAGAGTTACACTTTTTCCTTGAAATTAGCATACCTCGGCTTGCATTGGAGGATCCATCAGAGATTACTGATGTCAACTCATCTGCTATATTTCTAAAACGATCAAAGGACATGTGATAAGACTACAGGTGACTTAAGTGTGTTACCCTCTTCCTTGAAACTCGTATACCTCACTTTGCATTGGCGTCTCTTTCACAGATTACGAATATCAATTCATTTGCAGCACACCCAGAAGATTCTGAACACGTATGATCAGACTCCAAGGGACTTCAAAGAGTTACAATTTTTGCTTGACATTAGTATGCCTAACCTTGCATTGGCGGCTCGATCAGGGACTGCTGATGTAATTTCAGCAGAAGCAGTTGTAAAAACTCAAAACATGTATGATCAGACTCCAGGTGACTTCCGAGTGTTACACTTTCATTCTTGAAATTAGTACACGTCACCTTACGTTGGTGGCTCCATCAATGAGAGATTAATGATCTCAAATCATCTGCAGCATTCCTAAAAATTGAGAACATGTATGATCAGACTCCAAGAGACTTCAGAGAGTAACACTTTTTGATTGAAACTAATATACCTCTCCTTGTATTGGGGGTTCCAGCTGAGATTACTGATGTCAATTCATCTGCAGTATACCAAAAAAACTCAAGATACATATGATCAGGGACGAAGTGACTTCAGGGAGTTACACATTTTACTTTATTTTTGCATACCTCTCCTTGCTGTGGCAGCTTCAACAGAGATTAACTATCTCAATTCATCTGCAACATTCCTAAAGAAATGAAATCATGTATGATCAGACTCCAAGTGAGTTCAGAGAGTTACACAATTTCCTAGATATTCGAATAATACTCCTTGCAGTTGCAGCTTTCTCCGAGATAAAGATATCAATTCATCTACATTACTAAGAAAAAGAATCATGTATGGTCCGACACCAGGTGACCTTAGAGTGTAACAGTTTTGATTGGAAGAAATATACCGCCCCTTGTGTTGGAGGATCCAGCATAGATAAGTGATGTCATTTCACCTGCTGTACACCTAAAAAAGTGAAAATACGTATGATGAGACACAAAGTTAATTCAGAGATTTACACATTTTACTTGAAATTCGTACACCTTTACTTGCAATGGCAGCTTAATTTGTGATTAATTATCTCAATTCATCTGCAACATCAATAAAACAATGAAATCACGTATGATCTGTCTCCAAGAGACTTCAGAGTTTTACACTTTTTGCTTGAAATAAGTATACCTTACCTTATTTTGGTGGATTCAGGTAAGATTACTAAACACAATGCATTTGCAACATTCCTAAAAATTTCAAAATATATATGATCAGACTCCAAGTGACTTGAGAGAGTTAGACGCTATTGCTTTATATGAATACACCTCACTTTGTACTGTGGGATCCATCAGAGATTTCCGATGTCATTTCATCTGCAGGATATCTTAAAATTCAAAACATGTATGATTAGTCTGCAAATGAATTCAAAATGTTACACATTTTTGCTTGAAACTCATATGCCTCACCTTGCGTTGGTCGTACCATCAAATATTACTGAAATCTAATCGTCTGCAACATTCCTAAAATATTCTAAACATGTATGATCAGACTCCAACTGACTTCAGAGAGTTACACATTTTGCTTGAAATTAGCATAACTCGGCTTGCATTGGTGGATCCATCAGAGATTACTGATGTCAACTCATCTGCCGTATTTCTAAAACCATCATAGGACGTGTGATAAGACTACAGGTGACTTCGGTGTGTTACCCTTCTTGCTTGAAACTTGTATACCTCACTTTGCATTGGCGGCTCCTTCACAGATTACTGATATCAATTCATTTGCAGCACACCTAAAAAATTCCAAACACGTATGATCAGACTCCAAGAGACTTCAAAGAGTTACAATTTTTGCTTGAAATTAGTATGATTAACTTTACATTGGTGGCTCGATCAGGGTCTGCTGATGTAAGTTCATCAGCAGAAGTTGTAAAAACTCAAAACATGTATGATGAGACTCCAGGGACCTTCCGAGTGTTACACTTTCATTCTTGAAATTAGTATCTGTCACCTTACATTGGTGTCTCCGTCAGAGATTAATGTTCTCAATTCATTTGTAACATTTCTCAAAAATACTAATCATATATGAATCAGTCTCCACATTGTTACAGGGAGGTACACCTTTTGCTTGAATTTAGTACACCTAACACGCATTGGCGGATTCATGTTAGATTACTAATGTTAATTCATTTGCAACATTCCTGAAAAATTGAGAACATGTGTCATCAGTCAGCAAGTGACTTCAGAGTGTAAAACATGTATTTGCTTGAAATTTGTCTACCTCACCGTGCACTGGTGGGTCCATCAGAGATTTCTCATGTCAACTCATGTCCAGCATTTCTGAAAAATTCAAAGCTCATAAGGTCAGACGCCAAATGACTTCAGAGTTATACATTTTTGCTTGATACTCGAATGCCTCCACATGCATTTGCCTCAGCATGAATTGGCGGCACCATCAAATATTACTGATATCAAATCATCTGCAGCATTCCTAAAAATTCAGAACATGTATGATCAGACTCCAAGAGACTTCAGAGAGTAACGCTTTTTGATTGAAAGTAATATACCTCTCCTTGTATTGGAGGTTCCAGCTGAGATTACTGATGTCAATTCATCTGCAGTATACCAAAAAAACTCAAAATACATATGATCATTCACCAAGTGACTTTAGAGAGTTGCACATTTTGCTTGATTTTTGCATACCTCTCCTTGTTTTGGAGCTTCACCAGAGATTAAAGATCTCAATTAATCTGCAACATTCCTAAAGAAATGAAATCATGCATCATCTGACTCCAAGTGAGTTCAGAGAGTTACATAGTTTCCAAGATATTCAAATAATACTCCTCACAGTGGCAGCTTCCTCCGAGATTAAAGATATCTATTCATTACAACATTCCTAAGAAAAAGAAATCATATATTGTCCGACTCCGTGTGACATCAGAGAGTAGCACTTTTGATTGAAAGTAATGTACTTCCCCCTGTATTGGAGGATCCCGCAGAGATTAATGATGTCATTTCTTCTGCAGTGTTCCAATAAAACTATAAATAAATATGGTCAGTCACCAAGTGAATTCAGATAGTTACACATTTTGCTTGATATTCGTACACCTGTCCTTGCAGTTTCAGCTTCATCAGAGATTAATGATCTCAATTCATCTTCTACATTCCTAAAATAATGAAATCATGTATGATCAGACTCCAAGTGACTTCAGTGAGGTACACTTTTTGCTTGATGTAAGTATACCTCACCTTACGTTGGTGTATTCAGGTGTGATTACTAATCACAATGCATTTGCAACATTCCAGAAATTTCAAAGTATATGTGATCAGATTCCAAGTGACTTGAGAGAGTTTGATGTTATTGCTTGATATGATTTCACCTCACTTTGCACTGAGGGATCCATCAGAGATTACTGATGTCATTTCATCTGCAACATTTCTTAAAATTCAAAACATGTATGATTAGTCCCCAAATGAATTCAAAATGTTACACATTTTTGCTTGAAACTCGTATGCCTCACCTTGCATTGGTGGAACCATCAAATATTACTGAAATCAAATCGTCTGTAACTTTCCTATAATATTCTAGACATGTATGATCAGTCTCCAAGTGAGTTCAGAGAGTTACACTTTTTTCTTTGAAATCAGCATAACTCGGCTTGCATTGGAGGATGCATCAGAGATTGCTGATGTCAACTCAACTGCTATACTTCTAAATCCATCAAAGGACGTGTGATAAGACTACAGGTGACTTCAGGGAGTTACACTGTTTTTTGAAACTCGTATACCTCACTTTGCATTGGCGGCTCCTTCACAGATTACGGATGTCAATTCATTTGCAGCACACCAAAAAATTCAAAACACGCAGGATCAGATTCCAAGGGACTTCAAAGAGTTCCAATTTTTGCTTGAAATTATTGTGCCTAACCTTGCATTGGCGGCTCGATCAGGAACTGCTGATGTATAAAAACTCAAAACATGTATGATCAGACTCCAGGTGCCTTCCGAGTGTTACACTTTCATTCTTGAAATTAGCATACATCAACTTACATTGGTGGCTCCATCAGAGATTAATGACTTCAATTCATCTGAAACATTCCTCAAAAATACTAATCATATATGAATCAGTCTCCACGTTTTGACAGGGAGGTACACCTTTTGCTTGAAATTAGTACACCTAACACTGCATTGGCGGATTCATGCCAGATTACTAATGCTAATTCATTTGAAACATTCCTGAAAAAATTGAGAACATGTATTATTTGGAGGCATGTGACTTCATAGAGTAAAACATGTATTTGCTTGAAATTTGTCCACCTCACCCTGCACTGGGGGGTTCATCAGAGATTTATCATGAGAATTCCCGTCTAGCTTTTCTAAAAAATTCATAGAACATAAGGTCACACACCAAGTGACTTCAGAGTGTTACACATTCTTGTTTGAAACTCGAATGCCTCAGCATGCATTTGCGGCACCATCAAATATTACTGATGTCAATTCATCTGCAGCATTCCTAAAAATTCAGAACATGTATGATCAGACTCCAAGAGACTTCAGAGAGTAACACTTTTTGATTGAAACTAATATACCTCTCCTTGTATTGGGGGTTCCAGCTGAGATTACTGATGTCAATTCATCTGCAGTATACCAAAAAAACTCAAGATACATATGATCAGGGACGAAGTGACTTCAGGGAGTTACACATTTTACTTTATTTTTGCATACCTCTCCTTGCTGTGGCAGCTTCAACAGAGATTAACTATCTCAATTCATCTGCAACATTCCTAAAGAAATGAAATCATGTATGATCAGACTCCAAGTGAGTTCAGAGAGTTACACAATTTCCTAGATATTCGAATAATACTCCTTGCAGTTGCAGCTTTCTCCGAGATAAAGATATCAATTCATCTACATTACTAAGAAAAAGAATCATGTATGGTCCGACACCAGGTGACCTTAGAGTGTAACAGTTTTGATTGGAAGAAATATACCGCCCCTTGTGTTGGAGGATCCAGCATAGATAAGTGATGTCATTTCACCTGCTGTACACCTAAAAAAGTGAAAATACGTATGATGAGACACAAAGTTAATTCAGAGATTTACACATTTTACTTGAAATTCGTACACCTTTACTTGCAATGGCAGCTTAATTTGTGATTAATTATCTCAATTCATCTGCAACATCAATAAAACAATGAAATCACGTATGATCTGTCTCCAAGAGACTTCAGAGTTTTACACTTTTTGCTTGAAATAAGTATACCTTACCTTATTTTGGTGGATTCAGGTAAGATTACTAAACACAATGCATTTGCAACATTCCTAAAAATTTCAAAATATATATGATCAGACTCCAAGTGACTTGAGAGAGTTAGACGCTATTGCTTTATATGAATACACCTCACTTTGTACTGTGGGATCCATCAGAGATTTCCGATGTCATTTCATCTGCAGGATATCTTAAAATTCAAAACATGTATGATTAGTCTGCAAATGAATTCAAAATGTTACACATTTTTGCTTGAAACTCATATGCCTCACCTTGCGTTGGTCGTACCATCAAATATTACTGAAATCTAATCGTCTGCAACATTCCTAAAATATTCTAAACATGTATGATCAGACTCCAACTGACTTCAGAGAGTTACACATTTTGCTTGAAATTAGCATAACTCGGCTTGCATTGGTGGATCCATCAGAGATTACTGATGTCAACTCATCTGCCGTATTTCTAAAACCATCATAGGACGTGTGATAAGACTACAGGTGACTTCGGTGTGTTACCCTTCTTGCTTGAAACTTGTATACCTCACTTTGCATTGGCGGCTCCTTCACAGATTACTGATATCAATTCATTTGCAGCACACCTAAAAAATTCCAAACACGTATGATCAGACTCCAAGAGACTTCAAAGAGTTACAATTTTTGCTTGAAATTAGTATGATTAACTTTACATTGGTGGCTCGATCAGGGTCTGCTGATGTAAGTTCATCAGCAGAAGTTGTAAAAACTCAAAACATGTATGATGAGACTCCAGGGACCTTCCGAGTGTTACACTTTCATTCTTGAAATTAGTATCTGTCACCTTACATTGGTGTCTCCGTCAGAGATTAATGTTCTCAATTCATTTGTAACATTTCTCAAAAATACTAATCATATATGAATCAGTCTCCACATTGTTACAGGGAGGTACACCTTTTGCTTGAATTTAGTACACCTAACACGCATTGGCGGATTCATGTTAGATTACTAATGTTAATTCATTTGCAACATTCCTGAAAAATTGAGAACATGTGTCATCAGTCAGCAAGTGACTTCAGAGTGTAAAACATGTATTTGCTTGAAATTTGTCTACCTCACCGTGCACTGGTGGGTCCATCAGAGATTTCTCATGTCAACTCATGTCCAGCATTTCTGAAAAATTCAAAGCTCATAAGGTCAGACGCCAAATGACTTCAGAGTTATACATTTTTGCTTGATACTCGAATGCCTCCACATGCATTTGCCTCAGCATGAATTGGCGGCACCATCAAATATTACTGATATCAAATCATCTGCAGCATTCCTAAAAATTCAGAACATGTATGATCAGACTCCAAGAGACTTCAGAGAGTAACGCTTTTTGATTGAAAGTAATATACCTCTCCTTGTATTGGAGGTTCCAGCTGAGATTACTGATGTCAATTCATCTGCAGTATACCAAAAAAACTCAAAATACATATGATCATTCACCAAGTGACTTTAGAGAGTTGCACATTTTGCTTGATTTTTGCATACCTCTCCTTGTTTTGGAGCTTCACCAGAGATTAAAGATCTCAATTAATCTGCAACATTCCTAAAGAAATGAAATCATGCATCATCTGACTCCAAGTGAGTTCAGAGAGTTACATAGTTTCCAAGATATTCAAATAATACTCCTCACAGTGGCAGCTTCCTCCGAGATTAAAGATATCTATTCATTACAACATTCCTAAGAAAAAGAAATCATATATTGTCCGACTCCGTGTGACATCAGAGAGTAGCACTTTTGATTGAAAGTAATGTACTTCCCCCTGTATTGGAGGATCCCGCAGAGATTAATGATGTCATTTCTTCTGCAGTGTTCCAATAAAACTATAAATAAATATGGTCAGTCACCAAGTGAATTCAGATAGTTACACATTTTGCTTGATATTCGTACACCTGTCCTTGCAGTTTCAGCTTCATCAGAGATTAATGATCTCAATTCATCTTCTACATTCCTAAAATAATGAAATCATGTATGATCAGACTCCAAGTGACTTCAGTGAGGTACACTTTTTGCTTGATGTAAGTATACCTCACCTTACGTTGGTGTATTCAGGTGTGATTACTAATCACAATGCATTTGCAACATTCCAGAAATTTCAAAGTATATGTGATCAGATTCCAAGTGACTTGAGAGAGTTTGATGTTATTGCTTGATATGATTTCACCTCACTTTGCACTGAGGGATCCATCAGAGATTACTGATGTCATTTCATCTGCAACATTTCTTAAAATTCAAAACATGTATGATTAGTCCCCAAATGAATTCAAAATGTTACACATTTTTGCTTGAAACTCGTATGCCTCACCTTGCATTGGTGGAACCATCAAATATTACTGAAATCAAATCGTCTGTAACTTTCCTATAATATTCTAGACATGTATGATCAGTCTCCAAGTGAGTTCAGAGAGTTACACTTTTTTCTTTGAAATCAGCATAACTCGGCTTGCATTGGAGGATGCATCAGAGATTGCTGATGTCAACTCAACTGCTATACTTCTAAATCCATCAAAGGACGTGTGATAAGACTACAGGTGACTTCAGGGAGTTACACTGTTTTTTGAAACTCGTATACCTCACTTTGCATTGGCGGCTCCTTCACAGATTACGGATGTCAATTCATTTGCAGCACACCAAAAAATTCAAAACACGCAGGATCAGATTCCAAGGGACTTCAAAGAGTTCCAATTTTTGCTTGAAATTATTGTGCCTAACCTTGCATTGGCGGCTCGATCAGGAACTGCTGATGTATAAAAACTCAAAACATGTATGATCAGACTCCAGGTGCCTTCCGAGTGTTACACTTTCATTCTTGAAATTAGCATACATCAACTTACATTGGTGGCTCCATCAGAGATTAATGACTTCAATTCATCTGAAACATTCCTCAAAAATACTAATCATATATGAATCAGTCTCCACGTTTTGACAGGGAGGTACACCTTTTGCTTGAAATTAGTACACCTAACACTGCATTGGCGGATTCATGCCAGATTACTAATGCTAATTCATTTGAAACATTCCTGAAAAAATTGAGAACATGTATTATTTGGAGGCATGTGACTTCATAGAGTAAAACATGTATTTGCTTGAAATTTGTCCACCTCACCCTGCACTGGGGGGTTCATCAGAGATTTATCATGAGAATTCCCGTCTAGCTTTTCTAAAAAATTCATAGAACATAAGGTCACACACCAAGTGACTTCAGAGTGTTACACATTCTTGTTTGAAACTCGAATTCCTCAGCATGCATTTGCGGCACCATCAAATATTACTGATGTCAAATCATCTGCAGCATTCCTAAACATTCAGAACATGTATGATCAGACTCCAAGAGACTTCAGAGAGTAACACTTTTTGATTGAAACTAATATACCTCTCCTTGTATTGGAGGTTCCAGCTGAGATTACTGATGTCAATTCATCTGCAGTATACCAAAAAAACTCAAGATACATATGATCAGGCACGAAGTGTCTTCAGAGAGTGACACAATTTGCTTGATTTTTGCATGCCTCTCCTTGCTGTGGCAGCTTCACCGGAGATTAAAGATCTCAATTCATCTGCAAGATTCCTAAAAAAATGATATCATGTATGATCAGACTCCAAGTGAGTTCAGAGAGTTACACATTTTCCAAGATATTCGAATAATACTCCTCGCAGGGGCAGCTTCCTCCGAGATTAAAGATACCTATTCATCTACAACATTCCTAAGAAAAAGAAATCATGTATGGTCCGACACCAGGTGGCCTCAGAGAGTAGCAGATTTGATTGAAAGAAATGTACCTCACCTTGTGTTGGAGGATACAGCAGAGATAATTGATGTCACTTCATCTCCTGTACACCTAAAATACTGAAAATACATATGATCAGACTCAAAGTGAATTCAGAGAGTTACACATTTTACTTGCTATTCATACACCTATACTTGCAGTGGCCGCTTCATCAGAGATTAATGAACTCAATTCATCTGCAACATTCCTAAAAAAATGAAATCACTTATGATCACACACTAAGAGGCTTCAGAGAGGTACACTTTTTGCTTGAAATAAGTATACCTCACCTTATATTGGTGGATTCGGGTGAGATTACTAATCACAATGCATTTGCAACATTCCTTAAAATATCAAAATGTATAGAATCAGACTCCCAGTGACTTGAGAGAGTTAGACGTTATTGCTTGATATGAATACTCCTCACTTTGCAATGAGGGATCCATCAGAGATTTCTGATGCCATTTCATCCTCAGCATATCTTAAAATACAAAACATGTATGATTAGTCCATAAATGAACTCAAAATGGTACACATTTTTGCTTGAAACTCGTATGCCTCACCTTGCGTTGGCGGAACCATCAAATATTACTGAAATCAAATCATCTGCAGCATTCTTTATATATTCTAAACATGTATGATCAGACTCCAAGTGACTTCAGAGAGTTACACTTTTTCCTTGAAATTAGCATACCTCGGCTTGCATTGGAGGATCCATCAGAGATTACTGATGTCAACTCATCTGCTATATTTCTAAAACGATCAAAGGACATGTGATAAGACTACAGGTGACTTAAGTGTGTTACCCTCTTCCTTGAAACTCGTATACCTCACTTTGCATTGGCGTCTCTTTCACAGATTACGAATATCAATTCATTTGCAGCACACCCAGAAGATTCTGAACACGTATGATCAGACTCCAAGGGACTTCAAAGAGTTACAATTTTTGCTTGAAATTAGTATGCCTAACCTTGCATTGGCGGCTCGATCAGGGACTGCTGATGTAATTTCAGCAGAAGCAGTTGTAAAAACTCAAAACATGTATGATCAGACTCCAGGTGACTTCCGAGTGTTACACTTTCATTCTTGAAATTAGTACACGTCACCTTACGTTGGTGGCTCCATCAATGAGAGATTAATGATCTCAAATCATCTGCAGCATTCCTAAAAATTGAGAACATGTATGATCAGACTCCAAGAGACTTCAGAGAGTAACACTTTTTGATTGAAACTAATATACCTCTCCTTGTATTGGGGGTTCCAGCTGAGATTACTGATGTCAATTCATCTGCAGTATACCAAAAAAACTCAAGATACATATGATCAGGGACGAAGTGACTTCAGGGAGTTACACATTTTACTTTATTTTTGCATACCTCTCCTTGCTGTGGCAGCTTCAACAGAGATTAACTATCTCAATTCATCTGCAACATTCCTAAAGAAATGAAATCATGTATGATCAGACTCCAAGTGAGTTCAGAGAGTTACACAATTTCCTAGATATTCGAATAATACTCCTTGCAGTTGCAGCTTTCTCCGAGATAAAGATATCAATTCATCTACATTACTAAGAAAAAGAATCATGTATGGTCCGACACCAGGTGACCTTAGAGTGTAACAGTTTTGATTGGAAGAAATATACCGCCCCTTGTGTTGGAGGATCCAGCATAGATAAGTGATGTCATTTCACCTGCTGTACACCTAAAAAAGTGAAAATACGTATGATGAGACACAAAGTTAATTCAGAGATTTACACATTTTACTTGAAATTCGTACACCTTTACTTGCAATGGCAGCTTAATTTGTGATTAATTATCTCAATTCATCTGCAACATCAATAAAACAATGAAATCACGTATGATCTGTCTCCAAGAGACTTCAGAGTTTTACACTTTTTGCTTGAAATAAGTATACCTTACCTTATTTTGGTGGATTCAGGTAAGATTACTAAACACAATGCATTTGCAACATTCCTAAAAATTTCAAAATATATATGATCAGACTCCAAGTGACTTGAGAGAGTTAGACGCTATTGCTTTATATGAATACACCTCACTTTGTACTGTGGGATCCATCAGAGATTTCCGATGTCATTTCATCTGCAGGATATCTTAAAATTCAAAACATGTATGATTAGTCTGCAAATGAATTCAAAATGTTACACATTTTTGCTTGAAACTCATATGCCTCACCTTGCGTTGGTCGTACCATCAAATATTACTGAAATCTAATCGTCTGCAACATTCCTAAAATATTCTAAACATGTATGATCAGACTCCAACTGACTTCAGAGAGTTACACATTTTGCTTGAAATTAGCATAACTCGGCTTGCATTGGTGGATCCATCAGAGATTACTGATGTCAACTCATCTGCCGTATTTCTAAAACCATCATAGGACGTGTGATAAGACTACAGGTGACTTCGGTGTGTTACCCTTCTTGCTTGAAACTTGTATACCTCACTTTGCATTGGCGGCTCCTTCACAGATTACTGATATCAATTCATTTGCAGCACACCTAAAAAATTCCAAACACGTATGATCAGACTCCAAGAGACTTCAAAGAGTTACAATTTTTGCTTGAAATTAGTATGATTAACTTTACATTGGTGGCTCGATCAGGGTCTGCTGATGTAAGTTCATCAGCAGAAGTTGTAAAAACTCAAAACATGTATGATCAGACTCCAGGGACCTTCCGAGTGTTACACTTTCATTCTTGAAATTAGTATCTGTCACCTTACATTGGTGTCTCCGTCAGAGATTAATGTTCTCAATTCATTTGTAACATTTCTCAAAAATACTAATCATATATGAATCAGTCTCCACATTGTTACAGGGAGGTACACCTTTTGCTTGAATTTAGTACACCTAACACGCATTGGCGGATTCATGTTAGATTACTAATGTTAATTCATTTGCAACATTCCTGAAAAATTGAGAACATGTGTCATCAGTCAGCAAGTGACTTCAGAGTGTAAAACATGTATTTGCTTGAAATTTGTCTACCTCACCGTGCACTGGTGGGTCCATCAGAGATTTCTCATGTCAACTCATGTCCAGCATTTCTGAAAAATTCAAAGCTCATAAGGTCAGACGCCAAATGACTTCAGAGTTATACATTTTTGCTTGATACTCGAATGCCTCCACATGCATTTTCCTCAGCATGAATTGGCGGCACCATCAAATATTACTGATATCAAATCATCTGCAGCATTCCTAAAAATTCAGAACATGTATGATCAGACTCCAAGAGACTTCAGAGAGTAACGCTTTTTGATTGAAAGTAATATACCTCTCCTTGTATTGGAGGTTCCAGCTGAGATTACTGATGTCAATTCATCTGCAGTATACCAAAAAAACTCAAAATACATATGATCATTCACCAAGTGACTTTAGAGAGTTGCACATTTTGCTTGATTTTTGCATACCTCTCCTTGTTTTGGAGCTTCACCAGAGATTAAAGATCTCAATTAATCTGCAACATTCCTAAAGAAATGAAATCATGCATCATCTGACTCCAAGTGAGTTCAGAGAGTTACATAGTTTCCAAGATATTCAAATAATACTCCTCACAGTGGCAGCTTCCTCCGAGATTAAAGATATCTATTCATTACAACATTCCTAAGAAAAAGAAATCATATATTGTCCGACTCCGTGTGACATCAGAGAGTAGCACTTTTGATTGAAAGTAATGTACTTCCCCCTGTATTGGAGGATCCCGCAGAGATTAATGATGTCATTTCTTCTGCAGTGTTCCAATAAAACTATAAATAAATATGGTCAGTCACCAAGTGAATTCAGATAGTTACACATTTTGCTTGATATTCGTACACCTGTCCTTGCAGTTTCAGCTTCATCAGAGATTAATGATCTCAATTCATCTTCTACATTCCTAAAATAATGAAATCATGTATGATCAGACTCCAAGTGACTTCAGTGAGGTACACTTTTTGCTTGATGTAAGTATACCTCACCTTACGTTGGTGTATTCAGGTGTGATTACTAATCACAATGCATTTGCAACATTCCAGAAATTTCAAAGTATATGTGATCAGATTCCAAGTGACTTGAGAGAGTTTGATGTTATTGCTTGATATGATTTCACCTCACTTTGCACTGAGGGATCCATCAGAGATTACTGATGTCATTTCATCTGCAACATTTCTTAAAATTCAAAACATGTATGATTAGTCCCCAAATGAATTCAAAATGTTACACATTTTTGCTTGAAACTCGTATGCCTCACCTTGCATTGGTGGAACCATCAAATATTACTGAAATCAAATCGTCTGTAACTTTCCTATAATATTCTAGACATGTATGATCAGTCTCCAAGTGAGTTCAGAGAGTTACACTTTTTTCTTTGAAATCAGCATAACTCGGCTTGCATTGGAGGATGCATCAGAGATTGCTGATGTCAACTCAACTGCTATACTTCTAAATCCATCAAAGGACGTGTGATAAGACTACAGGTGACTTCAGGGAGTTACACTGTTTTTTGAAACTCGTATACCTCACTTTGCATTGGCGGCTCCTTCACAGATTACGGATGTCAATTCATTTGCAGCACACCAAAAAATTCAAAACACGCAGGATCAGATTCCAAGGGACTTCAAAGAGTTCCAATTTTTGCTTGAAATTATTGTGCCTAACCTTGCATTGGCGGCTCGATCAGGAACTGCTGATGTATAAAAACTCAAAACATGTATGATCAGACTCCAGGTGCCTTCCGAGTGTTACACTTTCATTCTTGAAATTAGCATACATCAACTTACATTGGTGGCTCCATCAGAGATTAATGACTTCAATTCATCTGAAACATTCCTCAAAAATACTAATCATATATGAATCAGTCTCCACGTTTTGACAGGGAGGTACACCTTTTGCTTGAAATTAGTACACCTAACACTGCATTGGCGGATTCATGCCAGATTACTAATGCTAATTCATTTGAAACATTCCTGAAAAAATTGAGAACATGTATTATTTGGAGGCATGTGACTTCATAGAGTAAAACATGTATTTGCTTGAAATTTGTCCACCTCACCCTGCACTGGGGGGTTCATCAGAGATTTATCATGAGAATTCCCGTCTAGCTTTTCTAAAAAATTCATAGAACATAAGGTCACACACCAAGTGACTTCAGAGTGTTACACATTCTTGTTTGAAACTCGAATGCCTCAGCATGCATTTGCGGCACCATCAAATATTACTGATGTCAATTCATCTGCAGCATTCCTAAAAATTCAGAACATGTATGATCAGACTCCAAGAGACTTCAGAGAGTAACACTTTTTGATTGAAACTAATATACCTCTCCTTGTATTGGGGGTTCCAGCTGAGATTACTGATGTCAATTCATCTGCAGTATACCAAAAAAACTCAAGATACATATGATCAGGGACGAAGTGACTTCAGGGAGTTACACATTTTACTTTATTTTTGCATACCTCTCCTTGCTGTGGCAGCTTCAACAGAGATTAACTATCTCAATTCATCTGCAACATTCCTAAAGAAATGAAATCATGTATGATCAGACTCCAAGTGAGTTCAGAGAGTTACACAATTTCCTAGATATTCGAATAATACTCCTTGCAGTTGCAGCTTTCTCCGAGATAAAGATATCAATTCATCTACATTACTAAGAAAAAGAATCATGTATGGTCCGACACCAGGTGACCTTAGAGTGTAACAGTTTTGATTGGAAGAAATATACCGCCCCTTGTGTTGGAGGATCCAGCATAGATAAGTGATGTCATTTCACCTGCTGTACACCTAAAAAAGTGAAAATACGTATGATGAGACACAAAGTTAATTCAGAGATTTACACATTTTACTTGAAATTCGTACACCTTTACTTGCAATGGCAGCTTAATTTGTGATTAATTATCTCAATTCATCTGCAACATCAATAAAACAATGAAATCACGTATGATCTGTCTCCAAGAGACTTCAGAGTTTTACACTTTTTGCTTGAAATAAGTATACCTTACCTTATTTTGGTGGATTCAAGTAAGATTACTAAACACAATGCATTTGCAACATTCCTAAAAATTTCAAAATATATATGATCAGACTCCAAGTGACTTGAGAGAGTTAGACGCTATTGCTTTATATGAATACACCTCACTTTGTACTGTGGGATCCATCAGAGATTTCCGATGTCATTTCATCTGCAGGATATCTTAAAATTCAAAACATGTATGATTAGTCTGCAAATGAATTCAAAATGTTACACATTTTTGCTTGAAACTCATATGCCTCACCTTGCGTTGGTCGTACCATCAAATATTACTGAAATCTAATCGTCTGCAACATTCCTAAAATATTCTAAACATGTATGATCAGACTCCAACTGACTTCAGAGAGTTACACATTTTGCTTGAAATTAGCATAACTCGGCTTGCATTGGTGGATCCATCAGAGATTACTGATGTCAACTCATCTGCCGTATTTCTAAAACCATCATAGGACGTGTGATAAGACTACAGGTGACTTCGGTGTGTTACCCTTCTTGCTTGAAACTTGTATACCTCACTTTGCATTGGCGGCTCCTTCACAGATTACTGATATCAATTCATTTGCAGCACACCTAAAAAATTCCAAACACGTATGATCAGACTCCAAGAGACTTCAAAGAGTTACAATTTTTGCTTGAAATTAGTATGATTAACTTTACATTGGTGGCTCGATCAGGGTCTGCTGATGTAAGTTCATCAGCAGAAGTTGTAAAAACTCAAAACATGTATGATCAGACTCCAGGGACCTTCCGAGTGTTACACTTTCATTCTTGAAATTAGTATCTGTCACCTTACATTGGTGTCTCCGTCAGAGATTAATGTTCTCAATTCATTTGTAACATTTCTCAAAAATACTAATCATATATGAATCAGTCTCCACATTGTTACAGGGAGGTACACCTTTTGCTTGAATTTAGTACACCTAACACGCATTGGCGGATTCATGTTAGATTACTAATGTTAATTCATTTGCAACATTCCTGAAAAATTGAGAACATGTGTCATCAGTCAGCAAGTGACTTCAGAGTGTAAAACATGTATTTGCTTGAAATTTGTCTACCTCACCGTGCACTGGTGGGTCCATCAGAGATTTCTCATGTCAACTCATGTCCAGCATTTCTGAAAAATTCAAAGCTCATAAGGTCAGACGCCAAATGACTTCAGAGTTATACATTTTTGCTTGATACTCGAATGCCTCCACATGCATTTGCCTCAGCATGAATTGGCGGCACCATCAAATATTACTGATATCAAATCATCTGCAGCATTCCTAAAAATTCAGAACATGTATGATCAGACTCCAAGAGACTTCAGAGAGTAACGCTTTTTGATTGAAAGTAATATACCTCTCCTTGTATTGGAGGTTCCAGCTGAGATTACTGATGTCAATTCATCTGCAGTATACCAAAAAAACTCAAAATACATATGATCATTCACCAAGTGACTTTAGAGAGTTGCACATTTTGCTTGATTTTTGCATACCTCTCCTTGTTTTGGAGCTTCACCAGAGATTAAAGATCTCAATTAATCTGCAACATTCCTAAAGAAATGAAATCATGCATCATCTGACTCCAAGTGAGTTCAGAGAGTTACATAGTTTCCAAGATATTCAAATAATACTCCTCACAGTGGCAGCTTCCTCCGAGATTAAAGATATCTATTCATTACAACATTCCTAAGAAAAAGAAATCATATATTGTCCGACTCCGTGTGACATCAGAGAGTAGCACTTTTGATTGAAAGTAATGTACTTCCCCCTGTATTGGAGGATCCCGCAGAGATTAATGATGTCATTTCTTCTGCAGTGTTCCAATAAAACTATAAATAAATATGGTCAGTCACCAAGTGAATTCAGATAGTTACACATTTTGCTTGATATTCGTACACCTGTCCTTGCAGTTTCAGCTTCATCAGAGATTAATGATCTCAATTCATCTTCTACATTCCTAAAATAATGAAATCATGTATGATCAGACTCCAAGTGACTTCAGTGAGGTACACTTTTTGCTTGATGTAAGTATACCTCACCTTACGTTGGTGTATTCAGGTGTGATTACTAATCACAATGCATTTGCAACATTCCAGAAATTTCAAAGTATATGTGATCAGATTCCAAGTGACTTGAGAGAGTTTGATGTTATTGCTTGATATGATTTCACCTCACTTTGCACTGAGGGATCCATCAGAGATTACTGATGTCATTTCATCTGCAACATTTCTTAAAATTCAAAACATGTATGATTAGTCCCCAAATGAATTCAAAATGTTACACATTTTTGCTTGAAACTCGTATGCCTCACCTTGCATTGGTGGAACCATCAAATATTACTGAAATCAAATCGTCTGTAACTTTCCTATAATATTCTAGACATGTATGATCAGTCTCCAAGTGAGTTCAGAGAGTTACACTTTTTTCTTTGAAATCAGCATAACTCGGCTTGCATTGGAGGATGCATCAGAGATTGCTGATGTCAACTCAACTGCTATACTTCTAAATCCATCAAAGGACGTGTGATAAGACTACAGGTGACTTCAGGGAGTTACACTGTTTTTTGAAACTCGTATACCTCACTTTGCATTGGCGGCTCCTTCACAGATTACGGATGTCAATTCATTTGCAGCACACCAAAAAATTCAAAACACGCAGGATCAGATTCCAAGGGACTTCAAAGAGTTCCAATTTTTGCTTGAAATTATTGTGCCTAACCTTGCATTGGCGGCTCGATCAGGAACTGCTGATGTATAAAAACTCAAAACATGTATGATCAGACTCCAGGTGCCTTCCGAGTGTTACACTTTCATTCTTGAAATTAGCATACATCAACTTACATTGGTGGCTCCATCAGAGATTAATGACTTCAATTCATCTGAAACATTCCTCAAAAATACTAATCATATATGAATCAGTCTCCACGTTTTGACAGGGAGGTACACCTTTTGCTTGAAATTAGTACACCTAACACTGCATTGGCGGATTCATGCCAGATTACTAATGCTAATTCATTTGAAACATTCCTGAAAAAATTGAGAACATGTATTATTTGGAGGCATGTGACTTCATAGAGTAAAACATGTATTTGCTTGAAATTTGTCCACCTCACCCTGCACTGGGGGGTTCATCAGAGATTTATCATGAGAATTCCCGTCTAGCTTTTCTAAAAAATTCATAGAACATAAGGTCACACACCAAGTGACTTCAGAGTGTTACACATTCTTGTTTGAAACTCGAATTCCTCAGCATGCATTTGCGGCACCATCAAATATTACTGATGTCAAATCATCTGCAGCATTCCTAAACATTCAGAACATGTATGATCAGACTCCAAGAGACTTCAGAGAGTAACACTTTTTGATTGAAACTAATATACCTCTCCTTGTATTGGAGGTTCCAGCTGAGATTACTGATGTCAATTCATCTGCAGTATACCAAAAAAACTCAAGATACATATGATCAGGCACGAAGTGTCTTCAGAGAGTGACACAATTTGCTTGATTTTTGCATGCCTCTCCTTGCTGTGGCAGCTTCACCGGAGATTAAAGATCTCAATTCATCTGCAAGATTCCTAAAAAAATGATATCATGTATGATCAGACTCCAAGTGAGTTCAGAGAGTTACACATTTTCCAAGATATTCGAATAATACTCCTCGCAGGGGCAGCTTCCTCCGAGATTAAAGATACCTATTCATCTACAACATTCCTAAGAAAAAGAAATCATGTATGGTCCGACACCAGGTGGCCTCAGAGAGTAGCAGATTTGATTGAAAGAAATGTACCTCACCTTGTGTTGGAGGATACAGCAGAGATAATTGATGTCACTTCATCTCCTGTACACCTAAAATACTGAAAATACATATGATCAGACTCAAAGTGAATTCAGAGAGTTACACATTTTACTTGCTATTCATACACCTATACTTGCAGTGGCCGCTTCATCAGAGATTAATGAACTCAATTCATCTGCAACATTCCTAAAAAAATGAAATCACTTATGATCACACACTAAGAGGCTTCAGAGAGGTACACTTTTTGCTTGAAATAAGTATACCTCACCTTATATTGGTGGATTCGGGTGAGATTACTAATCACAATGCATTTGCAACATTCCTTAAAATATCAAAATGTATAGAATCAGACTCCCAGTGACTTGAGAGAGTTAGACGTTATTGCTTGATATGAATACTCCTCACTTTGCAATGAGGGATCCATCAGAGATTTCTGATGCCATTTCATCCTCAGCATATCTTAAAATACAAAACATGTATGATTAGTCCATAAATGAACTCAAAATGGTACACATTTTTGCTTGAAACTCGTATGCCTCACCTTGCGTTGGCGGAACCATCAAATATTACTGAAATCAAATCATCTGCAGCATTCTTTATATATTCTAAACATGTATGATCAGACTCCAAGTGACTTCAGAGAGTTACACTTTTTCCTTGAAATTAGCATACCTCGGCTTGCATTGGAGGATCCATCAGAGATTACTGATGTCAACTCATCTGCTATATTTCTAAAACGATCAAAGGACATGTGATAAGACTACAGGTGACTTAAGTGTGTTACCCTCTTCCTTGAAACTCGTATACCTCACTTTGCATTGGCGTCTCTTTCACAGATTACGAATATCAATTCATTTGCAGCACACCCAGAAGATTCTGAACACGTATGATCAGACTCCAAGGGACTTCAAAGAGTTACAATTTTTGCTTGAAATTAGTATGCCTAACCTTGCATTGGCGGCTCGATCAGGGACTGCTGATGTAATTTCAGCAGAAGCAGTTGTAAAAACTCAAAACATGTATGATCAGACTCCAGGTGACTTCCGAGTGTTACACTTTCATTCTTGAAATTAGTACACGTCACCTTACGTTGGTGGCTCCATCAATGAGAGATTAATGATCTCAAATCATCTGCAGCATTCCTAAAAATTGAGAACATGTATGATCAGACTCCAAGAGACTTCAGAGAGTAACACTTTTTGATTGAAACTAATATACCTCTCCTTGTATTGGGGGTTCCAGCTGAGATTACTGATGTCAATTCATCTGCAGTATACCAAAAAAACTCAAGATACATATGATCAGGGACGAAGTGACTTCAGGGAGTTACACATTTTACTTTATTTTTGCATACCTCTCCTTGCTGTGGCAGCTTCAACAGAGATTAACTATCTCAATTCATCTGCAACATTCCTAAAGAAATGAAATCATGTATGATCAGACTCCAAGTGAGTTCAGAGAGTTACACAATTTCCTAGATATTCGAATAATACTCCTTGCAGTTGCAGCTTTCTCCGAGATAAAGATATCAATTCATCTACATTACTAAGAAAAAGAATCATGTATGGTCCGACACCAGGTGACCTTAGAGTGTAACAGTTTTGATTGGAAGAAATATACCGCCCCTTGTGTTGGAGGATCCAGCATAGATAAGTGATGTCATTTCACCTGCTGTACACCTAAAAAAGTGAAAATACGTATGATGAGACACAAAGTTAATTCAGAGATTTACACATTTTACTTGAAATTCGTACACCTTTACTTGCAATGGCAGCTTAATTTGTGATTAATTATCTCAATTCATCTGCAACATCAATAAAACAATGAAATCACGTATGATCTGTCTCCAAGAGACTTCAGAGTTTTACACTTTTTGCTTGAAATAAGTATACCTTACCTTATTTTGGTGGATTCAGGTAAGATTACTAAACACAATGCATTTGCAACATTCCTAAAAATTTCAAAATATATATGATCAGACTCCAAGTGACTTGAGAGAGTTAGACGCTATTGCTTTATATGAATACACCTCACTTTGTACTGTGGGATCCATCAGAGATTTCCGATGTCATTTCATCTGCAGGATATCTTAAAATTCAAAACATGTATGATTAGTCTGCAAATGAATTCAAAATGTTACACATTTTTGCTTGAAACTCATATGCCTCACCTTGCGTTGGTCGTACCATCAAATATTACTGAAATCTAATCGTCTGCAACATTCCTAAAATATTCTAAACATGTATGATCAGACTCCAACTGACTTCAGAGAGTTACACATTTTGCTTGAAATTAGCATAACTCGGCTTGCATTGGTGGATCCATCAGAGATTACTGATGTCAACTCATCTGCCGTATTTCTAAAACCATCATAGGACGTGTGATAAGACTACAGGTGACTTCGGTGTGTTACCCTTCTTGCTTGAAACTTGTATACCTCACTTTGCATTGGCGGCTCCTTCACAGATTACTGATATCAATTCATTTGCAGCACACCTAAAAAATTCCAAACACGTATGATCAGACTCCAAGAGACTTCAAAGAGTTACAATTTTTGCTTGAAATTAGTATGATTAACTTTACATTGGTGGCTCGATCAGGGTCTGCTGATGTAAGTTCATCAGCAGAAGTTGTAAAAACTCAAAACATGTATGATCAGACTCCAGGGACCTTCCGAGTGTTACACTTTCATTCTTGAAATTAGTATCTGTCACCTTACATTGGTGTCTCCGTCAGAGATTAATGTTCTCAATTCATTTGTAACATTTCTCAAAAATACTAATCATATATGAATCAGTCTCCACATTGTTACAGGGAGGTACACCTTTTGCTTGAATTTAGTACACCTAACACGCATTGGCGGATTCATGTTAGATTACTAATGTTAATTCATTTGCAACATTCCTGAAAAATTGAGAACATGTGTCATCAGTCAGCAAGTGACTTCAGAGTGTAAAACATGTATTTGCTTGAAATTTGTCTACCTCACCGTGCACTGGTGGGTCCATCAGAGATTTCTCATGTCAACTCATGTCCAGCATTTCTGAAAAATTCAAAGCTCATAAGGTCAGACGCCAAATGACTTCAGAGTTATACATTTTTGCTTGATACTCGAATGCCTCCACATGCATTTGCCTCAGCATGAATTGGCGGCACCATCAAATATTACTGATATCAAATCATCTGCAGCATTCCTAAAAATTCAGAACATGTATGATCAGACTCCAAGAGACTTCAGAGAGTAACGCTTTTTGATTGAAAGTAATATACCTCTCCTTGTATTGGAGGTTCCAGCTGAGATTACTGATGTCAATTCATCTGCAGTATACCAAAAAAACTCAAAATACATATGATCATTCACCAAGTGACTTTAGAGAGTTGCACATTTTGCTTGATTTTTGCATACCTCTCCTTGTTTTGGAGCTTCACCAGAGATTAAAGATCTCAATTAATCTGCAACATTCCTAAAGAAATGAAATCATGCATCATCTGACTCCAAGTGAGTTCAGAGAGTTACATAGTTTCCAAGATATTCAAATAATACTCCTCACAGTGGCAGCTTCCTCCGAGATTAAAGATATCTATTCATTACAACATTCCTAAGAAAAAGAAATCATATATTGTCCGACTCCGTGTGACATCAGAGAGTAGCACTTTTGATTGAAAGTAATGTACTTCCCCCTGTATTGGAGGATCCCGCAGAGATTAATGATGTCATTTCTTCTGCAGTGTTCCAATAAAACTATAAATAAATATGGTCAGTCACCAAGTGAATTCAGATAGTTACACATTTTGCTTGATATTCGTACACCTGTCCTTGCAGTTTCAGCTTCATCAGAGATTAATGATCTCAATTCATCTTCTACATTCCTAAAATAATGAAATCATGTATGATCAGACTCCAAGTGACTTCAGTGAGGTACACTTTTTGCTTGATGTAAGTATACCTCACCTTACGTTGGTGTATTCAGGTGTGATTACTAATCACAATGCATTTGCAACATTCCAGAAATTTCAAAGTATATGTGATCAGATTCCAAGTGACTTGAGAGAGTTTGATGTTATTGCTTGATATGATTTCACCTCACTTTGCACTGAGGGATCCATCAGAGATTACTGATGTCATTTCATCTGCAACATTTCTTAAAATTCAAAACATGTATGATTAGTCCCCAAATGAATTCAAAATGTTACACATTTTTGCTTGAAACTCGTATGCCTCACCTTGCATTGGTGGAACCATCAAATATTACTGAAATCAAATCGTCTGTAACTTTCCTATAATATTCTAGACATGTATGATCAGTCTCCAAGTGAGTTCAGAGAGTTACACTTTTTTCTTTGAAATCAGCATAACTCGGCTTGCATTGGAGGATGCATCAGAGATTGCTGATGTCAACTCAACTGCTATACTTCTAAATCCATCAAAGGACGTGTGATAAGACTACAGGTGACTTCAGGGAGTTACACTGTTTTTTGAAACTCGTATACCTCACTTTGCATTGGCGGCTCCTTCACAGATTACGGATGTCAATTCATTTGCAGCACACCAAAAAATTCAAAACACGCAGGATCAGATTCCAAGGGACTTCAAAGAGTTCCAATTTTTGCTTGAAATTATTGTGCCTAACCTTGCATTGGCGGCTCGATCAGGAACTGCTGATGTATAAAAACTCAAAACATGTATGATCAGACTCCAGGTGCCTTCCGAGTGTTACACTTTCATTCTTGAAATTAGCATACATCAACTTACATTGGTGGCTCCATCAGAGATTAATGACTTCAATTCATCTGAAACATTCCTCAAAAATACTAATCATATATGAATCAGTCTCCACGTTTTGACAGGGAGGTACACCTTTTGCTTGAAATTAGTACACCTAACACTGCATTGGCGGATTCATGCCAGATTACTAATGCTAATTCATTTGAAACATTCCTGAAAAAATTGAGAACATGTATTATTTGGAGGCATGTGACTTCATAGAGTAAAACATGTATTTGCTTGAAATTTGTCCACCTCACCCTGCACTGGGGGGTTCATCAGAGATTTATCATGAGAATTCCCGTCTAGCTTTTCTAAAAAATTCATAGAACATAAGGTCACACACCAAGTGACTTCAGAGTGTTACACATTCTTGTTTGAAACTCGAATTCCTCAGCATGCATTTGCGGCACCATCAAATATTACTGATGTCAAATCATCTGCAGCATTCCTAAACATTCAGAACATGTATGATCAGACTCCAAGAGACTTCAGAGAGTAACACTTTTTGATTGAAACTAATATACCTCTCCTTGTATTGGAGGTTCCAGCTGAGATTACTGATGTCAATTCATCTGCAGTATACCAAAAAAACTCAAGATACATATGATCAGGCACGAAGTGTCTTCAGAGAGTGACACAATTTGCTTGATTTTTGCATGCCTCTCCTTGCTGTGGCAGCTTCACCGGAGATTAAAGATCTCAATTCATCTGCAAGATTCCTAAAAAAATGATATCATGTATGATCAGACTCCAAGTGAGTTCAGAGAGTTACACATTTTCCAAGATATTCGAATAATACTCCTCGCAGGGGCAGCTTCCTCCGAGATTAAAGATACCTATTCATCTACAACATTCCTAAGAAAAAGAAATCATGTATGGTCCGACACCAGGTGGCCTCAGAGAGTAGCAGATTTGATTGAAAGAAATGTACCTCACCTTGTGTTGGAGGATACAGCAGAGATAATTGATGTCACTTCATCTCCTGTACACCTAAAATACTGAAAATACATATGATCAGACTCAAAGTGAATTCAGAGAGTTACACATTTTACTTGCTATTCATACACCTATACTTGCAGTGGCCGCTTCATCAGAGATTAATGAACTCAATTCATCTGCAACATTCCTAAAAAAATGAAATCACTTATGATCACACACTAAGAGGCTTCAGAGAGGTACACTTTTTGCTTGAAATAAGTATACCTCACCTTATATTGGTGGATTCGGGTGAGATTACTAATCACAATGCATTTGCAACATTCCTTAAAATATCAAAATGTATAGAATCAGACTCCCAGTGACTTGAGAGAGTTAGACGTTATTGCTTGATATGAATACTCCTCACTTTGCAATGAGGGATCCATCAGAGATTTCTGATGCCATTTCATCCTCAGCATATCTTAAAATACAAAACATGTATGATTAGTCCATAAATGAACTCAAAATGGTACACATTTTTGCTTGAAACTCGTATGCCTCACCTTGCGTTGGCGGAACCATCAAATATTACTGAAATCAAATCATCTGCAGCATTCTTTATATATTCTAAACATGTATGATCAGACTCCAAGTGACTTCAGAGAGTTACACTTTTTCCTTGAAATTAGCATACCTCGGCTTGCATTGGAGGATCCATCAGAGATTACTGATGTCAACTCATCTGCTATATTTCTAAAACGATCAAAGGACATGTGATAAGACTACAGGTGACTTAAGTGTGTTACCCTCTTCCTTGAAACTCGTATACCTCACTTTGCATTGGCGTCTCTTTCACAGATTACGAATATCAATTCATTTGCAGCACACCCAGAAGATTCTGAACACGTATGATCAGACTCCAAGGGACTTCAAAGAGTTACAATTTTTGCTTGAAATTAGTATGCCTAACCTTGCATTGGCGGCTCGATCAGGGACTGCTGATGTAATTTCAGCAGAAGCAGTTGTAAAAACTCAAAACATGTATGATCAGACTCCAGGTGACTTCCGAGTGTTACACTTTCATTCTTGAAATTAGTACACGTCACCTTACGTTGGTGGCTCCATCAATGAGAGATTAATGATCTCAAATCATCTGCAGCATTCCTAAAAATTGAGAACATGTATGATCAGACTCCAAGAGACTTCAGAGAGTAACACTTTTTGATTGAAACTAATATACCTCTCCTTGTATTGGGGGTTCCAGCTGAGATTACTGATGTCAATTCATCTGCAGTATACCAAAAAAACTCAAGATACATATGATCAGGGACGAAGTGACTTCAGGGAGTTACACATTTTACTTTATTTTTGCATACCTCTCCTTGCTGTGGCAGCTTCAACAGAGATTAACTATCTCAATTCATCTGCAACATTCCTAAAGAAATGAAATCATGTATGATCAGACTCCAAGTGAGTTCAGAGAGTTACACAATTTCCTAGATATTCGAATAATACTCCTTGCAGTTGCAGCTTTCTCCGAGATAAAGATATCAATTCATCTACATTACTAAGAAAAAGAATCATGTATGGTCCGACACCAGGTGACCTTAGAGTGTAACAGTTTTGATTGGAAGAAATATACCGCCCCTTGTGTTGGAGGATCCAGCATAGATAAGTGATGTCATTTCACCTGCTGTACACCTAAAAAAGTGAAAATACGTATGATGAGACACAAAGTTAATTCAGAGATTTACACATTTTACTTGAAATTCGTACACCTTTACTTGCAATGGCAGCTTAATTTGTGATTAATTATCTCAATTCATCTGCAACATCAATAAAACAATGAAATCACGTATGATCTGTCTCCAAGAGACTTCAGAGTTTTACACTTTTTGCTTGAAATAAGTATACCTTACCTTATTTTGGTGGATTCAGGTAAGATTACTAAACACAATGCATTTGCAACATTCCTAAAAATTTCAAAATATATATGATCAGACTCCAAGTGACTTGAGAGAGTTAGACGCTATTGCTTTATATGAATACACCTCACTTTGTACTGTGGGATCCATCAGAGATTTCCGATGTCATTTCATCTGCAGGATATCTTAAAATTCAAAACATGTATGATTAGTCTGCAAATGAATTCAAAATGTTACACATTTTTGCTTGAAACTCATATGCCTCACCTTGCGTTGGTCGTACCATCAAATATTACTGAAATCTAATCGTCTGCAACATTCCTAAAATATTCTAAACATGTATGATCAGACTCCAACTGACTTCAGAGAGTTACACATTTTGCTTGAAATTAGCATAACTCGGCTTGCATTGGTGGATCCATCAGAGATTACTGATGTCAACTCATCTGCCGTATTTCTAAAACCATCATAGGACGTGTGATAAGACTACAGGTGACTTCGGTGTGTTACCCTTCTTGCTTGAAACTTGTATACCTCACTTTGCATTGGCGGCTCCTTCACAGATTACTGATATCAATTCATTTGCAGCACACCTAAAAAATTCCAAACACGTATGATCAGACTCCAAGAGACTTCAAAGAGTTACAATTTTTGCTTGAAATTAGTATGATTAACTTTACATTGGTGGCTCGATCAGGGTCTGCTGATGTAAGTTCATCAGCAGAAGTTGTAAAAACTCAAAACATGTATGATCAGACTCCAGGGACCTTCCGAGTGTTACACTTTCATTCTTGAAATTAGTATCTGTCACCTTACATTGGTGTCTCCGTCAGAGATTAATGTTCTCAATTCATTTGTAACATTTCTCAAAAATACTAATCATATATGAATCAGTCTCCACATTGTTACAGGGAGGTACACCTTTTGCTTGAATTTAGTACACCTAACACGCATTGGCGGATTCATGTTAGATTACTAATGTTAATTCATTTGCAACATTCCTGAAAAATTGAGAACATGTGTCATCAGTCAGCAAGTGACTTCAGAGTGTAAAACATGTATTTGCTTGAAATTTGTCTACCTCACCGTGCACTGGTGGGTCCATCAGAGATTTCTCATGTCAACTCATGTCCAGCATTTCTGAAAAATTCAAAGCTCATAAGGTCAGACGCCAAATGACTTCAGAGTTATACATTTTTGCTTGATACTCGAATGCCTCCACATGCATTTGCCTCAGCATGAATTGGCGGCACCATCAAATATTACTGATATCAAATCATCTGCAGCATTCCTAAAAATTCAGAACATGTATGATCAGACTCCAAGAGACTTCAGAGAGTAACGCTTTTTGATTGAAAGTAATATACCTCTCCTTGTATTGGAGGTTCCAGCTGAGATTACTGATGTCAATTCATCTGCAGTATACCAAAAAAACTCAAAATACATATGATCATTCACCAAGTGACTTTAGAGAGTTGCACATTTTGCTTGATTTTTGCATACCTCTCCTTGTTTTGGAGCTTCACCAGAGATTAAAGATCTCAATTAATCTGCAACATTCCTAAAGAAATGAAATCATGCATCATCTGACTCCAAGTGAGTTCAGAGAGTTACATAGTTTCCAAGATATTCAAATAATACTCCTCACAGTGGCAGCTTCCTCCGAGATTAAAGATATCTATTCATTACAACATTCCTAAGAAAAAGAAATCATATATTGTCCGACTCCGTGTGACATCAGAGAGTAGCACTTTTGATTGAAAGTAATGTACTTCCCCCTGTATTGGAGGATCCCGCAGAGATTAATGATGTCATTTCTTCTGCAGTGTTCCAATAAAACTATAAATAAATATGGTCAGTCACCAAGTGAATTCAGATAGTTACACATTTTGCTTGATATTCGTACACCTGTCCTTGCAGTTTCAGCTTCATCAGAGATTAATGATCTCAATTCATCTTCTACATTCCTAAAATAATGAAATCATGTATGATCAGACTCCAAGTGACTTCAGTGAGGTACACTTTTTGCTTGATGTAAGTATACCTCACCTTACGTTGGTGTATTCAGGTGTGATTACTAATCACAATGCATTTGCAACATTCCAGAAATTTCAAAGTATATGTGATCAGATTCCAAGTGACTTGAGAGAGTTTGATGTTATTGCTTGATATGATTTCACCTCACTTTGCACTGAGGGATCCATCAGAGATTACTGATGTCATTTCATCTGCAACATTTCTTAAAATTCAAAACATGTATGATTAGTCCCCAAATGAATTCAAAATGTTACACATTTTTGCTTGAAACTCGTATGCCTCACCTTGCATTGGTGGAACCATCAAATATTACTGAAATCAAATCGTCTGTAACTTTCCTATAATATTCTAGACATGTATGATCAGTCTCCAAGTGAGTTCAGAGAGTTACACTTTTTTCTTTGAAATCAGCATAACTC
The DNA here is from genome assembly GCF_030020395.1 of Manis pentadactyla. Classification (NCBI taxonomy): domain Eukaryota; kingdom Metazoa; phylum Chordata; class Mammalia; order Pholidota; family Manidae; genus Manis; species Manis pentadactyla. The sequence goes on along the minus strand of NC_080031.1, from coordinate 39,608,415 downwards.
GGCTTGCATTGGAGGATGCATCAGAGATTGCTGATGTCAACTCAACTGCTATACTTCTAAATCCATCAAAGGACGTGTGATAAGACTACAGGTGACTTCAGGGAGTTACACTGTTTTTTGAAACTCGTATACCTCACTTTGCATTGGCGGCTCCTTCACAGATTACGGATGTCAATTCATTTGCAGCACACCAAAAAATTCAAAACACGCAGGATCAGATTCCAAGGGACTTCAAAGAGTTCCAATTTTTGCTTGAAATTATTGTGCCTAACCTTGCATTGGCGGCTCGATCAGGAACTGCTGATGTATAAAAACTCAAAACATGTATGATCAGACTCCAGGTGCCTTCCGAGTGTTACACTTTCATTCTTGAAATTAGCATACATCAACTTACATTGGTGGCTCCATCAGAGATTAATGACTTCAATTCATCTGAAACATTCCTCAAAAATACTAATCATATATGAATCAGTCTCCACGTTTTGACAGGGAGGTACACCTTTTGCTTGAAATTAGTACACCTAACACTGCATTGGCGGATTCATGCCAGATTACTAATGCTAATTCATTTGAAACATTCCTGAAAAAATTGAGAACATGTATTATTTGGAGGCATGTGACTTCATAGAGTAAAACATGTATTTGCTTGAAATTTGTCCACCTCACCCTGCACTGGGGGGTTCATCAGAGATTTATCATGAGAATTCCCGTCTAGCTTTTCTAAAAAATTCATAGAACATAAGGTCACACACCAAGTGACTTCAGAGTGTTACACATTCTTGTTTGAAACTCGAATTCCTCAGCATGCATTTGCGGCACCATCAAATATTACTGATGTCAAATCATCTGCAGCATTCCTAAACATTCAGAACATGTATGATCAGACTCCAAGAGACTTCAGAGAGTAACACTTTTTGATTGAAACTAATATACCTCTCCTTGTATTGGAGGTTCCAGCTGAGATTACTGATGTCAATTCATCTGCAGTATACCAAAAAAACTCAAGATACATATGATCAGGCACGAAGTGTCTTCAGAGAGTGACACAATTTGCTTGATTTTTGCATGCCTCTCCTTGCTGTGGCAGCTTCACCGGAGATTAAAGATCTCAATTCATCTGCAAGATTCCTAAAAAAATGATATCATGTATGATCAGACTCCAAGTGAGTTCAGAGAGTTACACATTTTCCAAGATATTCGAATAATACTCCTCGCAGGGGCAGCTTCCTCCGAGATTAAAGATACCTATTCATCTACAACATTCCTAAGAAAAAGAAATCATGTATGGTCCGACACCAGGTGGCCTCAGAGAGTAGCAGATTTGATTGAAAGAAATGTACCTCACCTTGTGTTGGAGGATACAGCAGAGATAATTGATGTCACTTCATCTCCTGTACACCTAAAATACTGAAAATACATATGATCAGACTCAAAGTGAATTCAGAGAGTTACACATTTTACTTGCTATTCATACACCTATACTTGCAGTGGCCGCTTCATCAGAGATTAATGAACTCAATTCATCTGCAACATTCCTAAAAAAATGAAATCACTTATGATCACACACTAAGAGGCTTCAGAGAGGTACACTTTTTGCTTGAAATAAGTATACCTCACCTTATATTGGTGGATTCGGGTGAGATTACTAATCACAATGCATTTGCAACATTCCTTAAAATATCAAAATGTATAGAATCAGACTCCCAGTGACTTGAGAGAGTTAGACGTTATTGCTTGATATGAATACTCCTCACTTTGCAATGAGGGATCCATCAGAGATTTCTGATGCCATTTCATCCTCAGCATATCTTAAAATACAAAACATGTATGATTAGTCCATAAATGAACTCAAAATGGTACACATTTTTGCTTGAAACTCGTATGCCTCACCTTGCGTTGGCGGAACCATCAAATATTACTGAAATCAAATCATCTGCAGCATTCTTTATATATTCTAAACATGTATGATCAGACTCCAAGTGACTTCAGAGAGTTACACTTTTTCCTTGAAATTAGCATACCTCGGCTTGCATTGGAGGATCCATCAGAGATTACTGATGTCAACTCATCTGCTATATTTCTAAAACGATCAAAGGACATGTGATAAGACTACAGGTGACTTAAGTGTGTTACCCTCTTCCTTGAAACTCGTATACCTCACTTTGCATTGGCGTCTCTTTCACAGATTACGAATATCAATTCATTTGCAGCACACCCAGAAGATTCTGAACACGTATGATCAGACTCCAAGGGACTTCAAAGAGTTACAATTTTTGCTTGAAATTAGTATGCCTAACCTTGCATTGGCGGCTCGATCAGGGACTGCTGATGTAATTTCAGCAGAAGCAGTTGTAAAAACTCAAAACATGTATGATCAGACTCCAGGTGACTTCCGAGTGTTACACTTTCATTCTTGAAATTAGTACACGTCACCTTACGTTGGTGGCTCCATCAATGAGAGATTAATGATCTCAAATCATCTGCAGCATTCCTAAAAATTGAGAACATGTATGATCAGACTCCAAGAGACTTCAGAGAGTAACACTTTTTGATTGAAACTAATATACCTCTCCTTGTATTGGGGGTTCCAGCTGAGATTACTGATGTCAATTCATCTGCAGTATACCAAAAAAACTCAAGATACATATGATCAGGGACGAAGTGACTTCAGGGAGTTACACATTTTACTTTATTTTTGCATACCTCTCCTTGCTGTGGCAGCTTCAACAGAGATTAACTATCTCAATTCATCTGCAACATTCCTAAAGAAATGAAATCATGTATGATCAGACTCCAAGTGAGTTCAGAGAGTTACACAATTTCCTAGATATTCGAATAATACTCCTTGCAGTTGCAGCTTTCTCCGAGATAAAGATATCAATTCATCTACATTACTAAGAAAAAGAATCATGTATGGTCCGACACCAGGTGACCTTAGAGTGTAACAGTTTTGATTGGAAGAAATATACCGCCCCTTGTGTTGGAGGATCCAGCATAGATAAGTGATGTCATTTCACCTGCTGTACACCTAAAAAAGTGAAAATACGTATGATGAGACACAAAGTTAATTCAGAGATTTACACATTTTACTTGAAATTCGTACACCTTTACTTGCAATGGCAGCTTAATTTGTGATTAATTATCTCAATTCATCTGCAACATCAATAAAACAATGAAATCACGTATGATCTGTCTCCAAGAGACTTCAGAGTTTTACACTTTTTGCTTGAAATAAGTATACCTTACCTTATTTTGGTGGATTCAGGTAAGATTACTAAACACAATGCATTTGCAACATTCCTAAAAATTTCAAAATATATATGATCAGACTCCAAGTGACTTGAGAGAGTTAGACGCTATTGCTTTATATGAATACACCTCACTTTGTACTGTGGGATCCATCAGAGATTTCCGATGTCATTTCATCTGCAGGATATCTTAAAATTCAAAACATGTATGATTAGTCTGCAAATGAATTCAAAATGTTACACATTTTTGCTTGAAACTCATATGCCTCACCTTGCGTTGGTCGTACCATCAAATATTACTGAAATCTAATCGTCTGCAACATTCCTAAAATATTCTAAACATGTATGATCAGACTCCAACTGACTTCAGAGAGTTACACATTTTGCTTGAAATTAGCATAACTCGGCTTGCATTGGTGGATCCATCAGAGATTACTGATGTCAACTCATCTGCCGTATTTCTAAAACCATCATAGGACGTGTGATAAGACTACAGGTGACTTCGGTGTGTTACCCTTCTTGCTTGAAACTTGTATACCTCACTTTGCATTGGCGGCTCCTTCACAGATTACTGATATCAATTCATTTGCAGCACACCTAAAAAATTCCAAACACGTATGATCAGACTCCAAGAGACTTCAAAGAGTTACAATTTTTGCTTGAAATTAGTATGATTAACTTTACATTGGTGGCTCGATCAGGGTCTGCTGATGTAAGTTCATCAGCAGAAGTTGTAAAAACTCAAAACATGTATGATCAGACTCCAGGGACCTTCCGAGTGTTACACTTTCATTCTTGAAATTAGTATCTGTCACCTTACATTGGTGTCTCCGTCAGAGATTAATGTTCTCAATTCATTTGTAACATTTCTCAAAAATACTAATCATATATGAATCAGTCTCCACATTGTTACAGGGAGGTACACCTTTTGCTTGAATTTAGTACACCTAACACGCATTGGCGGATTCATGTTAGATTACTAATGTTAATTCATTTGCAACATTCCTGAAAAATTGAGAACATGTGTCATCAGTCAGCAAGTGACTTCAGAGTGTAAAACATGTATTTGCTTGAAATTTGTCTACCTCACCGTGCACTGGTGGGTCCATCAGAGATTTCTCATGTCAACTCATGTCCAGCATTTCTGAAAAATTCAAAGCTCATAAGGTCAGACGCCAAATGACTTCAGAGTTATACATTTTTGCTTGATACTCGAATGCCTCCACATGCATTTGCCTCAGCATGAATTGGCGGCACCATCAAATATTACTGATATCAAATCATCTGCAGCATTCCTAAAAATTCAGAACATGTATGATCAGACTCCAAGAGACTTCAGAGAGTAACGCTTTTTGATTGAAAGTAATATACCTCTCCTTGTATTGGAGGTTCCAGCTGAGATTACTGATGTCAATTCATCTGCAGTATACCAAAAAAACTCAAAATACATATGATCATTCACCAAGTGACTTTAGAGAGTTGCACATTTTGCTTGATTTTTGCATACCTCTCCTTGTTTTGGAGCTTCACCAGAGATTAAAGATCTCAATTAATCTGCAACATTCCTAAAGAAATGAAATCATGCATCATCTGACTCCAAGTGAGTTCAGAGAGTTACATAGTTTCCAAGATATTCAAATAATACTCCTCACAGTGGCAGCTTCCTCCGAGATTAAAGATATCTATTCATTACAACATTCCTAAGAAAAAGAAATCATATATTGTCCGACTCCGTGTGACATCAGAGAGTAGCACTTTTGATTGAAAGTAATGTACTTCCCCCTGTATTGGAGGATCCCGCAGAGATTAATGATGTCATTTCTTCTGCAGTGTTCCAATAAAACTATAAATAAATATGGTCAGTCACCAAGTGAATTCAGATAGTTACACATTTTGCTTGATATTCGTACACCTGTCCTTGCAGTTTCAGCTTCATCAGAGATTAATGATCTCAATTCATCTTCTACATTCCTAAAATAATGAAATCATGTATGATCAGACTCCAAGTGACTTCAGTGAGGTACACTTTTTGCTTGATGTAAGTATACCTCACCTTACGTTGGTGTATTCAGGTGTGATTACTAATCACAATGCATTTGCAACATTCCAGAAATTTCAAAGTATATGTGATCAGATTCCAAGTGACTTGAGAGAGTTTGATGTTATTGCTTGATATGATTTCACCTCACTTTGCACTGAGGGATCCATCAGAGATTACTGATGTCATTTCATCTGCAACATTTCTTAAAATTCAAAACATGTATGATTAGTCCCCAAATGAATTCAAAATGTTACACATTTTTGCTTGAAACTCGTATGCCTCACCTTGCATTGGTGGAACCATCAAATATTACTGAAATCAAATCGTCTGTAACTTTCCTATAATATTCTAGACATGTATGATCAGTCTCCAAGTGAGTTCAGAGAGTTACACTTTTTTCTTTGAAATCAGCATAACTCGGCTTGCATTGGAGGATGCATCAGAGATTGCTGATGTCAACTCAACTGCTATACTTCTAAATCCATCAAAGGACGTGTGATAAGACTACAGGTGACTTCAGGGAGTTACACTGTTTCTTGAAACTCGTATACCTCACTTTGCATTGGCGGCTCCTTCACAGATTACGGATGTCAATTCATTTGCAGCACACCAAAAAATTCAAAACACGCAGGATCAGATTCCAAGGGACTTCAAAGAGTTCCAATTTTTGCTTGAAATTATTGTGCCTAACCTTGCATTGGCGGCTCGATCAGGAACTGCTGATGTATAAAAACTCAAAACATGTATGATCAGACTCCAGGTGCCTTCCGAGTGTTACACTTTCATTCTTGAAATTAGCATACATCAACTTACATTGGTGGCTCCATCAGAGATTAATGACTTCAATTCATCTGAAACATTCCTCAAAAATACTAATCATATATGAATCAGTCTCCACGTTTTGACAGGGAGGTACACCTTTTGCTTGAAATTAGTACACCTAACACTGCATTGGCGGATTCATGCCAGATTACTAATGCTAATTCATTTGAAACATTCCTGAAAAAATTGAGAACATGTATTATTTGGAGGCATGTGACTTCATAGAGTAAAACATGTATTTGCTTGAAATTTGTCCACCTCACCCTGCACTGGGGGGTTCATCAGAGATTTATCATGAGAATTCCCGTCTAGCTTTTCTAAAAAATTCATAGAACATAAGGTCACACACCAAGTGACTTCAGAGTGTTACACATTCTTGTTTGAAACTCGAATTCCTCAGCATGCATTTGCGGCACCATCAAATATTACTGATGTCAAATCATCTGCAGCATTCCTAAACATTCAGAACATGTATGATCAGACTCCAAGAGACTTCAGAGAGTAACACTTTTTGATTGAAACTAATATACCTCTCCTTGTATTGGAGGTTCCAGCTGAGATTACTGATGTCAATTCATCTGCAGTATACCAAAAAAACTCAAGATACATATGAACAGGCACGAAGTGTCTTCAGAGAGTGACACAATTTGCTTGATTTTTGCATGCCTCTCCTTGCTGTGGCAGCTTCACCGGAGATTAAAGATCTCAATTCATCTGCAAGATTCCTAAAAAAATGATATCATGTATGATCAGACTCCAAGTGAGTTCAGAGAGTTACACATTTTCCAAGATATTCGAATAATACTCCTCGCAGGGGCAGCTTCCTCCGAGATTAAAGATACCTATTCATCTACAACATTCCTAAGAAAAAGAAATCATGTATGGTCCGACACCAGGTGGCCTCAGAGAGTAGCAGATTTGATTGAAAGAAATGTACCTCACCTTGTGTTGGAGGATACAGCAGAGATAATTGATGTCACTTCATCTCCTGTACACCTAAAATACTGAAAATACATATGATCAGACTCAAAGTGAATTCAGAGAGTTACACATTTTACTTGCTATTCATACACCTATACTTGCAGTGGCCGCTTCATCAGAGATTAATGAACTCAATTCATCTGCAACATTCCTAAAAAAATGAAATCACTTATGATCACACACTAAGAGGCTTCAGAGAGGTACACTTTTTGCTTGAAATAAGTATACCTCACCTTATATTGGTGGATTCGGGTGAGATTACTAATCACAATGCATTTGCAACATTCCTTAAAATATCAAAATGTATAGAATCAGACTCCCAGTGACTTGAGAGAGTTAGACGTTATTGCTTGATATGAATACTCCTCACTTTGCAATGAGGGATCCATCAGAGATTTCTGATGCCATTTCATCCGCAGCATATCTTAAAATACAAAACATGTATGATTAGTCCATAAATGAACTCAAAATGGTACACATTTTTGCTTGAAACTCGTATGCCTCACCTTGCGTTGGCGGAACCATCAAATATTACTGAAATCAAATCATCTGCAGCATTCTTTATATATTCTAAACATGTATGATCAGACTCCAAGTGACTTCAGAGAGTTACACTTTTTCCTTGAAATTAGCATACCTCGGCTTGCATTGGAGGATCCATCAGAGATTACTGATGTCAACTCATCTGCTATATTTCTAAAACGATCAAAGGACATGTGATAAGACTACAGGTGACTTAAGTGTGTTACCCTCTTCCTTGAAACTCGTATACCTCACTTTGCATTGGCGTCTCTTTCACAGATTACGGATATCAATTCATTTGCAGCACACCTAAAAGATTCTGAACACGTATGATCAGACTCCAAGGGACTTCAAAGAGTTACAATTTTTGCTTGAAATTAGTATGCCTAACCTTGCATTGGCGGCTCGATCAGGGACTGCTGATGTAATTTCAGCAGAAGCAGTTGTAAAAACTCAAAACATGTATGATCAGACTCCAGGTGACTTCCGAGTGTTACACTTTCATTCTTGAAATTAGTACACGTCACCTTACGTTGGTGGCTCCATCAATGAGAGATTAATGATCTCAAATCATCTGCAGCATTCCTAAAAATTGAGAACATGTATGATCAGACTCCAAGAGACTTCAGAGAGTAACACTTTTTGATTGAAACTAATATACCTCTCCTTGTATTGGGGGTTCCAGCTGAGATTACTGATGTCAATTCATCTGCAGTATACCAAAAAAACTCAAGATACATATGATCAGGGACGAAGTGACTTCAGGGAGTTACACATTTTACTTTATTTTTGCATACCTCTCCTTGCTGTGGCAGCTTCAACAGAGATTAACTATCTCAATTCATCTGCAACATTCCTAAAGAAATGAAATCATGTATGATCAGACTCCAAGTGAGTTCAGAGAGTTACACAATTTCCTAGATATTCGAATAATACTCCTTGCAGTTGCAGCTTTCTCCGAGATAAAGATATCAATTCATCTACATTACTAAGAAAAAGAATCATGTATGGTCCGACACCAGGTGACCTTAGAGTGTAACAGTTTTGATTGGAAGAAATATACCGCCCCTTGTGTTGGAGGATCCAGCATAGATAAGTGATGTCATTTCACCTGCTGTACACCTAAAAAAGTGAAAATACGTATGATGAGACACAAAGTTAATTCAGAGATTTACACATTTTACTTGAAATTCGTACACCTTTACTTGCAATGGCAGCTTAATTTGTGATTAATTATCTCAATTCATCTGCAACATCAATAAAACAATGAAATCACGTATGATCTGTCTCCAAGAGACTTCAGGGTTTTACACTTTTTGCTTGAAATAAGTATACCTTAAATTATTTTGGTGGATTCAGGTAAGATTACTAAACACAATGCATTTGCAACATTCCTAAAAATTTCAAAATATATATGATCAGACTCCAAGTGACTTGAGAGAGTTAGACGCTATTGCTTTATATGAATACACCTCACTTTGTACTGTGGGATCCATCAGAGATTTCCGATGTCATTTCATCTGCAGGATATCTTAAAATTCAAAACATGTATGATTAGTCTGCAAATGAATTCAAAATGTTACACATTTTTGCTTGAAACTCATATGCCTCACCTTGCGTTGGTCGTACCATCAAATATTACTGAAATCTAATCGTCTGCAACATTCCTAAAATATTCTAAACATGTATGATCAGACTCCAACTGACTTCAGAGAGTTACACATTTTGCTTGAAATTAGCATAACTCGGCTTGCATTGGTGGATCCATCAGAGATTACTGATGTCAACTCATCTGCCGTATTTCTAAAACCATCATAGGACGTGTGATAAGACTACAGGTGACTTCGGTGTGTTACCCTTCTTGCTTGAAACTTGTATACCTCACTTTGCATTGGCGGCTCCTTCACAGATTACTGATATCAATTCATTTGCAGCACACCTAAAAAATTCCAAACACGTATGATCAGACTCCAAGAGACTTCAAAGAGTTACAATTTTTGCTTGAAATTAGTATGATTAACTTTACATTGGTGGCTCGATCAGGGTCTGCTGATGTAAGTTCATCAGCAGAAGTTGTAAAAACTCAAAACATGTATGATCAGACTCCAGGGACCTTCCGAGTGTTACACTTTCATTCTTGAAATTAGTATCTGTCACCTTACATTGGTGTCTCCGTCAGAGATTAATGTTCTCAATTCATTTGTAACATTTCTCAAAAATACTAATCATATATGAATCAGTCTCCACATTGTTACAGGGAGGTACACCTTTTGCTTGAATTTAGTACACCTAACACGCATTGGCGGATTCATGTTAGATTACTAATGTTAATTCATTTGCAACATTCCTGAAAAATTGAGAACATGTGTCATCAGTCAGCAAGTGACTTCAGAGTGTAAAACATGTATTTGCTTGAAATTTGTCTACCTCACCGTGCACTGGTGGGTCCATCAGAGATTTCTCATGTCAACTCATGTCCAGCATTTCTGAAAAATTCAAAGCTCATAAGGTCAGACGCCAAATGACTTCAGAGTTATACATTTTTGCTTGATACTCGAATGCCTCCACATGCATTTTCCTCAGCATGAATTGGCGGCACCATCAAATATTACTGATATCAAATCATCTGCAGCATTCCTAAAAATTCAGAACATGTATGATCAGACTCCAAGAGACTTCAGAGAGTAACGCTTTTTGATTGAAAGTAATATACCTCTCCTTGTATTGGAGGTTCCAGCTGAGATTACTGATGTCAATTCATCTGCAGTATACCAAAAAAACTCAAAATACATATGATCATTCACCAAGTGACTTTAGAGAGTTGCACATTTTGCTTGATTTTTGCATACCTCTCCTTGTTTTGGAGCTTCACCAGAGATTAAAGATCTCAATTAATCTGCAACATTCCTAAAGAAATGAAATCATGCATCATCTGACTCCAAGTGAGTTCAGAGAGTTACATAGTTTCCAAGATATTCAAATAATACTCCTCACAGTGGCAGCTTCCTCCGAGATTAAAGATATCTATTCATTACAACATTCCTAAGAAAAAGAAATCATATATTGTCCGACTCCGTGTGACATCAGAGAGTAGCACTTTTGATTGAAAGTAATGTACTTCCCCCTGTATTGGAGGATCCCGCAGAGATTAATGATGTCATTTCTTCTGCAGTGTTCCAATAAAACTATAAATAAATATGGTCAGTCACCAAGTGAATTCAGATAGTTACACATTTTGCTTGATATTCGTACACCTGTCCTTGCAGTTTCAGCTTCATCAGAGATTAATGATCTCAATTCATCTTCTACATTCCTAAAATAATGAAATCATGTATGATCAGACTCCAAGTGACTTCAGTGAGGTACACTTTTTGCTTGATGTAAGTATACCTCACCTTACGTTGGTGTATTCAGGTGTGATTACTAATCACAATGCATTTGCAACATTCCAGAAATTTCAAAGTATATGTGATCAGATTCCAAGTGACTTGAGAGAGTTTGATGTTATTGCTTGATATGATTTCACCTCACTTTGCACTGAGGGATCCATCAGAGATTACTGATGTCATTTCATCTGCAACATTTCTTAAAATTCAAAACATGTATGATTAGTCCCCAAATGAATTCAAAATGTTACACATTTTTGCTTGAAACTCGTATGCCTCACCTTGCATTGGTGGAACCATCAAATATTACTGAAATCAAATCGTCTGTAACTTTCCTATAATATTCTAGACATGTATGATCAGTCTCCAAGTGAGTTCAGAGAGTTACACTTTTTTCTTTGAAATCAGCATAACTCGGCTTGCATTGGAGGATGCATCAGAGATTGCTGATGTCAACTCAACTGCTATACTTCTAAATCCATCAAAGGACGTGTGATAAGACTACAGGTGACTTCAGGGAGTTACACTGTTTCTTGAAACTCGTATACCTCACTTTGCATTGGCGGCTCCTTCACAGATTACGGATGTCAATTCATTTGCAGCACACCAAAAAATTCAAAACACGCAGGATCAGATTCCAAGGGACTTCAAAGAGTTCCAATTTTTGCTTGAAATTATTGTGCCTAACCTTGCATTGGCGGCTCGATCAGGAACTGCTGATGTATAAAAACTCAAAACATGTATGATCAGACTCCAGGTGCCTTCCGAGTGTTACACTTTCATTCTTGAAATTAGCATACATCAACTTACATTGGTGGCTCCATCAGAGATTAATGACTTCAATTCATCTGAAACATTCCTCAAAAATACTAATCATATATGAATCAGTCTCCACGTTTTGACAGGGAGGTACACCTTTTGCTTGAAATTAGTACACCTAACACTGCATTGGCGGATTCATGCCAGATTACTAATGCTAATTCATTTGAAACATTCCTGAAAAAATTGAGAACATGTATTATTTGGAGGCATGTGACTTCATAGAGTAAAACATGTATTTGCTTGAAATTTGTCCACCTCACCCTGCACTGGGGGGTTCATCAGAGATTTATCATGAGAATTCCCGTCTAGCTTTTCTAAAAAATTCATAGAACATAAGGTCACACACCAAGTGACTTCAGAGTGTTACACATTCTTGTTTGAAACTCGAATTCCTCAGCATGCATTTGCGGCACCATCAAATATTACTGATGTCAAATCATCTGCAGCATTCCTAAACATTCAGAACATGTATGATCAGACTCCAAGAGACTTCAGAGAGTAACACTTTTTGATTGAAACTAATATACCTCTCCTTGTATTGGAGGTTCCAGCTGAGATTACTGATGTCAATTCATCTGCAGTATACCAAAAAAACTCAAGATACATATGAACAGGCACGAAGTGTCTTCAGAGAGTGACACAATTTGCTTGATTTTTGCATGCCTCTCCTTGCTGTGGCAGCTTCACCGGAGATTAAAGATCTCAATTCATCTGCAAGATTCCTAAAAAAATGATATCATGTATGATCAGACTCCAAGTGAGTTCAGAGAGTTACACATTTTCCAAGATATTCGAATAATACTCCTCGCAGGGGCAGCTTCCTCCGAGATTAAAGATACCTATTCATCTACAACATTCCTAAGAAAAAGAAATCATGTATGGTCCGACACCAGGTGGCCTCAGAGAGTAGCAGATTTGATTGAAAGAAATGTACCTCACCTTGTGTTGGAGGATACAGCAGAGATAATTGATGTCACTTCATCTCCTGTACACCTAAAATACTGAAAATACATATGATCAGACTCAAAGTGAATTCAGAGAGTTACACATTTTACTTGCTATTCATACACCTATACTTGCAGTGGCCGCTTCATCAGAGATTAATGAACTCAATTCATCTGCAACATTCCTAAAAAAATGAAATCACTTATGATCACACACTAAGAGGCTTCAGAGAGGTACACTTTTTGCTTGAAATAAGTATACCTCACCTTATATTGGTGGATTCGGGTGAGATTACTAATCACAATGCATTTGCAACATTCCTTAAAATATCAAAATGTATAGAATCAGACTCCCAGTGACTTGAGAGAGTTAGACGTTATTGCTTGATATGAATACTCCTCACTTTGCAATGAGGGATCCATCAGAGATTTCTGATGCCATTTCATCCGCAGCATATCTTAAAATACAAAACATGTATGATTAGTCCATAAATGAACTCAAAATGGTACACATTTTTGCTTGAAACTCGTATGCCTCACCTTGCGTTGGCGGAACCATCAAATATTACTGAAATCAAATCATCTGCAGCATTCTTTATATATTCTAAACATGTATGATCAGACTCCAAGTGACTTCAGAGAGTTACACTTTTTCCTTGAAATTAGCATACCTCGGCTTGCATTGGAGGATCCATCAGAGATTACTGATGTCAACTCATCTGCTATATTTCTAAAACGATCAAAGGACATGTGATAAGACTACAGGTGACTTAAGTGTGTTACCCTCTTCCTTGAAACTCGTATACCTCACTTTGCATTGGCGTCTCTTTCACAGATTACGGATATCAATTCATTTGCAGCACACCTAAAAGATTCTGAACACGTATGATCAGACTCCAAGGGACTTCAAAGAGTTACAATTTTTGCTTGAAATTAGTATGCCTAACCTTGCATTGGCGGCTCGATCAGGGACTGCTGATGTAATTTCAGCAGAAGCAGTTGTAAAAACTCAAAACATGTATGATCAGACTCCAGGTGACTTCCGAGTGTTACACTTTCATTCTTGAAATTAGTACACGTCACCTTACGTTGGTGGCTCCATCAATGAGAGATTAATGATCTCAAATCATCTGCAGCATTCCTAAAAATTGAGAACATGTATGATCAGACTCCAAGAGACTTCAGAGAGTAACACTTTTTGATTGAAACTAATATACCTCTCCTTGTATTGGGGGTTCCAGCTGAGATTACTGATGTCAATTCATCTGCAGTATACCAAAAAAACTCAAGATACATATGATCAGGGACGAAGTGACTTCAGGGAGTTACACATTTTACTTTATTTTTGCATACCTCTCCTTGCTGTGGCAGCTTCAACAGAGATTAACTATCTCAATTCATCTGCAACATTCCTAAAGAAATGAAATCATGTATGATCAGACTCCAAGTGAGTTCAGAGAGTTACACAATTTCCTAGATATTCGAATAATACTCCTTGCAGTTGCAGCTTTCTCCGAGATAAAGATATCAATTCATCTACATTACTAAGAAAAAGAATCATGTATGGTCCGACACCAGGTGACCTTAGAGTGTAACAGTTTTGATTGGAAGAAATATACCGCCCCTTGTGTTGGAGGATCCAGCATAGATAAGTGATGTCATTTCACCTGCTGTACACCTAAAAAAGTGAAAATACGTATGATGAGACACAAAGTTAATTCAGAGATTTACACATTTTACTTGAAATTCGTACACCTTTACTTGCAATGGCAGCTTAATTTGTGATTAATTATCTCAATTCATCTGCAACATCAATAAAACAATGAAATCACGTATGATCTGTCTCCAAGAGACTTCAGGGTTTTACACTTTTTGCTTGAAATAAGTATACCTTAAATTATTTTGGTGGATTCAGGTAAGATTACTAAACACAATGCATTTGCAACATTCCTAAAAATTTCAAAATATATATGATCAGACTCCAAGTGACTTGAGAGAGTTAGACGCTATTGCTTTATATGAATACACCTCACTTTGTACTGTGGGATCCATCAGAGATTTCCGATGTCATTTCATCTGCAGGATATCTTAAAATTCAAAACATGTATGATTAGTCTGCAAATGAATTCAAAATGTTACACATTTTTGCTTGAAACTCATATGCCTCACCTTGCGTTGGTCGTACCATCAAATATTACTGAAATCTAATCGTCTGCAACATTCCTAAAATATTCTAAACATGTATGATCAGACTCCAACTGACTTCAGAGAGTTACACATTTTGCTTGAAATTAGCATAACTCGGCTTGCATTGGTGGATCCATCAGAGATTACTGATGTCAACTCATCTGCCGTATTTCTAAAACCATCATAGGACGTGTGATAAGACTACAGGTGACTTCGGTGTGTTACCCTTCTTGCTTGAAACTTGTATACCTCACTTTGCATTGGCGGCTCCTTCACAGATTACTGATATCAATTCATTTGCAGCACACCTAAAAAATTCCAAACACGTATGATCAGACTCCAAGAGACTTCAAAGAGTTACAATTTTTGCTTGAAATTAGTATGATTAACTTTACATTGGTGGCTCGATCAGGGTCTGCTGATGTAAGTTCATCAGCAGAAGTTGTAAAAACTCAAAACATGTATGATCAGACTCCAGGGACCTTCCGAGTGTTACACTTTCATTCTTGAAATTAGTATCTGTCACCTTACATTGGTGTCTCCGTCAGAGATTAATGTTCTCAATTCATTTGTAACATTTCTCAAAAATACTAATCATATATGAATCAGTCTCCACATTGTTACAGGGAGGTACACCTTTTGCTTGAATTTAGTACACCTAACACGCATTGGCGGATTCATGTTAGATTACTAATGTTAATTCATTTGCAACATTCCTGAAAAATTGAGAACATGTGTCATCAGTCAGCAAGTGACTTCAGAGTGTAAAACATGTATTTGCTTGAAATTTGTCTACCTCACCGTGCACTGGTGGGTCCATCAGAGATTTCTCATGTCAACTCATGTCCAGCATTTCTGAAAAATTCAAAGCTCATAAGGTCAGACGCCAAATGACTTCAGAGTTATACATTTTTGCTTGATACTCGAATGCCTCCACATGCATTTTCCTCAGCATGAATTGGCGGCACCATCAAATATTACTGATATCAAATCATCTGCAGCATTCCTAAAAATTCAGAACATGTATGATCAGACTCCAAGAGACTTCAGAGAGTAACGCTTTTTGATTGAAAGTAATATACCTCTCCTTGTATTGGAGGTTCCAGCTGAGATTACTGATGTCAATTCATCTGCAGTATACCAAAAAAACTCAAAATACATATGATCATTCACCAAGTGACTTTAGAGAGTTGCACATTTTGCTTGATTTTTGCATACCTCTCCTTGTTTTGGAGCTTCACCAGAGATTAAAGATCTCAATTAATCTGCAACATTCCTAAAGAAATGAAATCATGCATCATCTGACTCCAAGTGAGTTCAGAGAGTTACATAGTTTCCAAGATATTCAAATAATACTCCTCACAGTGGCAGCTTCCTCCGAGATTAAAGATATCTATTCATTACAACATTCCTAAGAAAAAGAAATCATATATTGTCCGACTCCGTGTGACATCAGAGAGTAGCACTTTTGATTGAAAGTAATGTACTTCCCCCTGTATTGGAGGATCCCGCAGAGATTAATGATGTCATTTCTTCTGCAGTGTTCCAATAAAACTATAAATAAATATGGTCAGTCACCAAGTGAATTCAGATAGTTACACATTTTGCTTGATATTCGTACACCTGTCCTTGCAGTTTCAGCTTCATCAGAGATTAATGATCTCAATTCATCTTCTACATTCCTAAAATAATGAAATCATGTATGATCAGACTCCAAGTGACTTCAGTGAGGTACACTTTTTGCTTGATGTAAGTATACCTCACCTTACGTTGGTGTATTCAGGTGTGATTACTAATCACAATGCATTTGCAACATTCCAGAAATTTCAAAGTATATGTGATCAGATTCCAAGTGACTTGAGAGAGTTTGATGTTATTGCTTGATATGATTTCACCTCACTTTGCACTGAGGGATCCATCAGAGATTACTGATGTCATTTCATCTGCAACATTTCTTAAAATTCAAAACATGTATGATTAGTCCCCAAATGAATTCAAAATGTTACACATTTTTGCTTGAAACTCGTATGCCTCACCTTGCATTGGTGGAACCATCAAATATTACTGAAATCAAATCGTCTGTAACTTTCCTATAATATTCTAGACATGTATGATCAGTCTCCAAGTGAGTTCAGAGAGTTACACTTTTTTCTTTGAAATCAGCATAACTCGGCTTGCATTGGAGGATGCATCAGAGATTGCTGATGTCAACTCAACTGCTATACTTCTAAATCCATCAAAGGACGTGTGATAAGACTACAGGTGACTTCAGGGAGTTACACTGTTTCTTGAAACTCGTATACCTCACTTTGCATTGGCGGCTCCTTCACAGATTACGGATGTCAATTCATTTGCAGCACACCAAAAAATTCAAAACACGCAGGATCAGATTCCAAGGGACTTCAAAGAGTTCCAATTTTTGCTTGAAATTATTGTGCCTAACCTTGCATTGGCGGCTCGATCAGGAACTGCTGATGTATAAAAACTCAAAACATGTATGATCAGACTCCAGGTGCCTTCCGAGTGTTACACTTTCATTCTTGAAATTAGCATACATCAACTTACATTGGTGGCTCCATCAGAGATTAATGACTTCAATTCATCTGAAACATTCCTCAAAAATACTAATCATATATGAATCAGTCTCCAAGTTTTGACAGGGAGGTACACCTTTTGCTTGAAATTAGTACACCTAACACTGCATTGGCGGATTCATGCCAGATTACTAATGCTAATTCATTTGAAACATTCCTGAAAAAATTGAGAACATGTATTATTTGGAGGCATGTGACTTCATAGAGTAAAACATGTATTTGCTTGAAATTTGTCCACCTCACCCTGCACTGGGGGGTTCATCAGAGATTTATCATGAGAATTCCCGTCTAGCTTTTCTAAAAAATTCATAGAACATAAGGTCACACACCAAGTGACTTCAGAGTGTTACACATTCTTGTTTGAAACTCGAATTCCTCAGCATGCATTTGCGGCACCATCAAATATTACTGATGTCAAATCATCTGCAGCATTCCTAAACATTCAGAACATGTATGATCAGACTCCAAGAGACTTCAGAGAGTAACACTTTTTGATTGAAACTAATATACCTCTCCTTGTATTGGAGGTTCCAGCTGAGATTACTGATGTCAATTCATCTGCAGTATACCAAAAAAACTCAAGATACATATGAACAGGCACGAAGTGTCTTCAGAGAGTGACACAATTTGCTTGATTTTTGCATGCCTCTCCTTGCTGTGGCAGCTTCACCGGAGATTAAAGATCTCAATTCATCTGCAAGATTCCTAAAAAAATGATATCATGTATGATCAGACTCCAAGTGAGTTCAGAGAGTTACACATTTTCCAAGATATTCGAATAATACTCCTCGCAGGGGCAGCTTCCTCCGAGATTAAAGATACCTATTCATCTACAACATTCCTAAGAAAAAGAAATCATGTATGGTCCGACACCAGGTGGCCTCAGAGAGTAGCAGATTTGATTGAAAGAAATGTACCTCACCTTGTGTTGGAGGATACAGCAGAGATAATTGATGTCACTTCATCTCCTGTACACCTAAAATACTGAAAATACATATGATCAGACTCAAAGTGAATTCAGAGAGTTACACATTTTACTTGCTATTCATACACCTATACTTGCAGTGGCCGCTTCATCAGAGATTAATGAACTCAATTCATCTGCAACATTCCTAAAAAAATGAAATCACTTATGATCACACACTAAGAGGCTTCAGAGAGGTACACTTTTTGCTTGAAATAAGTATACCTCACCTTATATTGGTGGATTCGGGTGAGATTACTAATCACAATGCATTTGCAACATTCCTTAAAATATCAAAATGTATAGAATCAGACTCCCAGTGACTTGAGAGAGTTAGACGTTATTGCTTGATATGAATACTCCTCACTTTGCAATGAGGGATCCATCAGAGATTTCTGATGCCATTTCATCCTCAGCATATCTTAAAATACAAAACATGTATGATTAGTCCATAAATGAACTCAAAATGGTACACATTTTTGCTTGAAACTCGTATGCCTCACCTTGCGTTGGCGGAACCATCAAATATTACTGAAATCAAATCATCTGCAGCATTCTTTATATATTCTAAACATGTATGATCAGACTCCAAGTGACTTCAGAGAGTTACACTTTTTCCTTGAAATTAGCATACCTCGGCTTGCATTGGAGGATCCATCAGAGATTACTGATGTCAACTCATCTGCTATATTTCTAAAACGATCAAAGGACATGTGATAAGACTACAGGTGACTTAAGTGTGTTACCCTCTTCCTTGAAACTCGTATACCTCACTTTGCATTGGCGTCTCTTTCACAGATTACGAATATCAATTCATTTGCAGCACACCCAGAAGATTCTGAACACGTATGATCAGACTCCAAGGGACTTCAAAGAGTTACAATTTTTGCTTGAAATTAGTATGCCTAACCTTGCATTGGCGGCTCGATCAGGGACTGCTGATGTAATTTCAGCAGAAGCAGTTGTAAAAACTCAAAACATGTATGATCAGACTCCAGGTGACTTCCGAGTGTTACACTTTCATTCTTGAAATTAGTACACGTCACCTTACGTTGGTGGCTCCATCAATGAGAGATTAATGATCTCAAATCATCTGCAGCATTCCTAAAAATTGAGAACATGTATGATCAGACTCCAAGAGACTTCAGAGAGTAACACTTTTTGATTGAAACTAATATACCTCTCCTTGTATTGGGGGTTCCAGCTGAGATTACTGATGTCAATTCATCTGCAGTATACCAAAAAAACTCAAGATACATATGATCAGGGACGAAGTGACTTCAGGGAGTTACACATTTTACTTTATTTTTGCATACCTCTCCTTGCTGTGGCAGCTTCAACAGAGATTAACTATCTCAATTCATCTGCAACATTCCTAAAGAAATGAAATCATGTATGATCAGACTCCAAGTGAGTTCAGAGAGTTACACAATTTCCTAGATATTCGAATAATACTCCTTGCAGTTGCAGCTTTCTCCGAGATAAAGATATCAATTCATCTACATTACTAAGAAAAAGAATCATGTATGGTCCGACACCAGGTGACCTTAGAGTGTAACAGTTTTGATTGGAAGAAATATACCGCCCCTTGTGTTGGAGGATCCAGCATAGATAAGTGATGTCATTTCACCTGCTGTACACCTAAAAAAGTGAAAATACGTATGATGAGACACAAAGTTAATTCAGAGATTTACACATTTTACTTGAAATTCGTACACCTTTACTTGCAATGGCAGCTTAATTTGTGATTAATTATCTCAATTCATCTGCAACATCAATAAAACAATGAAATCACGTATGATCTGTCTCCAAGAGACTTCAGAGTTTTACACTTTTTGCTTGAAATAAGTATACCTTACCTTATTTTGGTGGATTCAGGTAAGATTACTAAACACAATGCATTTGCAACATTCCTAAAAATTTCAAAATATATATGATCAGACTCCAAGTGACTTGAGAGAGTTAGACGCTATTGCTTTATATGAATACACCTCACTTTGTACTGTGGGATCCATCAGAGATTTCCGATGTCATTTCATCTGCAGGATATCTTAAAATTCAAAACATGTATGATTAGTCTGCAAATGAATTCAAAATGTTACACATTTTTGCTTGAAACTCATATGCCTCACCTTGCGTTGGTCGTACCATCAAATATTACTGAAATCTAATCGTCTGCAACATTCCTAAAATATTCTAAACATGTATGATCAGACTCCAACTGACTTCAGAGAGTTACACATTTTGCTTGAAATTAGCATAACTCGGCTTGCATTGGTGGATCCATCAGAGATTACTGATGTCAACTCATCTGCCGTATTTCTAAAACCATCATAGGACGTGTGATAAGACTACAGGTGACTTCGGTGTGTTACCCTTCTTGCTTGAAACTTGTATACCTCACTTTGCATTGGCGGCTCCTTCACAGATTACTGATATCAATTCATTTGCAGCACACCTAAAAAATTCCAAACACGTATGATCAGACTCCAAGAGACTTCAAAGAGTTACAATTTTTGCTTGAAATTAGTATGATTAACTTTACATTGGTGGCTCGATCAGGGTCTGCTGATGTAAGTTCATCAGCAGAAGTTGTAAAAACTCAAAACATGTATGATGAGACTCCAGGGACCTTCCGAGTGTTACACTTTCATTCTTGAAATTAGTATCTGTCACCTTACATTGGTGTCTCCGTCAGAGATTAATGTTCTCAATTCATTTGTAACATTTCTCAAAAATACTAATCATATATGAATCAGTCTCCACATTGTTACAGGGAGGTACACCTTTTGCTTGAATTTAGTACACCTAACACGCATTGGCGGATTCATGTTAGATTACTAATGTTAATTCATTTGCAACATTCCTGAAAAATTGAGAACATGTGTCATCAGTCAGCAAGTGACTTCAGAGTGTAAAACATGTATTTGCTTGAAATTTGTCTACCTCACCGTGCACTGGTGGGTCCATCAGAGATTTCTCATGTCAACTCATGTCCAGCATTTCTGAAAAATTCAAAGCTCATAAGGTCAGACGCCAAATGACTTCAGAGTTATACATTTTTGCTTGATACTCGAATGCCTCCACATGCATTTTCCTCAGCATGAATTGGCGGCACCATCAAATATTACTGATATCAAATCATCTGCAGCATTCCTAAAAATTCAGAACATGTATGATCAGACTCCAAGAGACTTCAGAGAGTAACGCTTTTTGATTGAAAGTAATATACCTCTCCTTGTATTGGAGGTTCCAGCTGAGATTACTGATGTCAATTCATCTGCAGTATACCAAAAAAACTCAAAATACATATGATCATTCACCAAGTGACTTTAGAGAGTTGCACATTTTGCTTGATTTTTGCATACCTCTCCTTGTTTTGGAGCTTCACCAGAGATTAAAGATCTCAATTAATCTGCAACATTCCTAAAGAAATGAAATCATGCATCATCTGACTCCAAGTGAGTTCAGAGAGTTACATAGTTTCCAAGATATTCAAATAATACTCCTCACAGTGGCAGCTTCCTCCGAGATTAAAGATATCTATTCATTACAACATTCCTAAGAAAAAGAAATCATATATTGTCCGACTCCGTGTGACATCAGAGAGTAGCACTTTTGATTGAAAGTAATGTACTTCCCCCTGTATTGGAGGATCCCGCAGAGATTAATGATGTCATTTCTTCTGCAGTGTTCCAATAAAACTATAAATAAATATGGTCAGTCACCAAGTGAATTCAGATAGTTACACATTTTGCTTGATATTCGTACACCTGTCCTTGCAGTTTCAGCTTCATCAGAGATTAATGATCTCAATTCATCTTCTACATTCCTAAAATAATGAAATCATGTATGATCAGACTCCAAGTGACTTCAGTGAGGTACACTTTTTGCTTGATGTAAGTATACCTCACCTTACGTTGGTGTATTCAGGTGTGATTACTAATCACAATGCATTTGCAACATTCCAGAAATTTCAAAGTATATGTGATCAGATTCCAAGTGACTTGAGAGAGTTTGATGTTATTGCTTGATATGATTTCACCTCACTTTGCACTGAGGGATCCATCAGAGATTACTGATGTCATTTCATCTGCAACATTTCTTAAAATTCAAAACATGTATGATTAGTCCCCAAATGAATTCAAAATGTTACACATTTTTGCTTGAAACTCGTATGCCTCACCTTGCATTGGTGGAACCATCAAATATTACTGAAATCAAATCGTCTGTAACTTTCCTATAATATTCTAGACATGTATGATCAGTCTCCAAGTGAGTTCAGAGAGTTACACTTTTTTCTTTGAAATCAGCATAACTCGGCTTGCATTGGAGGATGCATCAGAGATTGCTGATGTCAACTCAACTGCTATACTTCTAAATCCATCAAAGGACGTGTGATAAGACTACAGGTGACTTCAGGGAGTTACACTGTTTTTTGAAACTCGTATACCTCACTTTGCATTGGCGGCTCCTTCACAGATTACGGATGTCAATTCATTTGCAGCACACCAAAAAATTCAAAACACGCAGGATCAGATTCCAAGGGACTTCAAAGAGTTCCAATTTTTGCTTGAAATTATTGTGCCTAACCTTGCATTGGCGGCTCGATCAGGAACTGCTGATGTAAGTACATCAGCAGCAGTTGTAAAAACTCAAAACATGTATGATCAGACTCCAGGTGCCTTCCGAGTGTTACACTTTCATTCTTGAAATTAGTATACATCAACTTACATTGGTGGCTCCATCAGAGATTAATGATTTCAATTCATCTGTAACATTCCTAAAAAATACTAATCATATATGAATCAGTCTCCACGTTTTGACAGGGAGGTACACCTTTTGCTTGAAATTAGTACACCTAACACTGCATTGGCGGATTCATGCCAGATTACTAATGCTAATTCATTTGAAACATTCCTGAAAAAATTGAGAACATGTATTATTTGGAGGCATGTGACTTCATAGAGTAAAACATGTATTTGCTTGAAATTTGTCCACCTCACCCTGCACTGGGGGGTCCATCAGAGATTTATCATGAGAATTCCCGTCTAGCTTTTCTAAAAAATTCATAGAACATAAGGTCACACACCAAGTGACTTCAGAGTGTTACACATTCTTGTTTGAAACTCGAATGCCTCAACATGCATTTGCGGCACCATCAAATATTACTGATGTCAATTCATCTGCAGCATTCCTAAAAATTCAGAACATGTATGATCAGACTCCAAGAGACTTCAGAGAGTAACACTTTTTGATTGAAACTAATATACCTCTCCTTGTATTGGAGGTTCCAGCTGAGATTACTGATGTCAATTCATCTGCAGTATACCAAAAAAACTCAAGATACATATGATCAGGCACGAAGTGTCTTCAGAGAGTGACACAATTTGCTTGATTTTTGCATGCCTCTCCTTGCTGTGGCAGCTTCACCGGAGATTAAAGATCTCAATTCATCTGCAAGATTCCTAAAAAAATGATATCATGTATGATCAGACTCCAAGTGAGTTCAGAGAGTTACAGATTTTCCAAGATATTCGAGTAATACTCCTCGCAGGGGCAGCTTCCTCCGAGATTAAAGATACCTATTCATCTACAACATTCCAAGAAAATGATATCATGTATGGTCCGACACCATTTGACCTCAGAGAGTAACAGTTATGATGGAAAGTAATATACCATCCCTTTTGTTGGAGAATCCAGCAGAGATAAGGGATGCCATATCATCTGCTGTAAACCTAAAAAAGTGAAAATACATATGATCAGACACAAAGTGAATTCAGAGAGTTTCACATTTTACTTGATATTCGTACACCTATACTTGCAGTGGTAGATTCATCAGAGATTAATGAACTCAATTCATCTGCAACATTCCTAAAAAAATGAAATCCCTTATGATCACACTCCAAGAGACTTCAGAGAGGTACACTTTTTTGCTTGAAATAAGTGTACCTCACCTTATATTGGTGTATTCAGGTGAGATTACTAATCGCAATGCAATTGCAATATTCCTAAAAATATCAAAATATTTATGAACAGACTCCAAAGGACTTGAGAGAGTTAGACGTTACTGCTTGATATGAATACTCCTCACTTTGCACGGAGGGATCCATCAGAGATTTCTGATGCCATTTCATCCGAAGCATATCTTAAAATACAAAACATGTATGATTAGTCCAAAAATAAATTCAAAATGCTACACATTTTTGCCTGAATCTCGTATGCCTCACCTTGCGTAGGCGGAACCATCAAATATTACTGAAATCAAATCGTCTGCAGCCTTCCGAAAATATTCTAAACATGTATGATCAGACTCCAGAGACTTCAGAGAGTTACACTTTTTTCTTTGAAATTAGCATAACTCGGCTTGCATTGGAGGATGCATCAGAGATTGCTGATGTCAGCTCAACTGCTATACTTCTAAATCCATCAAAGGACGTGTGATAAGACTACAGGTGACTTCAGGGAGTTACACTGTTTTTTGAAACTCGTATACCTCACTTTGCATTGGCGGCTCCTTCACAGATTACGGATGTCAATTCATTTGCAGCACACCAAAAAATTCAAAACACGCAGGATCAGATTCCAAGGGACTTCAAAGAGTTCCAATTTTTGCTTGAAATTATTGTGCCTAACCTTGCATTGGCGGCTCGATCAGGAACTGCTGATGTAAGTACATCAGCAGCAGTTGTAAAAACTCAAAACATGTATGATCAGACTCCAGGTGTCTTCCGAGTGTTACACTTTCATTCTTGAAATTAGTATACATCAACTTACATTGGTGGCTCCATCAGAGATTAATGACTTCAATTCATCTGAAACATTCCTCAAAAATACTAATCATATATGAATCAGTCTCCACGTTTTGACAGGGAGGTACACCTTTTGCTTGAAATTAGTACACCTAACACTGCATTGGCGGATTCATGCCAGATTACTAATGCTAATTCATTTGAAACATTCTTGAAAAAATTGAGAACATGTATTATTTGGAGGCATGTGACTTCATAGAGTAAAACATGTATTTGCTTGAAATTTGTCCACCTCACCCTGCACTGGGGGGTTCATCAGAGATTTATCATGAGAATTCCCGTCTAGCTTTTCTAAAAAATTCATAGAACATAAGGTCACACACCAAGTGACTTCAGAGTGTTACACATTCTTGTTTGAAACTCGAATGCCTCAGCATGCATTTGCGGCACCATCAAATATTACTGATGTCAATTCATCTGCAGCATTCCTAAAAATTCAGAACATGTATGATCAGACTCCAAGAGACTTCAGAGAGTAACACTTTTTGATTGAAACTAATATACCTCTCCTTGTATTGGGGGTTCCAGCTGAGATTACTGATGTCAATTCATCTGCAGTATACCAAAAAAACTCAAGATACATATGATCAGGCACGAAGTGTCTTCAGAGAGTGACACAATTTGCTTGATTTTTGCATGCCTCTCCTTGCTGTGGCAGCTTCACCGGAGATTAAAGATCTCAATTCATCTGCAAGATTCCTAAAAAAATGATATCATGTATGATCAGACTCCAAGTGAGTTCAGAGAGTTACACATTTTCCAAGATATTCGAATAATACTCCTCGCAGGGGCAGCTTCCTCCGAGATTAAAGATACCTATTCATCTACAACATTCCTAAGAAAAAGAAATCATGTATGGTCCGACACCAGGTGGCCTCAGAGAGTAGCAGATTTGATTGAAAGAAATGTACCTCACCTTGTGTTGGAGGATACAGCAGAGATAATTGATGTCACTTCATCTCCTGTACACCTAAAATACTGAAAATACATATGATCAGACTCAAAGTGAATTCAGAGAGTTACACATTTTACTTGCTATTCATACACCTATACTTGCAGTGGCCGCTTCATCAGAGATTAATGAACTCAATTCATCTGCAACATTCCTAAAAAAATGAAATCACTTATGATCACACACTAAGAGGCTTCAGAGAGGTACACTTTTTGCTTGAAATAAGTATACCTCACCTTATATTGGTGGATTCGGGTGAGATTACTAATCACAATGCATTTGCAACATTCCTTAAAATATCAAAATGTATAGAATCAGACTCCCAGTGACTTGAGAGAGTTAGACGTTATTGCTTGATATGAATACTCCTCACTTTGCAATGAGGGATCCATCAGAGATTTCTGATGCCATTTCATCCGCAGCATATCTTAAAATACAAAACATGTATGATTAGTCCATAAATGAACTCAAAATGGTACACATTTTTGCTTGAAACTCGTATGCCTCACCTTGCGTTGGCGGAACCATCAAATATTACTGAAATCAAATCATCTGCAGCATTCTTTATATATTCTAAACATGTATGATCAGACTCCAAGTGACTTCAGAGAGTTACACTTTTTCCTTGAAATTAGCATACCTCGGCTTGCATTGGAGGATCCATCAGAGATTACTGATGTCAACTCATCTGCTATATTTCTAAAACGATCAAAGGACATGTGATAAGACTACAGGTGACTTAAGTGTGTTACCCTCTTCCTTGAAACTCGTATACCTCACTTTGCATTGGCGTCTCTTTCACAGATTACGAATATCAATTCATTTGCAGCACACCCAGAAGATTCTGAACACGTATGATCAGACTCCAAGGGACTTCAAAGAGTTACAATTTTTGCTTGAAATTAGTATGCCTAACCTTGCATTGGCGGCTCGATCAGGGACTGCTGATGTAATTTCAGCAGAAGCAGTTGTAAAAACTCAAAACATGTATGATCAGACTCCAGGTGACTTCCGAGTGTTACACTTTCATTCTTGAAATTAGTACACGTCACCTTACGTTGGTGGCTCCATCAATGAGAGATTAATGATCTCAAATCATCTGCAGCATTCCTAAAAATTGAGAACATGTATGATCAGACTCCAAGAGACTTCAGAGAGTAACACTTTTTGATTGAAACTAATATACCTCTCCTTGTATTGGGGGTTCCAGCTGAGATTACTGATGTCAATTCATC
This sequence comes from Manis pentadactyla, assembly GCF_030020395.1. Lineage (NCBI taxonomy): Eukaryota > Metazoa > Chordata > Mammalia > Pholidota > Manidae > Manis > Manis pentadactyla. The sequence continues at coordinate 39,580,905 of NC_080031.1, read as the reverse complement.
TGCAGTATACCAAAAAAACTCAAGATACATATGATCAGGGACGAAGTGACTTCAGGGAGTTACACATTTTACTTTATTTTTGCATACCTCTCCTTGCTGTGGCAGCTTCAACAGAGATTAACTATCTCAATTCATCTGCAACATTCCTAAAGAAATGAAATCATGTATGATCAGACTCCAAGTGAGTTCAGAGAGTTACACAATTTCCTAGATATTCGAATAATACTCCTTGCAGTTGCAGCTTTCTCCGAGATAAAGATATCAATTCATCTACATTACTAAGAAAAAGAATCATGTATGGTCCGACACCAGGTGACCTTAGAGTGTAACAGTTTTGATTGGAAGAAATATACCGCCCCTTGTGTTGGAGGATCCAGCATAGATAAGTGATGTCATTTCACCTGCTGTACACCTAAAAAAGTGAAAATACGTATGATGAGACACAAAGTTAATTCAGAGATTTACACATTTTACTTGAAATTCGTACACCTTTACTTGCAATGGCAGCTTAATTTGTGATTAATTATCTCAATTCATCTGCAACATCAATAAAACAATGAAATCACGTATGATCTGTCTCCAAGAGACTTCAGAGTTTTACACTTTTTGCTTGAAATAAGTATACCTTACCTTATTTTGGTGGATTCAGGTAAGATTACTAAACACAATGCATTTGCAACATTCCTAAAAATTTCAAAATATATATGATCAGACTCCAAGTGACTTGAGAGAGTTAGACGCTATTGCTTTATATGAATACACCTCACTTTGTACTGTGGGATCCATCAGAGATTTCCGATGTCATTTCATCTGCAGGATATCTTAAAATTCAAAACATGTATGATTAGTCTGCAAATGAATTCAAAATGTTACACATTTTTGCTTGAAACTCATATGCCTCACCTTGCGTTGGTCGTACCATCAAATATTACTGAAATCTAATCGTCTGCAACATTCCTAAAATATTCTAAACATGTATGATCAGACTCCAACTGACTTCAGAGAGTTACACATTTTGCTTGAAATTAGCATAACTCGGCTTGCATTGGTGGATCCATCAGAGATTACTGATGTCAACTCATCTGCCGTATTTCTAAAACCATCATAGGACGTGTGATAAGACTACAGGTGACTTCGGTGTGTTACCCTTCTTGCTTGAAACTTGTATACCTCACTTTGCATTGGCGGCTCCTTCACAGATTACTGATATCAATTCATTTGCAGCACACCTAAAAAATTCCAAACACGTATGATCAGACTCCAAGAGACTTCAAAGAGTTACAATTTTTGCTTGAAATTAGTATGATTAACTTTACATTGGTGGCTCGATCAGGGTCTGCTGATGTAAGTTCATCAGCAGAAGTTGTAAAAACTCAAAACATGTATGATGAGACTCCAGGGACCTTCCGAGTGTTACACTTTCATTCTTGAAATTAGTATCTGTCACCTTACATTGGTGTCTCCGTCAGAGATTAATGTTCTCAATTCATTTGTAACATTTCTCAAAAATACTAATCATATATGAATCAGTCTCCACATTGTTACAGGGAGGTACACCTTTTGCTTGAATTTAGTACACCTAACACGCATTGGCGGATTCATGTTAGATTACTAATGTTAATTCATTTGCAACATTCCTGAAAAATTGAGAACATGTGTCATCAGTCAGCAAGTGACTTCAGAGTGTAAAACATGTATTTGCTTGAAATTTGTCTACCTCACCGTGCACTGGTGGGTCCATCAGAGATTTCTCATGTCAACTCATGTCCAGCATTTCTGAAAAATTCAAAGCTCATAAGGTCAGACGCCAAATGACTTCAGAGTTATACATTTTTGCTTGATACTCGAATGCCTCCACATGCATTTGCCTCAGCATGAATTGGCGGCACCATCAAATATTACTGATATCAAATCATCTGCAGCATTCCTAAAAATTCAGAACATGTATGATCAGACTCCAAGAGACTTCAGAGAGTAACGCTTTTTGATTGAAAGTAATATACCTCTCCTTGTATTGGAGGTTCCAGCTGAGATTACTGATGTCAATTCATCTGCAGTATACCAAAAAAACTCAAAATACATATGATCATTCACCAAGTGACTTTAGAGAGTTGCACATTTTGCTTGATTTTTGCATACCTCTCCTTGTTTTGGAGCTTCACCAGAGATTAAAGATCTCAATTAATCTGCAACATTCCTAAAGAAATGAAATCATGCATCATCTGACTCCAAGTGAGTTCAGAGAGTTACATAGTTTCCAAGATATTCAAATAATACTCCTCACAGTGGCAGCTTCCTCCGAGATTAAAGATATCTATTCATTACAACATTCCTAAGAAAAAGAAATCATATATTGTCCGACTCCGTGTGACATCAGAGAGTAGCACTTTTGATTGAAAGTAATGTACTTCCCCCTGTATTGGAGGATCCCGCAGAGATTAATGATGTCATTTCTTCTGCAGTGTTCCAATAAAACTATAAATAAATATGGTCAGTCACCAAGTGAATTCAGATAGTTACACATTTTGCTTGATATTCGTACACCTGTCCTTGCAGTTTCAGCTTCATCAGAGATTAATGATCTCAATTCATCTTCTACATTCCTAAAATAATGAAATCATGTATGATCAGACTCCAAGTGACTTCAGTGAGGTACACTTTTTGCTTGATGTAAGTATACCTCACCTTACGTTGGTGTATTCAGGTGTGATTACTAATCACAATGCATTTGCAACATTCCAGAAATTTCAAAGTATATGTGATCAGATTCCAAGTGACTTGAGAGAGTTTGATGTTATTGCTTGATATGATTTCACCTCACTTTGCACTGAGGGATCCATCAGAGATTACTGATGTCATTTCATCTGCAACATTTCTTAAAATTCAAAACATGTATGATTAGTCCCCAAATGAATTCAAAATGTTACACATTTTTGCTTGAAACTCGTATGCCTCACCTTGCATTGGTGGAACCATCAAATATTACTGAAATCAAATCGTCTGTAACTTTCCTATAATATTCTAGACATGTATGATCAGTCTCCAAGTGAGTTCAGAGAGTTACACTTTTTTCTTTGAAATCAGCATAACTCGGCTTGCATTGGAGGATGCATCAGAGATTGCTGATGTCAACTCAACTGCTATACTTCTAAATCCATCAAAGGACGTGTGATAAGACTACAGGTGACTTCAGGGAGTTACACTGTTTTTTGAAACTCGTATACCTCACTTTGCATTGGCGGCTCCTTCACAGATTACGGATGTCAATTCATTTGCAGCACACCAAAAAATTCAAAACACGCAGGATCAGATTCCAAGGGACTTCAAAGAGTTCCAATTTTTGCTTGAAATTATTGTGCCTAACCTTGCATTGGCGGCTCGATCAGGAACTGCTGATGTAAGTACATCAGCAGCAGTTGTAAAAACTCAAAACATGTATGATCAGACTCCAGGTGCCTTCCGAGTGTTACACTTTCATTCTTGAAATTAGTATACATCAACTTACATTGGTGGCTCCATCAGAGATTAATGATTTCAATTCATCTGTAACATTCCTAAAAAATACTAATCATATATGAATCAGTCTCCACGTTTTGACAGGGAGGTACACCTTTTGCTTGAAATTAGTACACCTAACACTGCATTGGCGGATTCATGCCAGATTACTAATGCTAATTCATTTGAAACATTCCTGAAAAAATTGAGAACATGTATTATTTGGAGGCATGTGACTTCATAGAGTAAAACATGTATTTGCTTGAAATTTGTCCACCTCACCCTGCACTGGGGGGTCCATCAGAGATTTATCATGAGAATTCCCGTCTAGCTTTTCTAAAAAATTCATAGAACATAAGGTCACACACCAAGTGACTTCAGAGTGTTACACATTCTTGTTTGAAACTCGAATGCCTCAACATGCATTTGCGGCACCATCAAATATTACTGATGTCAATTCATCTGCAGCATTCCTAAAAATTCAGAACATGTATGATCAGACTCCAAGAGACTTCAGAGAGTAACACTTTTTGATTGAAACTAATATACCTCTCCTTGTATTGGAGGTTCCAGCTGAGATTACTGATGTCAATTCATCTGCAGTATACCAAAAAAACTCAAGATACATATGATCAGGCACGAAGTGTCTTCAGAGAGTGACACAATTTGCTTGATTTTTGCATGCCTCTCCTTGCTGTGGCAGCTTCACCGGAGATTAAAGATCTCAATTCATCTGCAAGATTCCTAAAAAAATGATATCATGTATGATCAGACTCCAAGTGAGTTCAGAGAGTTACAGATTTTCCAAGATATTCGAGTAATACTCCTCGCAGGGGCAGCTTCCTCCGAGATTAAAGATACCTATTCATCTACAACATTCCAAGAAAATGATATCATGTATGGTCCGACACCATTTGACCTCAGAGAGTAACAGTTATGATGGAAAGTAATATACCATCCCTTTTGTTGGAGAATCCAGCAGAGATAAGGGATGCCATATCATCTGCTGTAAACCTAAAAAAGTGAAAATACATATGATCAGACACAAAGTGAATTCAGAGAGTTTCACATTTTACTTGATATTCGTACACCTATACTTGCAGTGGTAGATTCATCAGAGATTAATGAACTCAATTCATCTGCAACATTCCTAAAAAAATGAAATCCCTTATGATCACACTCCAAGAGACTTCAGAGAGGTACACTTTTTTGCTTGAAATAAGTGTACCTCACCTTATATTGGTGTATTCAGGTGAGATTACTAATCGCAATGCAATTGCAATATTCCTAAAAATATCAAAATATTTATGAACAGACTCCAAAGGACTTGAGAGAGTTAGACGTTACTGCTTGATATGAATACTCCTCACTTTGCACGGAGGGATCCATCAGAGATTTCTGATGCCATTTCATCCGAAGCATATCTTAAAATACAAAACATGTATGATTAGTCCAAAAATAAATTCAAAATGCTACACATTTTTGCCTGAATCTCGTATGCCTCACCTTGCGTAAGCGAAACCATCAAATATTACTGAAATCAAATCGTCTGCAGCCTTCCGAAAATATTCTAAACATGTATGATCAGACTCCAGAGACTTCAGAGAGTTACACTTTTTTCTTTGAAATTAGCATAACTCGGCTTGCATTGGAGGATGCATCAGAGATTGCTGATGTCAGCTCAACTGCTATACTTCTAAATCCATCAAAGGACGTGTGATAAGACTACAGGTGACTTCAGGGAGTTACACTGTTTTTTGAAACTCGTATACCTCACTTTGCATTGGCGGCTCCTTCACAGATTACGGATGTCAATTCATTTGCAGCACACCAAAAAATTCAAAACACGCAGGATCAGATTCCAAGGGACTTCAAAGAGTTCCAATTTTTGCTTGAAATTATTGTGCCTAACCTTGCATTGGCGGCTCGATCAGGAACTGCTGATGTAAGTACATCAGCAGCAGTTGTAAAAACTCAAAACATGTATGATCAGACTCCAGGTGTCTTCCGAGTGTTACACTTTCATTCTTGAAATTAGTATACATCAACTTACATTGGTGGCTCCATCAGAGATTAATGACTTCAATTCATCTGAAACATTCCTCAAAAATACTAATCATATATGAATCAGTCTCCACGTTTTGACAGGGAGGTACACCTTTTGCTTGAAATTAGTACACCTAACACTGCATTGGCGGATTCATGCCAGATTACTAATGCTAATTCATTTGAAACAATCCTGAAAAAATTGAGAACATGTATTATTTGGAGGCATGTGACTTCATAGAGTAAAACATGTATTTGCTTGAAATTTGTCCACCTCACCCTGCACTGGGGGGTTCATCAGAGATTTATCATGAGAATTCCCGTCTAGCTTTTCTAAAAAATTCATAGAACATAAGGTCACACACCAAGTGACTTCAGAGTGTTACACATTCTTGTTTGAAACTCGAATGCCTCAGCATGCATTTGCGGCACCATCAAATATTACTGATGTCAATTCATCTGCAGCATTCCTAAAAATTCAGAACATGTATGATCAGACTCCAAGAGACTTCAGAGAGTAACACTTTTTGATTGAAACTAATATACCTCTCCTTGTATTGGGGGTTCCAGCTGAGATTACTGATGTCAATTCATCTGCAGTATACCAAAAAAACTCAAGATACATATGATCAGGGACGAAGTGACTTCAGGGAGTTACACATTTTACTTTATTTTTGCATACCTCTCCTTGCTGTGGCAGCTTCAACAGAGATTAACTATCTCAATTCATCTGCAACATTCCTAAAGAAATGAAATCATGTATGATCAGACTCCAAGTGAGTTCAGAGAGTTACACAATTTCCTAGATATTCGAATAATACTCCTTGCAGTTGCAGCTTTCTCCGAGATAAAGATATCAATTCATCTACATTACTAAGAAAAAGAATCATGTATGGTCCGACACCAGGTGACCTTAGAGTGTAACAGTTTTGATTGGAAGAAATATACCGCCCCTTGTGTTGGAGGATCCAGCATAGATAAGTGATGTCATTTCACCTGCTGTACACCTAAAAAAGTGAAAATACGTATGATGAGACACAAAGTTAATTCAGAGATTTACACATTTTACTTGAAATTCGTACACCTTTACTTGCAATGGCAGCTTAATTTGTGATTAATTATCTCAATTCATCTGCAACATCAATAAAACAATGAAATCACGTATGATCTGTCTCCAAGAGACTTCAGAGTTTTACACTTTTTGCTTGAAATAAGTATACCTTACCTTATTTTGGTGGATTCAGGTAAGATTACTAAACACAATGCATTTGCAACATTCCTAAAAATTTCAAAATATATATGATCAGACTCCAAGTGACTTGAGAGAGTTAGACGCGATTGCTTTATATGAATACACCTCACTTTGTACTGTGGGATCCATCAGAGATTTCCGATGTCATTTCATCTGCAGGATATCTTAAAATTCAAAACATGTATGATTAGTCTGCAAATGAATTCAAAATGTTACACATTTTTGCTTGAAACTCATATGCCTCACCTTGCGTTGGTCGTACCATCAAATATTACTGAAATCTAATCGTCTGCAACATTCCTAAAATATTCTAAACATGTATGATCAGACTCCAACTGACTTCAGAGAGTTACACATTTTGCTTGAAATTAGCATAACTCGGCTTGCATTGGTGGATCCATCAGAGATTACTGATGTCAACTCATCTGCCGTATTTCTAAAACCATCATAGGACGTGTGATAAGACTACAGGTGACTTCGGTGTGTTACCCTTCTTGCTTGAAACTTGTATACCTCACTTTGCATTGGCGGCTCCTTCACAGATTACTGATATCAATTCATTTGCAGCACACCTAAAAAATTCCAAACACGTATGATCAGACTCCAAGAGACTTCAAAGAGTTACAATTTTTGCTTGAAATTAGTATGATTAACTTTACATTGGTGGCTCGATCAGGGTCTGCTGATGTAAGTTCATCAGCAGAAGTTGTAAAAACTCAAAACATGTATGATCAGACTCCAGGGACCTTCCGAGTGTTACACTTTCATTCTTGAAATTAGTATCTGTCACCTTACATTGGTGTCTCCGTCAGAGATTAATGTTCTCAATTCATTTGTAACATTTCTCAAAAATACTAATCATATATGAATCAGTCTCCACATTGTTACAGGGAGGTACACCTTTTGCTTGAATTTAGTACACCTAACACGCATTGGCGGATTCATGTTAGATTACTAATGTTAATTCATTTGCAACATTCCTGAAAAATTGAGAACATGTGTCATCAGTCAGCAAGTGACTTCAGAGTGTAAAACATGTATTTGCTTGAAATTTGTCTACCTCACCGTGCACTGGTGGGTCCATCAGAGATTTCTCATGTCAACTCATGTCCAGCATTTCTGAAAAATTCAAAGCTCATAAGGTCAGACGCCAAATGACTTCAGAGTTATACATTTTTGCTTGATACTCGAATGCCTCCACATGCATTTGCCTCAGCATGAATTGGCGGCACCATCAAATATTACTGATATCAAATCATCTGCAGCATTCCTAAAAATTCAGAACATGTATGATCAGACTCCAAGAGACTTCAGAGAGTAACGCTTTTTGATTGAAAGTAATATACCTCTCCTTGTATTGGAGGTTCCAGCTGAGATTACTGATGTCAATTCATCTGCAGTATACCAAAAAAACTCAAAATACATATGATCATTCACCAAGTGACTTTAGAGAGTTGCACATTTTGCTTGATTTTTGCATACCTCTCCTTGTTTTGGAGCTTCACCAGAGATTAAAGATCTCAATTAATCTGCAACATTCCTAAAGAAATGAAATCATGCATCATCTGACTCCAAGTGAGTTCAGAGAGTTACATAGTTTCCAAGATATTCAAATAATACTCCTCACAGTGGCAGCTTCCTCCGAGATTAAAGATATCTATTCATTACAACATTCCTAAGAAAAAGAAATCATATATTGTCCGACTCCGTGTGACATCAGAGAGTAGCACTTTTGATTGAAAGTAATGTACTTCCCCCTGTATTGGAGGATCCCGCAGAGATTAATGATGTCATTTCTTCTGCAGTGTTCCAATAAAACTATAAATAAATATGGTCAGTCACCAAGTGAATTCAGATAGTTACACATTTTGCTTGATATTCGTACACCTGTCCTTGCAGTTTCAGCTTCATCAGAGATTAATGATCTCAATTCATCTTCTACATTCCTAAAATAATGAAATCATGTATGATCAGACTCCAAGTGACTTCAGTGAGGTACACTTTTTGCTTGATGTAAGTATACCTCACCTTACGTTGGTGTATTCAGGTGTGATTACTAATCACAATGCATTTGCAACATTCCAGAAATTTCAAAGTATATGTGATCAGATTCCAAGTGACTTGAGAGAGTTTGATGTTATTGCTTGATATGATTTCACCTCACTTTGCACTGAGGGATCCATCAGAGATTACTGATGTCATTTCATCTGCAACATTTCTTAAAATTCAAAACATGTATGATTAGTCCCCAAATGAATTCAAAATGTTACACATTTTTGCTTGAAACTCGTATGCCTCACCTTGCATTGGTGGAACCATCAAATATTACTGAAATCAAATCGTCTGTAACTTTCCTATAATATTCTAGACATGTATGATCAGTCTCCAAGTGAGTTCAGAGAGTTACACTTTTTTCTTTGAAATCAGCATAACTCGGCTTGCATTGGAGGATGCATCAGAGATTGCTGATGTCAACTCAACTGCTATACTTCTAAATCCATCAAAGGACGTGTGATAAGACTACAGGTGACTTCAGGGAGTTACACTGTTTTTTGAAACTCGTATACCTCACTTTGCATTGGCGGCTCCTTCACAGATTACGGATGTCAATTCATTTGCAGCACACCAAAAAATTCAAAACACGCAGGATCAGATTCCAAGGGACTTCAAAGAGTTCCAATTTTTGCTTGAAATTATTGTGCCTAACCTTGCATTGGCGGCTCGATCAGGAACTGCTGATGTAAGTACATCAGCAGCAGTTGTAAAAACTCAAAACATGTATGATCAGACTCCAGGTGCCTTCCGAGTGTTACACTTTCATTCTTGAAATTAGTATACATCAACTTACATTGGTGGCTCCATCAGAGATTAATGATTTCAATTCATCTGTAACATTCCTAAAAAATACTAATCATATATGAATCAGTCTCCACGTTTTGACAGGGAGGTACACCTTTTGCTTGAAATTAGTACACCTAACACTGCATTGGCGGATTCATGCCAGATTACTAATGCTAATTCATTTGAAACATTCCTGAAAAAATTGAGAACATGTATTATTTGGAGGCATGTGACTTCATAGAGTAAAACATGTATTTGCTTGAAATTTGTCCACCTCACCCTGCACTGGGGGGTCCATCAGAGATTTATCATGAGAATTCCCGTCTAGCTTTTCTAAAAAATTCATAGAACATAAGGTCACACACCAAGTGACTTCAGAGTGTTACACATTCTTGTTTGAAACTCGAATGCCTCAACATGCATTTGCGGCACCATCAAATATTACTGATGTCAATTCATCTGCAGCATTCCTAAAAATTCAGAACATGTATGATCAGACTCCAAGAGACTTCAGAGAGTAACACTTTTTGATTGAAACTAATATACCTCTCCTTGTATTGGAGGTTCCAGCTGAGATTACTGATGTCAATTCATCTGCAGTATACCAAAAAAACTCAAGATACATATGATCAGGCACGAAGTGTCTTCAGAGAGTGACACAATTTGCTTGATTTTTGCATGCCTCTCCTTGCTGTGGCAGCTTCACCGGAGATTAAAGATCTCAATTCATCTGCAAGATTCCTAAAAAAATGATATCATGTATGATCAGACTCCAAGTGAGTTCAGAGAGTTACAGATTTTCCAAGATATTCGAGTAATACTCCTCGCAGGGGCAGCTTCCTCCGAGATTAAAGATACCTATTCATCTACAACATTCCAAGAAAATGATATCATGTATGGTCCGACACCATTTGACCTCAGAGAGTAACAGTTATGATGGAAAGTAATATACCATCCCTTTTGTTGGAGAATCCAGCAGAGATAAGGGATGCCATATCATCTGCTGTAAACCTAAAAAAGTGAAAATACATATGATCAGACACAAAGTGAATTCAGAGAGTTTCACATTTTACTTGATATTCGTACACCTATACTTGCAGTGGTAGATTCATCAGAGATTAATGAACTCAATTCATCTGCAACATTCCTAAAAAAATGAAATCCCTTATGATCACACTCCAAGAGACTTCAGAGAGGTACACTTTTTTGCTTGAAATAAGTGTACCTCACCTTATATTGGTGTATTCAGGTGAGATTACTAATCGCAATGCAATTGCAATATTCCTAAAAATATCAAAATATTTATGAACAGACTCCAAAGGACTTGAGAGAGTTAGACGTTACTGCTTGATATGAATACTCCTCACTTTGCACGGAGGGATCCATCAGAGATTTCTGATGCCATTTCATCCGAAGCATATCTTAAAATACAAAACATGTATGATTAGTCCAAAAATAAATTCAAAATGCTACACATTTTTGCCTGAATCTCGTATGCCTCACCTTGCGTAAGCGAAACCATCAAATATTACTGAAATCAAATCGTCTGCAGCCTTCCGAAAATATTCTAAACATGTATGATCAGACTCCAGAGACTTCAGAGAGTTACACTTTTTTCTTTGAAATTAGCATAACTCGGCTTGCATTGGAGGATGCATCAGAGATTGCTGATGTCAGCTCAACTGCTATACTTCTAAATCCATCAAAGGACGTGTGATAAGACTACAGGTGACTTCAGGGAGTTACACTGTTTTTTGAAACTCGTATACCTCACTTTGCATTGGCGGCTCCTTCACAGATTACGGATGTCAATTCATTTGCAGCACACCAAAAAATTCAAAACACGCAGGATCAGATTCCAAGGGACTTCAAAGAGTTCCAATTTTTGCTTGAAATTATTGTGCCTAACCTTGCATTGGCGGCTCGATCAGGAACTGCTGATGTAAGTACATCAGCAGCAGTTGTAAAAACTCAAAACATGTATGATCAGACTCCAGGTGTCTTCCGAGTGTTACACTTTCATTCTTGAAATTAGTATACATCAACTTACATTGGTGGCTCCATCAGAGATTAATGACTTCAATTCATCTGAAACATTCCTCAAAAATACTAATCATATATGAATCAGTCTCCACGTTTTGACAGGGAGGTACACCTTTTGCTTGAAATTAGTACACCTAACACTGCATTGGCGGATTCATGCCAGATTACTAATGCTAATTCATTTGAAACAATCCTGAAAAAATTGAGAACATGTATTATTTGGAGGCATGTGACTTCATAGAGTAAAACATGTATTTGCTTGAAATTTGTCCACCTCACCCTGCACTGGGGGGTTCATCAGAGATTTATCATGAGAATTCCCGTCTAGCTTTTCTAAAAAATTCATAGAACATAAGGTCACACACCAAGTGACTTCAGAGTGTTACACATTCTTGTTTGAAACTCGAATGCCTCAGCATGCATTTGCGGCACCATCAAATATTACTGATGTCAATTCATCTGCAGCATTCCTAAAAATTCAGAACATGTATGATCAGACTCCAAGAGACTTCAGAGAGTAACACTTTTTGATTGAAACTAATATACCTCTCCTTGTATTGGGGGTTCCAGCTGAGATTACTGATGTCAATTCATCTGCAGTATACCAAAAAAACTCAAGATACATATGATCAGGGACGAAGTGACTTCAGGGAGTTACACATTTTACTTTATTTTTGCATACCTCTCCTTGCTGTGGCAGCTTCAACAGAGATTAACTATCTCAATTCATCTGCAACATTCCTAAAGAAATGAAATCATGTATGATCAGACTCCAAGTGAGTTCAGAGAGTTACACAATTTCCTAGATATTCGAATAATACTCCTTGCAGTTGCAGCTTTCTCCGAGATAAAGATATCAATTCATCTACATTACTAAGAAAAAGAATCATGTATGGTCCGACACCAGGTGACCTTAGAGTGTAACAGTTTTGATTGGAAGAAATATACCGCCCCTTGTGTTGGAGGATCCAGCATAGATAAGTGATGTCATTTCACCTGCTGTACACCTAAAAAAGTGAAAATACGTATGATGAGACACAAAGTTAATTCAGAGATTTACACATTTTACTTGAAATTCGTACACCTTTACTTGCAATGGCAGCTTAATTTGTGATTAATTATCTCAATTCATCTGCAACATCAATAAAACAATGAAATCACGTATGATCTGTCTCCAAGAGACTTCAGAGTTTTACACTTTTTGCTTGAAATAAGTATACCTTACCTTATTTTGGTGGATTCAGGTAAGATTACTAAACACAATGCATTTGCAACATTCCTAAAAATTTCAAAATATATATGATCAGACTCCAAGTGACTTGAGAGAGTTAGACGCGATTGCTTTATATGAATACACCTCACTTTGTACTGTGGGATCCATCAGAGATTTCCGATGTCATTTCATCTGCAGGATATCTTAAAATTCAAAACATGTATGATTAGTCTGCAAATGAATTCAAAATGTTACACATTTTTGCTTGAAACTCATATGCCTCACCTTGCGTTGGTCGTACCATCAAATATTACTGAAATCTAATCGTCTGCAACATTCCTAAAATATTCTAAACATGTATGATCAGACTCCAACTGACTTCAGAGAGTTACACATTTTGCTTGAAATTAGCATAACTCGGCTTGCATTGGTGGATCCATCAGAGATTACTGATGTCAACTCATCTGCCGTATTTCTAAAACCATCATAGGACGTGTGATAAGACTACAGGTGACTTCGGTGTGTTACCCTTCTTGCTTGAAACTTGTATACCTCACTTTGCATTGGCGGCTCCTTCACAGATTACTGATATCAATTCATTTGCAGCACACCTAAAAAATTCCAAACACGTATGATCAGACTCCAAGAGACTTCAAAGAGTTACAATTTTTGCTTGAAATTAGTATGATTAACTTTACATTGGTGGCTCGATCAGGGTCTGCTGATGTAAGTTCATCAGCAGAAGTTGTAAAAACTCAAAACATGTATGATCAGACTCCAGGGACCTTCCGAGTGTTACACTTTCATTCTTGAAATTAGTATCTGTCACCTTACATTGGTGTCTCCGTCAGAGATTAATGTTCTCAATTCATTTGTAACATTTCTCAAAAATACTAATCATATATGAATCAGTCTCCACATTGTTACAGGGAGGTACACCTTTTGCTTGAATTTAGTACACCTAACACGCATTGGCGGATTCATGTTAGATTACTAATGTTAATTCATTTGCAACATTCCTGAAAAATTGAGAACATGTGTCATCAGTCAGCAAGTGACTTCAGAGTGTAAAACATGTATTTGCTTGAAATTTGTCTACCTCACCGTGCACTGGTGGGTCCATCAGAGATTTCTCATGTCAACTCATGTCCAGCATTTCTGAAAAATTCAAAGCTCATAAGGTCAGACGCCAAATGACTTCAGAGTTATACATTTTTGCTTGATACTCGAATGCCTCCACATGCATTTGCCTCAGCATGAATTGGCGGCACCATCAAATATTACTGATATCAAATCATCTGCAGCATTCCTAAAAATTCAGAACATGTATGATCAGACTCCAAGAGACTTCAGAGAGTAACGCTTTTTGATTGAAAGTAATATACCTCTCCTTGTATTGGAGGTTCCAGCTGAGATTACTGATGTCAATTCATCTGCAGTATACCAAAAAAACTCAAAATACATATGATCATTCACCAAGTGACTTTAGAGAGTTGCACATTTTGCTTGATTTTTGCATACCTCTCCTTGTTTTGGAGCTTCACCAGAGATTAAAGATCTCAATTAATCTGCAACATTCCTAAAGAAATGAAATCATGCATCATCTGACTCCAAGTGAGTTCAGAGAGTTACATAGTTTCCAAGATATTCAAATAATACTCCTCACAGTGGCAGCTTCCTCCGAGATTAAAGATATCTATTCATTACAACATTCCTAAGAAAAAGAAATCATATATTGTCCGACTCCGTGTGACATCAGAGAGTAGCACTTTTGATTGAAAGTAATGTACTTCCCCCTGTATTGGAGGATCCCGCAGAGATTAATGATGTCATTTCTTCTGCAGTGTTCCAATAAAACTATAAATAAATATGGTCAGTCACCAAGTGAATTCAGATAGTTACACATTTTGCTTGATATTCGTACACCTGTCCTTGCAGTTTCAGCTTCATCAGAGATTAATGATCTCAATTCATCTTCTACATTCCTAAAATAATGAAATCATGTATGATCAGACTCCAAGTGACTTCAGTGAGGTACACTTTTTGCTTGATGTAAGTATACCTCACCTTACGTTGGTGTATTCAGGTGTGATTACTAATCACAATGCATTTGCAACATTCCAGAAATTTCAAAGTATATGTGATCAGATTCCAAGTGACTTGAGAGAGTTTGATGTTATTGCTTGATATGATTTCACCTCACTTTGCACTGAGGGATCCATCAGAGATTACTGATGTCATTTCATCTGCAACATTTCTTAAAATTCAAAACATGTATGATTAGTCCCCAAATGAATTCAAAATGTTACACATTTTTGCTTGAAACTCGTATGCCTCACCTTGCATTGGTGGAACCATCAAATATTACTGAAATCAAATCGTCTGTAACTTTCCTATAATATTCTAGACATGTATGATCAGTCTCCAAGTGAGTTCAGAGAGTTACACTTTTTTCTTTGAAATCAGCATAACTCGGCTTGCATTGGAGGATGCATCAGAGATTGCTGATGTCAACTCAACTGCTATACTTCTAAATCCATCAAAGGACGTGTGATAAGACTACAGGTGACTTCAGGGAGTTACACTGTTTTTTGAAACTCGTATACCTCACTTTGCATTGGCGGCTCCTTCACAGATTACGGATGTCAATTCATTTGCAGCACACCAAAAAATTCAAAACACGCAGGATCAGATTCCAAGGGACTTCAAAGAGTTCCAATTTTTGCTTGAAATTATTGTGCCTAACCTTGCATTGGCGGCTCGATCAGGAACTGCTGATGTATAAAAACTCAAAACATGTATGATCAGACTCCAGGTGCCTTCCGAGTGTTACACTTTCATTCTTGAAATTAGCATACATCAACTTACATTGGTGGCTCCATCAGAGATTAATGACTTCAATTCATCTGAAACATTCCTCAAAAATACTAATCATATATGAATCAGTCTCCACGTTTTGACAGGGAGGTACACCTTTTGCTTGAAATTAGTACACCTAACACTGCATTGGCGGATTCATGCCAGATTACTAATGCTAATTCATTTGAAACATTCCTGAAAAAATTGAGAACATGTATTATTTGGAGGCATGTGACTTCATAGAGTAAAACATGTATTTGCTTGAAATTTGTCCACCTCACCCTGCACTGGGGGGTCCATCAGAGATTTATCATGAGAATTCCCGTCTAGCTTTTCTAAAAAATTCATAGAACATAAGGTCACACACCAAGTGACTTCAGAGTGTTACACATTCTTGTTTGAAACTCGAATGCCTCAACATGCATTTGCGGCACCATCAAATATTACTGATGTCAATTCATCTGCAGCATTCCTAAAAATTCAGAACATGTATGATCAGACTCCAAGAGACTTCAGAGAGTAACACTTTTTGATTGAAACTAATATACCTCTCCTTGTATTGGAGGTTCCAGCTGAGATTACTGATGTCAATTCATCTGCAGTATACCAAAAAAACTCAAGATACATATGATCAGGCACGAAGTGTCTTCAGAGAGTGACACAATTTGCTTGATTTTTGCATGCCTCTCCTTGCTGTGGCAGCTTCACCGGAGATTAAAGATCTCAATTCATCTGCAAGATTCCTAAAAAAATGATATCATGTATGATCAGACTCCAAGTGAGTTCAGAGAGTTACAGATTTTCCAAGATATTCGAGTAATACTCCTCGCAGGGGCAGCTTCCTCCGAGATTAAAGATACCTATTCATCTACAACATTCCAAGAAAATGATATCATGTATGGTCCGACACCATTTGACCTCAGAGAGTAACAGTTATGATGGAAAGTAATATACCATCCCTTTTGTTGGAGAATCCAGCAGAGATAAGGGATGCCATATCATCTGCTGTAAACCTAAAAAAGTGAAAATACATATGATCAGACACAAAGTGAATTCAGAGAGTTTCACATTTTACTTGATATTCGTACACCTATACTTGCAGTGGTAGATTCATCAGAGATTAATGAACTCAATTCATCTGCAACATTCCTAAAAAAATGAAATCCCTTATGATCACACTCCAAGAGACTTCAGAGAGGTACACTTTTTTGCTTGAAATAAGTGTACCTCACCTTATATTGGTGTATTCAGGTGAGATTACTAATCGCAATGCAATTGCAATATTCCTAAAAATATCAAAATATTTATGAACAGACTCCAAAGGACTTGAGAGAGTTAGACGTTACTGCTTGATATGAATACTCCTCACTTTGCACGGAGGGATCCATCAGAGATTTCTGATGCCATTTCATCCGAAGCATATCTTAAAATACAAAACATGTATGATTAGTCCAAAAATAAATTCAAAATGCTACACATTTTTGCCTGAATCTCGTATGCCTCACCTTGCGTAAGCGAAACCATCAAATATTACTGAAATCAAATCGTCTGCAGCCTTCCGAAAATATTCTAAACATGTATGATCAGACTCCAGAGACTTCAGAGAGTTACACTTTTTTCTTTGAAATTAGCATAACTCGGCTTGCATTGGAGGATGCATCAGAGATTGCTGATGTCAGCTCAACTGCTATACTTCTAAATCCATCAAAGGACGTGTGATAAGACTACAGGTGACTTCAGGGAGTTACACTGTTTTTTGAAACTCGTATACCTCACTTTGCATTGGCGGCTCCTTCACAGATTACGGATGTCAATTCATTTGCAGCACACCAAAAAATTCAAAACACGCAGGATCAGATTCCAAGGGACTTCAAAGAGTTCCAATTTTTGCTTGAAATTATTGTGCCTAACCTTGCATTGGCGGCTCGATCAGGAACTGCTGATGTAAGTACATCAGCAGCAGTTGTAAAAACTCAAAACATGTATGATCAGACTCCAGGTGTCTTCCGAGTGTTACACTTTCATTCTTGAAATTAGTATACATCAACTTACATTGGTGGCTCCATCAGAGATTAATGACTTCAATTCATCTGAAACATTCCTCAAAAATACTAATCATATATGAATCAGTCTCCACGTTTTGACAGGGAGGTACACCTTTTGCTTGAAATTAGTACACCTAACACTGCATTGGCGGATTCATGCCAGATTACTAATGCTAATTCATTTGAAACATTCTTGAAAAAATTGAGAACATGTATTATTTGGAGGCATGTGACTTCATAGAGTAAAACATGTATTTGCTTGAAATTTGTCCACCTCACCCTGCACTGGGGGGTTCATCAGAGATTTATCATGAGAATTCCCGTCTAGCTTTTCTAAAAAATTCATAGAACATAAGGTCACACACCAAGTGACTTCAGAGTGTTACACATTCTTGTTTGAAACTCGAATGCCTCAGCATGCATTTGCGGCACCATCAAATATTACTGATGTCAATTCATCTGCAGCATTCCTAAAAATTCAGAACATGTATGATCAGACTCCAAGAGACTTCAGAGAGTAACACTTTTTGATTGAAACTAATATACCTCTCCTTGTATTGGGGGTTCCAGCTGAGATTACTGATGTCAATTCATCTGCAGTATACCAAAAAAACTCAAGATACATATGATCAGGGACGAAGTGACTTCAGGGAGTTACACATTTTACTTTATTTTTGCATACCTCTCCTTGCTGTGGCAGCTTCAACAGAGATTAACTATCTCAATTCATCTGCAACATTCCTAAAGAAATGAAATCATGTATGATCAGACTCCAAGTGAGTTCAGAGAGTTACACAATTTCCTAGATATTCGAATAATACTCCTTGCAGTTGCAGCTTTCTCCGAGATAAAGATATCAATTCATCTACATTACTAAGAAAAAGAATCATGTATGGTCCGACACCAGGTGACCTTAGAGTGTAACAGTTTTGATTGGAAGAAATATACCGCCCCTTGTGTTGGAGGATCCAGCATAGATAAGTGATGTCATTTCACCTGCTGTACACCTAAAAAAGTGAAAATACGTATGATGAGACACAAAGTTAATTCAGAGATTTACACATTTTACTTGAAATTCGTACACCTTTACTTGCAATGGCAGCTTAATTTGTGATTAATTATCTCAATTCATCTGCAACATCAATAAAACAATGAAATCACGTATGATCTGTCTCCAAGAGACTTCAGAGTTTTACACTTTTTGCTTGAAATAAGTATACCTTACCTTATTTTGGTGGATTCAGGTAAGATTACTAAACACAATGCATTTGCAACATTCCTAAAAATTTCAAAATATATATGATCAGACTCCAAGTGACTTGAGAGAGTTAGACGCTATTGCTTTATATGAATACACCTCACTTTGTACTGTGGGATCCATCAGAGATTTCCGATGTCATTTCATCTGCAGGATATCTTAAAATTCAAAACATGTATGATTAGTCTGCAAATGAATTCAAAATGTTACACATTTTTGCTTGAAACTCATATGCCTCACCTTGCGTTGGTCGTACCATCAAATATTACTGAAATCTAATCGTCTGCAACATTCCTAAAATATTCTAAACATGTATGATCAGACTCCAACTGACTTCAGAGAGTTACACATTTTGCTTGAAATTAGCATAACTCGGCTTGCATTGGTGGATCCATCAGAGATTACTGATGTCAACTCATCTGCCGTATTTCTAAAACCATCATAGGACGTGTGATAAGACTACAGGTGACTTCGGTGTGTTACCCTTCTTGCTTGAAACTTGTATACCTCACTTTGCATTGGCGGCTCCTTCACAGATTACTGATATCAATTCATTTGCAGCACACCTAAAAAATTCCAAACACGTATGATCAGACTCCAAGAGACTTCAAAGAGTTACAATTTTTGCTTGAAATTAGTATGATTAACTTTACATTGGTGGCTCGATCAGGGTCTGCTGATGTAAGTTCATCAGCAGAAGTTGTAAAAACTCAAAACATGTATGATCAGACTCCAGGGACCTTCCGAGTGTTACACTTTCATTCTTGAAATTAGTATCTGTCACCTTACATTGGTGTCTCCGTCAGAGATTAATGTTCTCAATTCATTTGTAACATTTCTCAAAAATACTAATCATATATGAATCAGTCTCCACATTGTTACAGGGAGGTACACCTTTTGCTTGAATTTAGTACACCTAACACGCATTGGCGGATTCATGTTAGATTACTAATGTTAATTCATTTGCAACATTCCTGAAAAATTGAGAACATGTGTCATCAGTCAGCAAGTGACTTCAGAGTGTAAAACATGTATTTGCTTGAAATTTGTCTACCTCACCGTGCACTGGTGGGTCCATCAGAGATTTCTCATGTCAACTCATGTCCAGCATTTCTGAAAAATTCAAAGCTCATAAGGTCAGACGCCAAATGACTTCAGAGTTATACATTTTTGCTTGATACTCGAATGCCTCCACATGCATTTGCCTCAGCATGAATTGGCGGCACCATCAAATATTACTGATATCAAATCATCTGCAGCATTCCTAAAAATTCAGAACATGTATGATCAGACTCCAAGAGACTTCAGAGAGTAACGCTTTTTGATTGAAAGTAATATACCTCTCCTTGTATTGGAGGTTCCAGCTGAGATTACTGATGTCAATTCATCTGCAGTATACCAAAAAAACTCAAAATACATATGATCATTCACCAAGTGACTTTAGAGAGTTGCACATTTTGCTTGATTTTTGCATACCTCTCCTTGTTTTGGAGCTTCACCAGAGATTAAAGATCTCAATTAATCTGCAACATTCCTAAAGAAATGAAATCATGCATCATCTGACTCCAAGTGAGTTCAGAGAGTTACATAGTTTCCAAGATATTCAAATAATACTCCTCACAGTGGCAGCTTCCTCCGAGATTAAAGATATCTATTCATTACAACATTCCTAAGAAAAAGAAATCATATATTGTCCGACTCCGTGTGACATCAGAGAGTAGCACTTTTGATTGAAAGTAATGTACTTCCCCCTGTATTGGAGGATCCCGCAGAGATTAATGATGTCATTTCTTCTGCAGTGTTCCAATAAAACTATAAATAAATATGGTCAGTCACCAAGTGAATTCAGATAGTTACACATTTTGCTTGATATTCGTACACCTGTCCTTGCAGTTTCAGCTTCATCAGAGATTAATGATCTCAATTCATCTTCTACATTCCTAAAATAATGAAATCATGTATGATCAGACTCCAAGTGACTTCAGTGAGGTACACTTTTTGCTTGATGTAAGTATACCTCACCTTACGTTGGTGTATTCAGGTGTGATTACTAATCACAATGCATTTGCAACATTCCAGAAATTTCAAAGTATATGTGATCAGATTCCAAGTGACTTGAGAGAGTTTGATGTTATTGCTTGATATGATTTCACCTCACTTTGCACTGAGGGATCCATCAGAGATTACTGATGTCATTTCATCTGCAACATTTCTTAAAATTCAAAACATGTATGATTAGTCCCCAAATGAATTCAAAATGTTACACATTTTTGCTTGAAACTCGTATGCCTCACCTTGCATTGGTGGAACCATCAAATATTACTGAAATCAAATCGTCTGTAACTTTCCTATAATATTCTAGACATGTATGATCAGTCTCCAAGTGAGTTCAGAGAGTTACACTTTTTTCTTTGAAATCAGCATAACTCGGCTTGCATTGGAGGATGCATCAGAGATTGCTGATGTCAACTCAACTGCTATACTTCTAAATCCATCAAAGGACGTGTGATAAGACTACAGGTGACTTCAGGGAGTTACACTGTTTTTTGAAACTCGTATACCTCACTTTGCATTGGCGGCTCCTTCACAGATTACGGATGTCAATTCATTTGCAGCACACCAAAAAATTCAAAACACGCAGGATCAGATTCCAAGGGACTTCAAAGAGTTCCAATTTTTGCTTGAAATTATTGTGCCTAACCTTGCATTGGCGGCTCGATCAGGAACTGCTGATGTAAGTACATCAGCAGCAGTTGTAAAAACTCAAAACATGTATGATCAGACTCCAGGTGCCTTCCGAGTGTTACACTTTCATTCTTGAAATTAGTATACATCAACTTACATTGGTGGCTCCATCAGAGATTAATGATTTCAATTCATCTGTAACATTCCTAAAAAATACTAATCATATATGAATCAGTCTCCACGTTTTGACAGGGAGGTACACCTTTTGCTTGAAATTAGTACACCTAACACTGCATTGGCGGATTCATGCCAGATTACTAATGCTAATTCATTTGAAACATTCCTGAAAAAATTGAGAACATGTATTATTTGGAGGCATGTGACTTCATAGAGTAAAACATGTATTTGCTTGAAATTTGTCCACCTCACCCTGCACTGGGGGGTCCATCAGAGATTTATCATGAGAATTCCCGTCTAGCTTTTCTAAAAAATTCATAGAACATAAGGTCACACACCAAGTGACTTCAGAGTGTTACACATTCTTGTTTGAAACTCGAATGCCTCAACATGCATTTGCGGCACCATCAAATATTACTGATGTCAATTCATCTGCAGCATTCCTAAACATTCAGAACATGTATGATCAGACTCCAAGAGACTTCAGAGAGTAACACTTTTTGATTGAAACTAATATACCTCTCCTTGTATTGGAGGTTCCAGCTGAGATTACTGATGTCAATTCATCTGCAGTATACCAAAAAAACTCAAGATACATATGATCAGGCACGAAGTGTCTTCAGAGAGTGACACAATTTGCTTGATTTTTGCATGCCTCTCCTTGCTGTGGCAGCTTCACCGGAGATTAAAGATCTCAATTCATCTGCAAGATTCCTAAAAAAATGATATCATGTATGATCAGACTCCAAGTGAGTTCAGAGAGTTACAGATTTTCCAAGATATTCGAGTAATACTCCTCGCAGGGGCAGCTTCCTCCGAGATTAAAGATACCTATTCATCTACAACATTCCAAGAAAATGATATCATGTATGGTCCGACACCATTTGACCTCAGAGAGTAACAGTTATGATGGAAAGTAATATACCATCCCTTTTGTTGGAGAATCCAGCAGAGATAAGGGATGCCATATCATCTGCTGTAAACCTAAAAAAGTGAAAATACATATGATCAGACACAAAGTGAATTCAGAGAGTTTCACATTTTACTTGATATTCGTACACCTATACTTGCAGTGGTAGATTCATCAGAGATTAATGAACTCAATTCATCTGCAACATTCCTAAAAAAATGAAATCCCTTATGATCACACTCCAAGAGACTTCAGAGAGGTACACTTTTTTGCTTGAAATAAGTGTACCTCACCTTATATTGGTGTATTCAGGTGAGATTACTAATCGCAATGCAATTGCAATATTCCTAAAAATATCAAAATATTTATGAACAGACTCCAAAGGACTTGAGAGAGTTAGACGTTACTGCTTGATATGAATACTCCTCACTTTGCACGGAGGGATCCATCAGAGATTTCTGATGCCATTTCATCCGAAGCATATCTTAAAATACAAAACATGTATGATTAGTCCAAAAATAAATTCAAAATGCTACACATTTTTGCCTGAATCTCGTATGCCTCACCTTGCGTAAGCGAAACCATCAAATATTACTGAAATCAAATCGTCTGCAGCCTTCCGAAAATATTCTAAACATGTATGATCAGACTCCAGAGACTTCAGAGAGTTACACTTTTTTCTTTGAAATTAGCATAACTCGGCTTGCATTGGAGGATGCATCAGAGATTGCTGATGTCAGCTCAACTGCTATACTTCTAAATCCATCAAAGGACGTGTGATAAGACTACAGGTGACTTCAGGGAGTTACACTGTTTTTTGAAACTCGTATACCTCACTTTGCATTGGCGGCTCCTTCACAGATTACGGATGTCAATTCATTTGCAGCACACCAAAAAATTCAAAACACGCAGGATCAGATTCCAAGGGACTTCAAAGAGTTCCAATTTTTGCTTGAAATTATTGTGCCTAACCTTGCATTGGCGGCTCGATCAGGAACTGCTGATGTAAGTACATCAGCAGCAGTTGTAAAAACTCAAAACATGTATGATCAGACTCCAGGTGTCTTCCGAGTGTTACACTTTCATTCTTGAAATTAGTATACATCAACTTACATTGGTGGCTCCATCAGAGATTAATGACTTCAATTCATCTGAAACATTCCTCAAAAATACTAATCATATATGAATCAGTCTCCACGTTTTGACAGGGAGGTACACCTTTTGCTTGAAATTAGTACACCTAACACTGCATTGGCGGATTCATGCCAGATTACTAATGCTAATTCATTTGAAACATTCTTGAAAAAATTGAGAACATGTATTATTTGGAGGCATGTGACTTCATAGAGTAAAACATGTATTTGCTTGAAATTTGTCCACCTCACCCTGCACTGGGGGGTTCATCAGAGATTTATCATGAGAATTCCCGTCTAGCTTTTCTAAAAAATTCATAGAACATAAGGTCACACACCAAGTGACTTCAGAGTGTTACACATTCTTGTTTGAAACTCGAATGCCTCAGCATGCATTTGCGGCACCATCAAATATTACTGATGTCAATTCATCTGCAGCATTCCTAAAAATTCAGAACATGTATGATCAGACTCCAAGAGACTTCAGAGAGTAACACTTTTTGATTGAAACTAATATACCTCTCCTTGTATTGGAGGTTCCAGCTGAGATTACTGATGTCAATTCATCTGCAGTATACCAAAAAAACTCAAGATACATATGATCAGGCACGAAGTGTCTTCAGAGAGTGACACAATTTGCTTGATTTTTGCATGCCTCTCCTTGCTGTGGCAGCTTCACCGGAGATTAAAGATCTCAATTCATCTGCAAGATTCCTAAAAAAATGATATCATGTATGATCAGACTCCAAGTGAGTTCAGAGAGTTACACATTTTCCAAGATATTCGAATAATACTCCTCGCAGGGGCAGCTTCCTCCGAGATTAAAGATACCTATTCATCTACAACATTCCTAAGAAAAAGAAATCATGTATGGTCCGACACCAGGTGGCCTCAGAGAGTAGCAGATTTGATTGAAAGAAATGTACCTCACCTTGTGTTGGAGGATACAGCAGAGATAATTGATGTCACTTCATCTCCTGTACACCTAAAATACTGAAAATACATATGATCAGACTCAAAGTGAATTCAGAGAGTTACACATTTTACTTGCTATTCATACACCTATACTTGCAGTGGCCGCTTCATCAGAGATTAATGAACTCAATTCATCTGCAACATTCCTAAAAAAATGAAATCACTTATGATCACACACTAAGAGGCTTCAGAGAGGTACACTTTTTGCTTGAAATAAGTATACCTCACCTTATATTGGTGGATTCGGGTGAGATTACTAATCACAATGCATTTGCAACATTCCTTAAAATATCAAAATGTATAGAATCAGACTCCCAGTGACTTGAGAGAGTTAGACGTTATTGCTTGATATGAATACTCCTCACTTTGCAATGAGGGATCCATCAGAGATTTCTGATGCCATTTCATCCACAGCATATCTTAAAATACAAAACATGTATGATTAGTCCATAAATGAACTCAAAATGGTACACATTTTTGCTTGAAACTCGTATGCCTCACCTTGCGTTGGCGGAACCTTCAAATATTACTGAAATCAAATCATCTGCAGCATTCTTTATATATTCTAAACATGTATGATCAGACTCCAAGTGACTTCAGAGAGTTACACTTTTTCCTTGAAATTAGCATACCTCGGCTTGCATTGGAGGATCCATCAGAGATTACTGATGTCAACTCATCTGCTATATTTCTAAAACGATCAAAGGACATGTGATAAGACTACAGGTGACTTAAGTGTGTTACCCTCTTCCTTGAAACTCGTATACCTCACTTTGCATTGGCGTCTCTTTCACAGATTACGGATATCAATTCATTTGCAGCACACCTAAAAGATTCTGAACACGTATGATCAGACTCCAAGGGACTTCAAAGAGTTACAATTTTTGCTTGAAATTAGTATGCCTAACCTTGCATTGGCGGCTCGATCAGGGACTGCTGATGTAATTTCAGCAGAAGCAGTTGTAAAAACTCAAAACATGTATGATCAGACTCCAGGTGACTTCCGAGTGTTACACTTTCATTCTTGAAATTAGTACACGTCACCTTACGTTGGTGGCTCCATCAATGAGAGATTAATGATCTCAAATCATCTGCAGCATTCCTAAAAATTGAGAACATGTATGATCAGACTCCAAGAGACTTCAGAGAGTAACACTTTTTGATTGAAACTAATATACCTCTCCTTGTATTGGGGGTTCCAGCTGAGATTACTGATGTCAATTCATCTGCAGTATACCAAAAAAACTCAAGATACATATGATCAGGGACGAAGTGACTTCAGGGAGTTACACATTTTACTTTATTTTTGCATACCTCTCCTTGCTGTGGCAGCTTCAACAGAGATTAACTATCTCAATTCATCTGCAACATTCCTAAAGAAATGAAATCATGTATGATCAGACTCCAAGTGAGTTCAGAGAGTTACACAATTTCCTAGATATTCGAATAATACTCCTTGCAGTTGCAGCTTTCTCCGAGATAAAGATATCAATTCATCTACATTACTAAGAAAAAGAATCATGTATGGTCCGACACCAGGTGACCTTAGAGTGTAACAGTTTTGATTGGAAGAAATATACCGCCCCTTGTGTTGGAGGATCCAGCATAGATAAGTGATGTCATTTCACCTGCTGTACACCTAAAAAAGTGAAAATACGTATGATGAGACACAAAGTTAATTCAGAGATTTACACATTTTACTTGAAATTCGTACACCTTTACTTGCAATGGCAGCTTAATTTGTGATTAATTATCTCAATTCATCTGCAACATCAATAAAACAATGAAATCACGTATGATCTGTCTCCAAGAGACTTCAGAGTTTTACACTTTTTGCTTGAAATAAGTATACCTTACCTTATTTTGGTGGATTCAGGTAAGATTACTAAACACAATGCATTTGCAACATTCCTAAAAATTTCAAAATATATATGATCAGACTCCAAGTGACTTGAGAGAGTTAGACGCGATTGCTTTATATGAATACACCTCACTTTGTACTGTGGGATCCATCAGAGATTTCCGATGTCATTTCATCTGCAGGATATCTTAAAATTCAAAACATGTATGATTAGTCTGCAAATGAATTCAAAATGTTACACATTTTTGCTTGAAACTCATATGCCTCACCTTGCGTTGGTCGTACCATCAAATATTACTGAAATCTAATCGTCTGCAACATTCCTAAAATATTCTAAACATGTATGATCAGACTCCAACTGACTTCAGAGAGTTACACATTTTGCTTGAAATTAGCATAACTCGGCTTGCATTGGTGGATCCATCAGAGATTACTGATGTCAACTCATCTGCCGTATTTCTAAAACCATCATAGGACGTGTGATAAGACTACAGGTGACTTCGGTGTGTTACCCTTCTTGCTTGAAACTTGTATACCTCACTTTGCATTGGCGGCTCCTTCACAGATTACTGATATCAATTCATTTGCAGCACACCTAAAAAATTCCAAACACGTATGATCAGACTCCAAGAGACTTCAAAGAGTTACAATTTTTGCTTGAAATTAGTATGATTAACTTTACATTGGTGGCTCGATCAGGGTCTGCTGATGTAAGTTCATCAGCAGAAGTTGTAAAAACTCAAAACATGTATGATCAGACTCCAGGGACCTTCCGAGTGTTACACTTTCATTCTTGAAATTAGTATCTGTCACCTTACATTGGTGTCTCCGTCAGAGATTAATGTTCTCAATTCATTTGTAACATTTCTCAAAAATACTAATCATATATGAATCAGTCTCCACATTGTTACAGGGAGGTACACCTTTTGCTTGAATTTAGTACACCTAACACGCATTGGCGGATTCATGTTAGATTACTAATGTTAATTCATTTGCAACATTCCTGAAAAATTGAGAACATGTGTCATCAGTCAGCAAGTGACTTCAGAGTGTAAAACATGTATTTGCTTGAAATTTGTCTACCTCACCGTGCACTGGTGGGTCCATCAGAGATTTCTCATGTCAACTCATGTCCAGCATTTCTGAAAAATTCAAAGCTCATAAGGTCAGACGCCAAATGACTTCAGAGTTATACATTTTTGCTTGATACTCGAATGCCTCCACATGCATTTGCCTCAGCATGAATTGGCGGCACCATCAAATATTACTGATATCAAATCATCTGCAGCATTCCTAAAAATTCAGAACATGTATGATCAGACTCCAAGAGACTTCAGAGAGTAACGCTTTTTGATTGAAAGTAATATACCTCTCCTTGTATTGGAGGTTCCAGCTGAGATTACTGATGTCAATTCATCTGCAGTATACCAAAAAAACTCAAAATACATATGATCATTCACCAAGTGACTTTAGAGAGTTGCACATTTTGCTTGATTTTTGCATACCTCTCCTTGTTTTGGAGCTTCACCAGAGATTAAAGATCTCAATTAATCTGCAACATTCCTAAAGAAATGAAATCATGCATCATCTGACTCCAAGTGAGTTCAGAGAGTTACATAGTTTCCAAGATATTCAAATAATACTCCTCACAGTGGCAGCTTCCTCCGAGATTAAAGATATCTATTCATTACAACATTCCTAAGAAAAAGAAATCATATATTGTCCGACTCCGTGTGACATCAGAGAGTAGCACTTTTGATTGAAAGTAATGTACTTCCCCCTGTATTGGAGGATCCCGCAGAGATTAATGATGTCATTTCTTCTGCAGTGTTCCAATAAAACTATAAATAAATATGGTCAGTCACCAAGTGAATTCAGATAGTTACACATTTTGCTTGATATTCGTACACCTGTCCTTGCAGTTTCAGCTTCATCAGAGATTAATGATCTCAATTCATCTTCTACATTCCTAAAATAATGAAATCATGTATGATCAGACTCCAAGTGACTTCAGTGAGGTACACTTTTTGCTTGATGTAAGTATACCTCACCTTACGTTGGTGTATTCAGGTGTGATTACTAATCACAATGCATTTGCAACATTCCAGAAATTTCAAAGTATATGTGATCAGATTCCAAGTGACTTGAGAGAGTTTGATGTTATTGCTTGATATGATTTCACCTCACTTTGCACTGAGGGATCCATCAGAGATTACTGATGTCATTTCATCTGCAACATTTCTTAAAATTCAAAACATGTATGATTAGTCCCCAAATGAATTCAAAATGTTACACATTTTTGCTTGAAACTCGTATGCCTCACCTTGCATTGGTGGAACCATCAAATATTACTGAAATCAAATCGTCTGTAACTTTCCTATAATATTCTAGACATGTATGATCAGTCTCCAAGTGAGTTCAGAGAGTTACACTTTTTTCTTTGAAATCAGCATAACTCGGCTTGCATTGGAGGATGCATCAGAGATTGCTGATGTCAACTCAACTGCTATACTTCTAAATCCATCAAAGGACGTGTGATAAGACTACAGGTGACTTCAGGGAGTTACACTGTTTTTTGAAACTCGTATACCTCACTTTGCATTGGCGGCTCCTTCACAGATTACGGATGTCAATTCATTTGCAGCACACCAAAAAATTCAAAACACGCAGGATCAGATTCCAAGGGACTTCAAAGAGTTCCAATTTTTGCTTGAAATTATTGTGCCTAACCTTGCATTGGCGGCTCGATCAGGAACTGCTGATGTAAGTACATCAGCAGCAGTTGTAAAAACTCAAAACATGTATGATCAGACTCCAGGTGCCTTCCGAGTGTTACACTTTCATTCTTGAAATTAGTATACATCAACTTACATTGGTGGCTCCATCAGAGATTAATGATTTCAATTCATCTGTAACATTCCTCAAAAATACTAATCATATATGAATCAGTCTCCACGTTTTGACAGGGAGGTACACCTTTTGCTTGAAATTAGTACACCTAACACTGCATTGGCGGATTCATGCCAGATTACTAATGCTAATTCATTTGAAACATTCCTGAAAAAATTGAGAACATGTATTATTTGGAGGCATGTGACTTCATAGAGTAAAACATGTATTTGCTTGAAATTTGTCCACCTCACCCTGCACTGGGGGGTCCATCAGAGATTTATCATGAGAATTCCCGTCTAGCTTTTCTAAAAAATTCATAGAACATAAGGTCACACACCAAGTGACTTCAGAGTGTTACACATTCTTGTTTGAAACTCGAATGCCTCAACATGCATTTGCGGCACCATCAAATATTACTGATGTCAATTCATCTGCAGCATTCCTAAAAATTCAGAACATGTATGATCAGACTCCAAGAGACTTCAGAGAGTAACACTTTTTGATTGAAACTAATATACCTCTCCTTGTATTGGAGGTTCCAGCTGAGATTACTGATGTCAATTCATCTGCAGTATACCAAAAAAACTCAAGATACATATGATCAGGCACGAAGTGTCTTCAGAGAGTGACACAATTTGCTTGATTTTTGCATGCCTCTCCTTGCTGTGGCAGCTTCACCGGAGATTAAAGATCTCAATTCATCTGCAAGATTCCTAAAAAAATGATATCATGTATGATCAGACTCCAAGTGAGTTCAGAGAGTTACACATTTTCCAAGATATTCGAATAATACTCCTCGCAGGGGCAGCTTCCTCCGAGATTAAAGATACCTATTCATCTACAACATTCCTAAGAAAAAGAAATCATGTATGGTCCGACACCAGGTGGCCTCAGAGAGTAGCAGATTTGATTGAAAGAAATGTACCTCACCTTGTGTTGGAGGATACAGCAGAGATAATTGATGTCACTTCATCTCCTGTACACCTAAAATACTGAAAATACATATGATCAGACTCAAAGTGAATTCAGAGAGTTACACATTTTACTTGCTATTCATACACCTATACTTGCAGTGGCCGCTTCATCAGAGATTAATGAACTCAATTCATCTGCAACATTCCTAAAAAAATGAAATCACTTATGATCACACACTAAGAGGCTTCAGAGAGGTACACTTTTTGCTTGAAATAAGTATACCTCACCTTATATTGGTGGATTCGGGTGAGATTACTAATCACAATGCATTTGCAACATTCCTTAAAATATCAAAATGTATATAATCAGACTCCCAGTGACTTGAGAGAGTTAGACGTTATTGCTTGATATGAATACTCCTCACTTTGCAATGAGGGATCCATCAGAGATTTCTGATGCCATTTCATCCTCAGCATATCTTAAAATACAAAACATGTATGATTAGTCCATAAATGAACTCAAAATGGTACACATTTTTGCTTGAAACTCGTATGCCTCACCTTGCGTTGGCGGAACCATCAAATATTACTGAAATCAAATCATCTGCAGCATTCTTTATATATTCTAAACATGTATGATCAGACTCCAAGTGACTTCAGAGAGTTACACTTTTTCCTTGAAATTAGCATACCTCGGCTTGCATTGGAGGATCCATCAGAGATTACTGATGTCAACTCATCTGCTATATTTCTAAAACGATCAAAGGACATGTGATAAGACTACAGGTGACTTAAGTGTGTTACCCTCTTCCTTGAAACTCGTATACCTCACTTTGCATTGGCGTCTCTTTCACAGATTACGGATATCAATTCATTTGCAGCACACCTAAAAGATTCTGAACACGTATGATCAGACTCCAAGGGACTTCAAAGAGTTACAATTTTTGCTTGAAATTAGTATGCCTAACCTTGCATTGGCGGCTCGATCAGGGACTGCTGATGTAATTTCAGCAGAAGCAGTTGTAAAAACTCAAAACATGTATGATCAGACTCCAGGTGACTTCCGAGTGTTACACTTTCATTCTTGAAATTAGTACACGTCACCTTACATTGGTGGCTCCATCAGAGATTAATGACTTCAATTCATCTGTAACATTCCTCAAAAATACTAATCATATATGAATCAGTCTCCACGTTGTTACAGGGAAGTACACATTTTGCTTGAAATTAGTACACCAAACACTGCATTGGCGGATTCATGTCAGATTACTAATGCTAATTCATTTGCAACATTCCTAAAAAATTGAGAACATGAATCATCAGGCGGAAAGTGACTTCATAGAGTAAAACATGTATTTTCTTGAAATTTGTGCACCTCACCATGCACTGGTGGGTCCATCAGAGATTTCTCATGTCAACTCATGTCCAGCATTTCTGAAAAATTCAAAGCTCATAAGGTCAGACGCCAAATGACTTCAGAGTTATACATTTTTGCTTGATACTCGAATGCCTCCACATGCATTTGCCTCAGCATGAATTGGCGGCACCATCAAATATTACTGATATCAAATCATCTGC
This sequence comes from Manis pentadactyla, assembly GCF_030020395.1. NCBI lineage: Eukaryota > Metazoa > Chordata > Mammalia > Pholidota > Manidae > Manis > Manis pentadactyla. The sequence continues at coordinate 39,548,728 of NC_080031.1, read as the reverse complement.
AGCATTCCTAAAAATTCAGAACATGTATGATCAGACTCCAAGAGACTTCAGAGAGTAACGCTTTTTGATTGAAAGTAATATACCTCTCCTTGTATTGGAGGTTCCAGCTGAGATTACTGATGTCAATTCATCTGCAGTATACCAAAAAAACTCAAAATACATATGATCATTCACCAAGTGACTTTAGAGAGTTGCACATTTTGCTTGATTTTTGCATACCTCTCCTTGTTTTGGAGCTTCACCAGAGATTAAAGATCTCAATTAATCTGCAACATTCCTAAAGAAATGAAATCATGCATCATCTGACTCCAAGTGAGTTCAGAGAGTTACATAGTTTCCAAGATATTCAAATAATACTCCTCACAGTGGCAGCTTCCTCCGAGATTAAAGATATCTATTCATTACAACATTCCTAAGAAAAAGAAATCATATATTGTCCGACTCCGTGTGACATCAGAGAGTAGCACTTTTGATTGAAAGTAATGTACTTCCCCCTGTATTGGAGGATCCCGCAGAGATTAATGATGTCATTTCTTCTGCAGTGTTCCAATAAAACTATAAATAAATATGGTCAGTCACCAAGTGAATTCAGATAGTTACACATTTTGCTTGATATTCGTACACCTGTCCTTGCAGTTTCAGCTTCATCAGAGATTAATGATCTCAATTCATCTTCTACATTCCTAAAATAATGAAATCATGTATGATCAGACTCCAAGTGACTTCAGTGAGGTACACTTTTTGCTTGATGTAAGTATACCTCACCTTACGTTGGTGTATTCAGGTGTGATTACTAATCACAATGCATTTGCAACATTCCAGAAATTTCAAAGTATATGTGATCAGATTCCAAGTGACTTGAGAGAGTTTGATGTTATTGCTTGATATGATTTCACCTCACTTTGCACTGAGGGATCCATCAGAGATTACTGATGTCATTTCATCTGCAACATTTCTTAAAATTCAAAACATGTATGATTAGTCCCCAAATGAATTCAAAATGTTACACATTTTTGCTTGAAACTCGTATGCCTCACCTTGCATTGGTGGAACCATCAAATATTACTGAAATCAAATCGTCTGTAACTTTCCTATAATATTCTAGACATGTATGATCAGTCTCCAAGTGAGTTCAGAGAGTTACACTTTTTTCTTTGAAATCAGCATAACTCGGCTTGCATTGGAGGATGCATCAGAGATTGCTGATGTCAACTCAACTGCTATACTTCTAAATCCATCAAAGGACGTGTGATAAGACTACAGGTGACTTCAGGGAGTTACACTGTTTTTTGAAACTCGTATACCTCACTTTGCATTGGCGGCTCCTTCACAGATTACGGATGTCAATTCATTTGCAGCACACCAAAAAATTCAAAACACGCAGGATCAGATTCCAAGGGACTTCAAAGAGTTCCAATTTTTGCTTGAAATTATTGTGCCTAACCTTGCATTGGCGGCTCGATCAGGAACTGCTGATGTATAAAAACTCAAAACATGTATGATCAGACTCCAGGTGCCTTCCGAGTGTTACACTTTCATTCTTGAAATTAGCATACATCAACTTACATTGGTGGCTCCATCAGAGATTAATGACTTCAATTCATCTGAAACATTCCTCAAAAATACTAATCATATATGAATCAGTCTCCACGTTTTGACAGGGAGGTACACCTTTTGCTTGAAATTAGTACACCTAACACTGCATTGGCGGATTCATGCCAGATTACTAATGCTAATTCATTTGAAACATTCCTGAAAAAATTGAGAACATGTATTATTTGGAGGCATGTGACTTCATAGAGTAAAACATGTATTTGCTTGAAATTTGTCCACCTCACCCTGCACTGGGGGGTTCATCAGAGATTTATCATGAGAATTCCCGTCTAGCTTTTCTAAAAAATTCATAGAACATAAGGTCACACACCAAGTGACTTCAGAGTGTTACACATTCTTGTTTGAAACTCGAATTCCTCAGCATGCATTTGCGGCACCATCAAATATTACTGATGTCAAATCATCTGCAGCATTCCTAAACATTCAGAACATGTATGATCAGACTCCAAGAGACTTCAGAGAGTAACACTTTTTGATTGAAACTAATATACCTCTCCTTGTATTGGAGGTTCCAGCTGAGATTACTGATGTCAATTCATCTGCAGTATACCAAAAAAACTCAAGATACATATGATCAGGCACGAAGTGTCTTCAGAGAGTGACACAATTTGCTTGATTTTTGCATGCCTCTCCTTGCTGTGGCAGCTTCACCGGAGATTAAAGATCTCAATTCATCTGCAAGATTCCTAAAAAAATGATATCATGTATGATCAGACTCCAAGTGAGTTCAGAGAGTTACACATTTTCCAAGATATTCGAATAATACTCCTCGCAGGGGCAGCTTCCTCCGAGATTAAAGATACCTATTCATCTACAACATTCCTAAGAAAAAGAAATCATGTATGGTCCGACACCAGGTGGCCTCAGAGAGTAGCAGATTTGATTGAAAGAAATGTACCTCACCTTGTGTTGGAGGATACAGCAGAGATAATTGATGTCACTTCATCTCCTGTACACCTAAAATACTGAAAATACATATGATCAGACTCAAAGTGAATTCAGAGAGTTACACATTTTACTTGCTATTCATACACCTATACTTGCAGTGGCCGCTTCATCAGAGATTAATGAACTCAATTCATCTGCAACATTCCTAAAAAAATGAAATCACTTATGATCACACACTAAGAGGCTTCAGAGAGGTACACTTTTTGCTTGAAATAAGTATACCTCACCTTATATTGGTGGATTCGGGTGAGATTACTAATCACAATGCATTTGCAACATTCCTTAAAATATCAAAATGTATAGAATCAGACTCCCAGTGACTTGAGAGAGTTAGACGTTATTGCTTGATATGAATACTCCTCACTTTGCAATGAGGGATCCATCAGAGATTTCTGATGCCATTTCATCCGCAGCATATCTTAAAATACAAAACATGTATGATTAGTCCATAAATGAACTCAAAATGGTACACATTTTTGCTTGAAACTCGTATGCCTCACCTTGCGTTGGCGGAACCATCAAATATTACTGAAATCAAATCATCTGCAGCATTCTTTATATATTCTAAACATGTATGATCAGACTCCAAGTGACTTCAGAGAGTTACACTTTTTCCTTGAAATTAGCATACCTCGGCTTGCATTGGAGGATCCATCAGAGATTACTGATGTCAACTCATCTGCTATATTTCTAAAACGATCAAAGGACATGTGATAAGACTACAGGTGACTTAAGTGTGTTACCCTCTTCCTTGAAACTCGTATACCTCACTTTGCATTGGCGTCTCTTTCACAGATTACGGATATCAATTCATTTGCAGCACACCCAGAAGATTCTGAACACGTATGATCAGACTCCAAGGGACTTCAAAGAGTTACAATTTTTGCTTGAAATTAGTATGCCTAACCTTGCATTGGCGGCTCGATCAGGGACTGCTGATGTAATTTCAGCAGAAGCAGTTGTAAAAACTCAAAACATGTATGATCAGACTCCAGGTGACTTCCGAGTGTTACACTTTCATTCTTGAAATTAGTACACGTCACCTTACGTTGGTGGCTCCATCAATGAGAGATTAATGATCTCAAATCATCTGCAGCATTCCTAAAAATTGAGAACATGTATGATCAGACTCCAAGAGACTTCAGAGAGTAACACTTTTTGATTGAAACTAATATACCTCTCCTTGTATTGGGGGTTCCAGCTGAGATTACTGATGTCAATTCATCTGCAGTATACCAAAAAAACTCAAGATACATATGATCAGGGACGAAGTGACTTCAGGGAGTTACACATTTTACTTTATTTTTGCATACCTCTCCTTGCTGTGGCAGCTTCAACAGAGATTAACTATCTCAATTCATCTGCAACATTCCTAAAGAAATGAAATCATGTATGATCAGACTCCAAGTGAGTTCAGAGAGTTACACAATTTCCTAGATATTCGAATAATACTCCTTGCAGTTGCAGCTTTCTCCGAGATAAAGATATCAATTCATCTACATTACTAAGAAAAAGAATCATGTATGGTCCGACACCAGGTGACCTTAGAGTGTAACAGTTTTGATTGGAAGAAATATACCGCCCCTTGTGTTGGAGGATCCAGCATAGATAAGTGATGTCATTTCACCTGCTGTACACCTAAAAAAGTGAAAATACGTATGATGAGACACAAAGTTAATTCAGAGATTTACACATTTTACTTGAAATTCGTACACCTTTACTTGCAATGGCAGCTTAATTTGTGATTAATTATCTCAATTCATCTGCAACATCAATAAAACAATGAAATCACGTATGATCTGTCTCCAAGAGACTTCAGAGTTTTACACTTTTTGCTTGAAATAAGTATACCTTACCTTATTTTGGTGGATTCAGGTAAGATTACTAAACACAATGCATTTGCAACATTCCTAAAAATTTCAAAATATATATGATCAGACTCCAAGTGACTTGAGAGAGTTAGACGCGATTGCTTTATATGAATACACCTCACTTTGTACTGTGGGATCCATCAGAGATTTCCGATGTCATTTCATCTGCAGGATATCTTAAAATTCAAAACATGTATGATTAGTCTGCAAATGAATTCAAAATGTTACACATTTTTGCTTGAAACTCATATGCCTCACCTTGCGTTGGTCGTACCATCAAATATTACTGAAATCTAATCGTCTGCAACATTCCTAAAATATTCTAAACATGTATGATCAGACTCCAACTGACTTCAGAGAGTTACACATTTTGCTTGAAATTAGCATAACTCGGCTTGCATTGGTGGATCCATCAGAGATTACTGATGTCAACTCATCTGCCGTATTTCTAAAACCATCATAGGACGTGTGATAAGACTACAGGTGACTTCGGTGTGTTACCCTTCTTGCTTGAAACTTGTATACCTCACTTTGCATTGGCGGCTCCTTCACAGATTACTGATATCAATTCATTTGCAGCACACCTAAAAAATTCCAAACACGTATGATCAGACTCCAAGAGACTTCAAAGAGTTACAATTTTTGCTTGAAATTAGTATGATTAACTTTACATTGGTGGCTCGATCAGGGTCTGCTGATGTAAGTTCATCAGCAGAAGTTGTAAAAACTCAAAACATGTATGATCAGACTCCAGGGACCTTCCGAGTGTTACACTTTCATTCTTGAAATTAGTATCTGTCACCTTACATTGGTGTCTCCGTCAGAGATTAATGTTCTCAATTCATTTGTAACATTTCTCAAAAATACTAATCATATATGAATCAGTCTCCACATTGTTACAGGGAGGTACACCTTTTGCTTGAATTTAGTACACCTAACACGCATTGGCGGATTCATGTTAGATTACTAATGTTAATTCATTTGCAACATTCCTGAAAAATTGAGAACATGTGTCATCAGTCAGCAAGTGACTTCAGAGTGTAAAACATGTATTTGCTTGAAATTTGTCTACCTCACCGTGCACTGGTGGGTCCATCAGAGATTTCTCATGTCAACTCATGTCCAGCATTTCTGAAAAATTCAAAGCTCATAAGGTCAGACGCCAAATGACTTCAGAGTTATACATTTTTGCTTGATACTCGAATGCCTCCACATGCATTTGCCTCAGCATGAATTGGCGGCACCATCAAATATTACTGATATCAAATCATCTGCAGCATTCCTAAAAATTCAGAACATGTATGATCAGACTCCAAGAGACTTCAGAGAGTAACGCTTTTTGATTGAAAGTAATATACCTCTCCTTGTATTGGAGGTTCCAGCTGAGATTACTGATGTCAATTCATCTGCAGTATACCAAAAAAACTCAAAATACATATGATCATTCACCAAGTGACTTTAGAGAGTTGCACATTTTGCTTGATTTTTGCATACCTCTCCTTGTTTTGGAGCTTCACCAGAGATTAAAGATCTCAATTAATCTGCAACATTCCTAAAGAAATGAAATCATGCATCATCTGACTCCAAGTGAGTTCAGAGAGTTACATAGTTTCCAAGATATTCAAATAATACTCCTCACAGTGGCAGCTTCCTCCGAGATTAAAGATATCTATTCATTACAACATTCCTAAGAAAAAGAAATCATATATTGTCCGACTCCGTGTGACATCAGAGAGTAGCACTTTTGATTGAAAGTAATGTACTTCCCCCTGTATTGGAGGATCCCGCAGAGATTAATGATGTCATTTCTTCTGCAGTGTTCCAATAAAACTATAAATAAATATGGTCAGTCACCAAGTGAATTCAGATAGTTACACATTTTGCTTGATATTCGTACACCTGTCCTTGCAGTTTCAGCTTCATCAGAGATTAATGATCTCAATTCATCTTCTACATTCCTAAAATAATGAAATCATGTATGATCAGACTCCAAGTGACTTCAGTGAGGTACACTTTTTGCTTGATGTAAGTATACCTCACCTTACGTTGGTGTATTCAGGTGTGATTACTAATCACAATGCATTTGCAACATTCCAGAAATTTCAAAGTATATGTGATCAGATTCCAAGTGACTTGAGAGAGTTTGATGTTATTGCTTGATATGATTTCACCTCACTTTGCACTGAGGGATCCATCAGAGATTACTGATGTCATTTCATCTGCAACATTTCTTAAAATTCAAAACATGTATGATTAGTCCCCAAATGAATTCAAAATGTTACACATTTTTGCTTGAAACTCGTATGCCTCACCTTGCATTGGTGGAACCATCAAATATTACTGAAATCAAATCGTCTGTAACTTTCCTATAATATTCTAGACATGTATGATCAGTCTCCAAGTGAGTTCAGAGAGTTACACTTTTTTCTTTGAAATCAGCATAACTCGGCTTGCATTGGAGGATGCATCAGAGATTGCTGATGTCAACTCAACTGCTATACTTCTAAATCCATCAAAGGACGTGTGATAAGACTACAGGTGACTTCAGGGAGTTACACTGTTTTTTGAAACTCGTATACCTCACTTTGCATTGGCGGCTCCTTCACAGATTACGGATGTCAATTCATTTGCAGCACACCAAAAAATTCAAAACACGCAGGATCAGATTCCAAGGGACTTCAAAGAGTTCCAATTTTTGCTTGAAATTATTGTGCCTAACCTTGCATTGGCGGCTCGATCAGGAACTGCTGATGTATAAAAACTCAAAACATGTATGATCAGACTCCAGGTGCCTTCCGAGTGTTACACTTTCATTCTTGAAATTAGCATACATCAACTTACATTGGTGGCTCCATCAGAGATTAATGACTTCAATTCATCTGAAACATTCCTCAAAAATACTAATCATATATGAATCAGTCTCCACGTTTTGACAGGGAGGTACACCTTTTGCTTGAAATTAGTACACCTAACACTGCATTGGCGGATTCATGCCAGATTACTAATGCTAATTCATTTGAAACATTCCTGAAAAAATTGAGAACATGTATTATTTGGAGGCATGTGACTTCATAGAGTAAAACATGTATTTGCTTGAAATTTGTCCACCTCACCCTGCACTGGGGGGTTCATCAGAGATTTATCATGAGAATTCCCGTCTAGCTTTTCTAAAAAATTCATAGAACATAAGGTCACACACCAAGTGACTTCAGAGTGTTACACATTCTTGTTTGAAACTCGAATTCCTCAGCATGCATTTGCGGCACCATCAAATATTACTGATGTCAAATCATCTGCAGCATTCCTAAACATTCAGAACATGTATGATCAGACTCCAAGAGACTTCAGAGAGTAACACTTTTTGATTGAAACTAATATACCTCTCCTTGTATTGGAGGTTCCAGCTGAGATTACTGATGTCAATTCATCTGCAGTATACCAAAAAAACTCAAGATACATATGATCAGGCACGAAGTGTCTTCAGAGAGTGACACAATTTGCTTGATTTTTGCATGCCTCTCCTTGCTGTGGCAGCTTCACCGGAGATTAAAGATCTCAATTCATCTGCAAGATTCCTAAAAAAATGATATCATGTATGATCAGACTCCAAGTGAGTTCAGAGAGTTACACATTTTCCAAGATATTCGAATAATACTCCTCGCAGGGGCAGCTTCCTCCGAGATTAAAGATACCTATTCATCTACAACATTCCTAAGAAAAAGAAATCATGTATGGTCCGACACCAGGTGGCCTCAGAGAGTAGCAGATTTGATTGAAAGAAATGTACCTCACCTTGTGTTGGAGGATACAGCAGAGATAATTGATGTCACTTCATCTCCTGTACACCTAAAATACTGAAAATACATATGATCAGACTCAAAGTGAATTCAGAGAGTTACACATTTTACTTGCTATTCATACACCTATACTTGCAGTGGCCGCTTCATCAGAGATTAATGAACTCAATTCATCTGCAACATTCCTAAAAAAATGAAATCACTTATGATCACACACTAAGAGGCTTCAGAGAGGTACACTTTTTGCTTGAAATAAGTATACCTCACCTTATATTGGTGGATTCGGGTGAGATTACTAATCACAATGCATTTGCAACATTCCTTAAAATATCAAAATGTATAGAATCAGACTCCCAGTGACTTGAGAGAGTTAGACGTTATTGCTTGATATGAATACTCCTCACTTTGCAATGAGGGATCCATCAGAGATTTCTGATGCCATTTCATCCTCAGCATATCTTAAAATACAAAACATGTATGATTAGTCCATAAATGAACTCAAAATGGTACACATTTTTGCTTGAAACTCGTATGCCTCACCTTGCGTTGGCGGAACCATCAAATATTACTGAAATCAAATCATCTGCAGCATTCTTTATATATTCTAAACATGTATGATCAGACTCCAAGTGACTTCAGAGAGTTACACTTTTTCCTTGAAATTAGCATACCTCGGCTTGCATTGGAGGATCCATCAGAGATTACTGATGTCAACTCATCTGCTATATTTCTAAAACGATCAAAGGACATGTGATAAGACTACAGGTGACTTAAGTGTGTTACCCTCTTCCTTGAAACTCGTATACCTCACTTTGCATTGGCGTCTCTTTCACAGATTACGGATATCAATTCATTTGCAGCACACCTAAAAGATTCTGAACACGTATGATCAGACTCCAAGGGACTTCAAAGAGTTACAATTTTTGCTTGAAATTAGTATGCCTAACCTTGCATTGGCGGCTCGATCAGGGACTGCTGATGTAATTTCAGCAGAAGCAGTTGTAAAAACTCAAAACATGTATGATCAGACTCCAGGTGACTTCCGAGTGTTACACTTTCATTCTTGAAATTAGTACACGTCACCTTACGTTGGTGGCTCCATCAATGAGAGATTAATGATCTCAAATCATCTGCAGCATTCCTAAAAATTGAGAACATGTATGATCAGACTCCAAGAGACTTCAGAGAGTAACACTTTTTGATTGAAACTAATATACCTCTCCTTGTATTGGGGGTTCCAGCTGAGATTACTGATGTCAATTCATCTGCAGTATACCAAAAAAACTCAAGATACATATGATCAGGGACGAAGTGACTTCAGGGAGTTACACATTTTACTTTATTTTTGCATACCTCTCCTTGCTGTGGCAGCTTCAACAGAGATTAACTATCTCAATTCATCTGCAACATTCCTAAAGAAATGAAATCATGTATGATCAGACTCCAAGTGAGTTCAGAGAGTTACACAATTTCCTAGATATTCGAATAATACTCCTTGCAGTTGCAGCTTTCTCCGAGATAAAGATATCAATTCATCTACATTACTAAGAAAAAGAATCATGTATGGTCCGACACCAGGTGACCTTAGAGTGTAACAGTTTTGATTGGAAGAAATATACCGCCCCTTGTGTTGGAGGATCCAGCATAGATAAGTGATGTCATTTCACCTGCTGTACACCTAAAAAAGTGAAAATACGTATGATGAGACACAAAGTTAATTCAGAGATTTACACATTTTACTTGAAATTCGTACACCTTTACTTGCAATGGCAGCTTAATTTGTGATTAATTATCTCAATTCATCTGCAACATCAATAAAACAATGAAATCACGTATGATCTGTCTCCAAGAGACTTCAGAGTTTTACACTTTTTGCTTGAAATAAGTATACCTTACCTTATTTTGGTGGATTCAGGTAAGATTACTAAACACAATGCATTTGCAACATTCCTAAAAATTTCAAAATATATATGATCAGACTCCAAGTGACTTGAGAGAGTTAGACGCGATTGCTTTATATGAATACACCTCACTTTGTACTGTGGGATCCATCAGAGATTTCCGATGTCATTTCATCTGCAGGATATCTTAAAATTCAAAACATGTATGATTAGTCTGCAAATGAATTCAAAATGTTACACATTTTTGCTTGAAACTCATATGCCTCACCTTGCGTTGGTCGTACCATCAAATATTACTGAAATCTAATCGTCTGCAACATTCCTAAAATATTCTAAACATGTATGATCAGACTCCAACTGACTTCAGAGAGTTACACATTTTGCTTGAAATTAGCATAACTCGGCTTGCATTGGTGGATCCATCAGAGATTACTGATGTCAACTCATCTGCCGTATTTCTAAAACCATCATAGGACGTGTGATAAGACTACAGGTGACTTCGGTGTGTTACCCTTCTTGCTTGAAACTTGTATACCTCACTTTGCATTGGCGGCTCCTTCACAGATTACTGATATCAATTCATTTGCAGCACACCTAAAAAATTCCAAACACGTATGATCAGACTCCAAGAGACTTCAAAGAGTTACAATTTTTGCTTGAAATTAGTATGATTAACTTTACATTGGTGGCTCGATCAGGGTCTGCTGATGTAAGTTCATCAGCAGAAGTTGTAAAAACTCAAAACATGTATGATCAGACTCCAGGGACCTTCCGAGTGTTACACTTTCATTCTTGAAATTAGTATCTGTCACCTTACATTGGTGTCTCCGTCAGAGATTAATGTTCTCAATTCATTTGTAACATTTCTCAAAAATACTAATCATATATGAATCAGTCTCCACATTGTTACAGGGAGGTACACCTTTTGCTTGAATTTAGTACACCTAACACGCATTGGCGGATTCATGTTAGATTACTAATGTTAATTCATTTGCAACATTCCTGAAAAATTGAGAACATGTGTCATCAGTCAGCAAGTGACTTCAGAGTGTAAAACATGTATTTGCTTGAAATTTGTCTACCTCACCGTGCACTGGTGGGTCCATCAGAGATTTCTCATGTCAACTCATGTCCAGCATTTCTGAAAAATTCAAAGCTCATAAGGTCAGACGCCAAATGACTTCAGAGTTATACATTTTTGCTTGATACTCGAATGCCTCCACATGCATTTGCCTCAGCATGAATTGGCGGCACCATCAAATATTACTGATATCAAATCATCTGCAGCATTCCTAAAAATTCAGAACATGTATGATCAGACTCCAAGAGACTTCAGAGAGTAACGCTTTTTGATTGAAAGTAATATACCTCTCCTTGTATTGGAGGTTCCAGCTGAGATTACTGATGTCAATTCATCTGCAGTATACCAAAAAAACTCAAAATACATATGATCATTCACCAAGTGACTTTAGAGAGTTGCACATTTTGCTTGATTTTTGCATACCTCTCCTTGTTTTGGAGCTTCACCAGAGATTAAAGATCTCAATTAATCTGCAACATTCCTAAAGAAATGAAATCATGCATCATCTGACTCCAAGTGAGTTCAGAGAGTTACATAGTTTCCAAGATATTCAAATAATACTCCTCACAGTGGCAGCTTCCTCCGAGATTAAAGATATCTATTCATTACAACATTCCTAAGAAAAAGAAATCATATATTGTCCGACTCCGTGTGACATCAGAGAGTAGCACTTTTGATTGAAAGTAATGTACTTCCCCCTGTATTGGAGGATCCCGCAGAGATTAATGATGTCATTTCTTCTGCAGTGTTCCAATAAAACTATAAATAAATATGGTCAGTCACCAAGTGAATTCAGATAGTTACACATTTTGCTTGATATTCGTACACCTGTCCTTGCAGTTTCAGCTTCATCAGAGATTAATGATCTCAATTCATCTTCTACATTCCTAAAATAATGAAATCATGTATGATCAGACTCCAAGTGACTTCAGTGAGGTACACTTTTTGCTTGATGTAAGTATACCTCACCTTACGTTGGTGTATTCAGGTGTGATTACTAATCACAATGCATTTGCAACATTCCAGAAATTTCAAAGTATATGTGATCAGATTCCAAGTGACTTGAGAGAGTTTGATGTTATTGCTTGATATGATTTCACCTCACTTTGCACTGAGGGATCCATCAGAGATTACTGATGTCATTTCATCTGCAACATTTCTTAAAATTCAAAACATGTATGATTAGTCCCCAAATGAATTCAAAATGTTACACATTTTTGCTTGAAACTCGTATGCCTCACCTTGCATTGGTGGAACCATCAAATATTACTGAAATCAAATCGTCTGTAACTTTCCTATAATATTCTAGACATGTATGATCAGTCTCCAAGTGAGTTCAGAGAGTTACACTTTTTTCTTTGAAATCAGCATAACTCGGCTTGCATTGGAGGATGCATCAGAGATTGCTGATGTCAACTCAACTGCTATACTTCTAAATCCATCAAAGGACGTGTGATAAGACTACAGGTGACTTCAGGGAGTTACACTGTTTTTTGAAACTCGTATACCTCACTTTGCATTGGCGGCTCCTTCACAGATTACGGATGTCAATTCATTTGCAGCACACCAAAAAATTCAAAACACGCAGGATCAGATTCCAAGGGACTTCAAAGAGTTCCAATTTTTGCTTGAAATTATTGTGCCTAACCTTGCATTGGCGGCTCGATCAGGAACTGCTGATGTAAGTACATCAGCAGCAGTTGTAAAAACTCAAAACATGTATGATCAGACTCCAGGTGCCTTCCGAGTGTTACACTTTCATTCTTGAAATTAGTATACATCAACTTACATTGGTGGCTCCATCAGAGATTAATGATTTCAATTCATCTGTAACATTCCTAAAAAATACTAATCATATATGAATCAGTCTCCACGTTTTGACAGGGAGGTACACCTTTTGCTTGAAATTAGTACACCTAACACTGCATTGGCGGATTCATGCCAGATTACTAATGCTAATTCATTTGAAACATTCCTGAAAAAATTGAGAACATGTATTATTTGGAGGCATGTGACTTCATAGAGTAAAACATGTATTTGCTTGAAATTTGTCCACCTCACCCTGCACTGGGGGGTCCATCAGAGATTTATCATGAGAATTCCCGTCTAGCTTTTCTAAAAAATTCATAGAACATAAGGTCACACACCAAGTGACTTCAGAGTGTTACACATTCTTGTTTGAAACTCGAATGCCTCAACATGCATTTGCGGCACCATCAAATATTACTGATGTCAATTCATCTGCAGCATTCCTAAAAATTCAGAACATGTATGCTCAGACTCCAAGAGACTTCAGAGAGTAACACTTTTTGATTGAAACTAATATACCTCTCCTTGTATTGGAGGTTCCAGCTGAGATTACTGATGTCAATTCATCTGCAGTATACCAAAAAAACTCAAGATACATATGATCAGGCACGAAGTGTCTTCAGAGAGTGACACAATTTGCTTGATTTTTGCATGCCTCTCCTTGCTGTGGCAGCTTCACCGGAGATTAAAGATCTCAATTCATCTGCAAGATTCCTAAAAAAATGATATCATGTATGATCAGACTCCAAGTGAGTTCAGAGAGTTACAGATTTTCCAAGATATTCGAGTAATACTCCTCGCAGGGGCAGCTTCCTCCGAGATTAAAGATACCTATTCATCTACAACATTCCAAGAAAATGATATCATGTATGGTCCGACACCATTTGACCTCAGAGAGTAACAGTTATGATGGAAAGTAATATACCATCCCTTGTGTTGGAGAATCCAGCAGAGATAAGGGATGCCATATCATCTGCTGTAAACCTAAAAAAGTGAAAATACATATGATCAGACACAAAGTGAATTCAGAGAGTTTCACATTTTACTTGATATTCGTACACCTATACTTGCAGTGGTAGATTCATCAGAGATTAATGAACTCAATTCATCTGCAACATTCCTAAAAAAATGAAATCCCTTATGATCACACTCCAAGAGACTTCAGAGAGGTACACTTTTTTGCTTGAAATAAGTGTACCTCACCTTATATTGGTGTATTCAGGTGAGATTACTAATCGCAATGCAATTGCAATATTCCTAAAAATATCAAAATATTTATGAACAGACTCCAAAGGACTTGAGAGAGTTAGACGTTACTGCTTGATATGAATACTCCTCACTTTGCACGGAGGGATCCATCAGAGATTTCTGATGCCATTTCATCCGAAGCATATCTTAAAATACAAAACATGTATGATTAGTCCAAAAATAAATTCAAAATGCTACACATTTTTGCCTGAATCTCGTATGCCTCACCTTGCGTAAGCGAAACCATCAAATATTACTGAAATCAAATCGTCTGCAGCCTTCCGAAAATATTCTAAACATGTATGATCAGACTCCAGAGACTTCAGAGAGTTACACTTTTTTCTTTGAAATTAGCATAACTCGGCTTGCATTGGAGGATGCATCAGAGATTGCTGATGTCAGCTCAACTGCTATACTTCTAAATCCATCAAAGGACGTGTGATAAGACTACAGGTGACTTCAGGGAGTTACACTGTTTTTTGAAACTCGTATACCTCACTTTGCATTGGCGGCTCCTTCACAGATTACGGATGTCAATTCATTTGCAGCACACCAAAAAATTCAAAACACGAGGGATCAGATTCCAAGGGACTTCAAAGAGTTCCAATTTTTGCTTGAAATTATTGTGCCTAACCTTGCATTGGCGGCTCGATCAGGAACTGCTGATGTAAGTACATCAGCAGCAGTTGTAAAAACTCAAAACATGTATGATCAGACTCCAGGTGTCTTCCGAGTGTTACACTTTCATTCTTGAAATTAGTATACATCAACTTACATTGGTGGCTCCATCAGAGATTAATGACTTCAATTCATCTGAAACATTCCTCAAAAATACTAATCATATATGAATCAGTCTCCACGTTTTGACAGGGAGGTACACCTTTTGCTTGAAATTAGTACACCTAACACTGCATTGGCGGATTCATGCCAGATTACTAATGCTAATTCATTTGAAACATTCCTGAAAAAATTGAGAACATGTATTATTTGGAGGCATGTGACTTCATAGAGTAAAACATGTATTTGCTTGAAATTTGTCCACCTCACCCTGCACTGGGGGGTTCATCAGAGATTTATCATGAGAATTCCCGTCTAGCTTTTCTAAAAAATTCATAGAACATAAGGTCACACACCAAGTGACTTCAGAGTGTTACACATTCTTGTTTGAAACTCGAATGCCTCAGCATGCATTTGCGGCACCATCAAATATTACTGATGTCAATTCATCTGCAGCATTCCTAAAAATTCAGAACATGTATGATCAGACTCCAAGAGACTTCAGAGAGTAACACTTTTTGATTGAAACTAATATACCTCTCCTTGTATTGGGGGTTCCAGCTGAGATTACTGATGTCAATTCATCTGCAGTATACCAAAAAAACTCAAGATACATATGATCAGGGACGAAGTGACTTCAGGGAGTTACACATTTTACTTTATTTTTGCATACCTCTCCTTGCTGTGGCAGCTTCAACAGAGATTAACTATCTCAATTCATCTGCAACATTCCTAAAGAAATGAAATCATGTATGATCAGACTCCAAGTGAGTTCAGAGAGTTACACAATTTCCTAGATATTCGAATAATACTCCTTGCAGTTGCAGCTTTCTCCGAGATAAAGATATCAATTCATCTACATTACTAAGAAAAAGAATCATGTATGGTCCGACACCAGGTGACCTTAGAGTGTAACAGTTTTGATTGGAAGAAATATACCGCCCCTTGTGTTGGAGGATCCAGCATAGATAAGTGATGTCATTTCACCTGCTGTACACCTAAAAAAGTGAAAATACGTATGATGAGACACAAAGTTAATTCAGAGATTTACACATTTTACTTGAAATTCGTACACCTTTACTTGCAATGGCAGCTTAATTTGTGATTAATTATCTCAATTCATCTGCAACATCAATAAAACAATGAAATCACGTATGATCTGTCTCCAAGAGACTTCAGAGTTTTACACTTTTTGCTTGAAATAAGTATACCTTACCTTATTTTGGTGGATTCAGGTAAGATTACTAAACACAATGCATTTGCAACATTCCTAAAAATTTCAAAATATATATGATCAGACTCCAAGTGACTTGAGAGAGTTAGACGCGATTGCTTTATATGAATACACCTCACTTTGTACTGTGGGATCCATCAGAGATTTCCGATGTCATTTCATCTGCAGGATATCTTAAAATTCAAAACATGTATGATTAGTCTGCAAATGAATTCAAAATGTTACACATTTTTGCTTGAAACTCATATGCCTCACCTTGCGTTGGTCGTACCATCAAATATTACTGAAATCTAATCGTCTGCAACATTCCTAAAATATTCTAAACATGTATGATCAGACTCCAACTGACTTCAGAGAGTTACACATTTTGCTTGAAATTAGCATAACTCGGCTTGCATTGGTGGATCCATCAGAGATTACTGATGTCAACTCATCTGCCGTATTTCTAAAACCATCATAGGACGTGTGATAAGACTACAGGTGACTTCGGTGTGTTACCCTTCTTGCTTGAAACTTGTATACCTCACTTTGCATTGGCGGCTCCTTCACAGATTACTGATATCAATTCATTTGCAGCACACCTAAAAAATTCCAAACACGTATGATCAGACTCCAAGAGACTTCAAAGAGTTACAATTTTTGCTTGAAATTAGTATGATTAACTTTACATTGGTGGCTCGATCAGGGTCTGCTGATGTAAGTTCATCAGCAGAAGTTGTAAAAACTCAAAACATGTATGATGAGACTCCAGGGACCTTCCGAGTGTTACACTTTCATTCTTGAAATTAGTATCTGTCACCTTACATTGGTGTCTCCGTCAGAGATTAATGTTCTCAATTCATTTGTAACATTTCTCAAAAATACTAATCATATATGAATCAGTCTCCACATTGTTACAGGGAGGTACACCTTTTGCTTGAATTTAGTACACCTAACACGCATTGGCGGATTCATGTTAGATTACTAATGTTAATTCATTTGCAACATTCCTGAAAAATTGAGAACATGTGTCATCAGTCAGCAAGTGACTTCAGAGTGTAAAACATGTATTTGCTTGAAATTTGTCTACCTCACCGTGCACTGGTGGGTCCATCAGAGATTTCTCATGTCAACTCATGTCCAGCATTTCTGAAAAATTCAAAGCTCATAAGGTCAGACGCCAAATGACTTCAGAGTTATACATTTTTGCTTGATACTCGAATGCCTCCACATGCATTTGCCTCAGCATGAATTGGCGGCACCATCAAATATTACTGATATCAAATCATCTGCAGCATTCCTAAAAATTCAGAACATGTATGATCAGACTCCAAGAGACTTCAGAGAGTAACGCTTTTTGATTGAAAGTAATATACCTCTCCTTGTATTGGAGGTTCCAGCTGAGATTACTGATGTCAATTCATCTGCAGTATACCAAAAAAACTCAAAATACATATGATCATTCACCAAGTGACTTTAGAGAGTTGCACATTTTGCTTGATTTTTGCATACCTCTCCTTGTTTTGGAGCTTCACCAGAGATTAAAGATCTCAATTAATCTGCAACATTCCTAAAGAAATGAAATCATGCATCATCTGACTCCAAGTGAGTTCAGAGAGTTACATAGTTTCCAAGATATTCAAATAATACTCCTCACAGTGGCAGCTTCCTCCGAGATTAAAGATATCTATTCATTACAACATTCCTAAGAAAAAGAAATCATATATTGTCCGACTCCGTGTGACATCAGAGAGTAGCACTTTTGATTGAAAGTAATGTACTTCCCCCTGTATTGGAGGATCCCGCAGAGATTAATGATGTCATTTCTTCTGCAGTGTTCCAATAAAACTATAAATAAATATGGTCAGTCACCAAGTGAATTCAGATAGTTACACATTTTGCTTGATATTCGTACACCTGTCCTTGCAGTTTCAGCTTCATCAGAGATTAATGATCTCAATTCATCTTCTACATTCCTAAAATAATGAAATCATGTATGATCAGACTCCAAGTGACTTCAGTGAGGTACACTTTTTGCTTGATGTAAGTATACCTCACCTTACGTTGGTGTATTCAGGTGTGATTACTAATCACAATGCATTTGCAACATTCCAGAAATTTCAAAGTATATGTGATCAGATTCCAAGTGACTTGAGAGAGTTTGATGTTATTGCTTGATATGATTTCACCTCACTTTGCACTGAGGGATCCATCAGAGATTACTGATGTCATTTCATCTGCAACATTTCTTAAAATTCAAAACATGTATGATTAGTCCCCAAATGAATTCAAAATGTTACACATTTTTGCTTGAAACTCGTATGCCTCACCTTGCATTGGTGGAACCATCAAATATTACTGAAATCAAATCGTCTGTAACTTTCCTATAATATTCTAGACATGTATGATCAGTCTCCAAGTGAGTTCAGAGAGTTACACTTTTTTCTTTGAAATCAGCATAACTCGGCTTGCATTGGAGGATGCATCAGAGATTGCTGATGTCAACTCAACTGCTATACTTCTAAATCCATCAAAGGACGTGTGATAAGACTACAGGTGACTTCAGGGAGTTACACTGTTTTTTGAAACTCGTATACCTCACTTTGCATTGGCGGCTCCTTCACAGATTACGGATGTCAATTCATTTGCAGCACACCAAAAAATTCAAAACACGCAGGATCAGATTCCAAGGGACTTCAAAGAGTTCCAATTTTTGCTTGAAATTATTGTGCCTAACCTTGCATTGGCGGCTCGATCAGGAACTGCTGATGTAAGTACATCAGCAGCAGTTGTAAAAACTCAAAACATGTATGATCAGACTCCAGGTGCCTTCCGAGTGTTACACTTTCATTCTTGAAATTAGTATACATCAACTTACATTGGTGGCTCCATCAGAGATTAATGATTTCAATTCATCTGTAACATTCCTAAAAAATACTAATCATATATGAATCAGTCTCCACGTTTTGACAGGGAGGTACACCTTTTGCTTGAAATTAGTACACCTAACACTGCATTGGCGGATTCATGCCAGATTACTAATGCTAATTCATTTGAAACATTCCTGAAAAAATTGAGAACATGTATTATTTGGAGGCATGTGACTTCATAGAGTAAAACATGTATTTGCTTGAAATTTGTCCACCTCACCCTGCACTGGGGGGTCCATCAGAGATTTATCATGAGAATTCCCGTCTAGCTTTTCTAAAAAATTCATAGAACATAAGGTCACACACCAAGTGACTTCAGAGTGTTACACATTCTTGTTTGAAACTCGAATGCCTCAACATGCATTTGCGGCACCATCAAATATTACTGATGTCAATTCATCTGCAGCATTCCTAAAAATTCAGAACATGTATGCTCAGACTCCAAGAGACTTCAGAGAGTAACACTTTTTGATTGAAACTAATATACCTCTCCTTGTATTGGAGGTTCCAGCTGAGATTACTGATGTCAATTCATCTGCAGTATACCAAAAAAACTCAAGATACATATGATCAGGCACGAAGTGTCTTCAGAGAGTGACACAATTTGCTTGATTTTTGCATGCCTCTCCTTGCTGTGGCAGCTTCACCGGAGATTAAAGATCTCAATTCATCTGCAAGATTCCTAAAAAAATGATATCATGTATGATCAGACTCCAAGTGAGTTCAGAGAGTTACAGATTTTCCAAGATATTCGAGTAATACTCCTCGCAGGGGCAGCTTCCTCCGAGATTAAAGATACCTATTCATCTACAACATTCCAAGAAAATGATATCATGTATGGTCCGACACCATTTGACCTCAGAGAGTAACAGTTATGATGGAAAGTAATATACCATCCCTTGTGTTGGAGAATCCAGCAGAGATAAGGGATGCCATATCATCTGCTGTAAACCTAAAAAAGTGAAAATACATATGATCAGACACAAAGTGAATTCAGAGAGTTTCACATTTTACTTGATATTCGTACACCTATACTTGCAGTGGTAGATTCATCAGAGATTAATGAACTCAATTCATCTGCAACATTCCTAAAAAAATGAAATCCCTTATGATCACACTCCAAGAGACTTCAGAGAGGTACACTTTTTTGCTTGAAATAAGTGTACCTCACCTTATATTGGTGTATTCAGGTGAGATTACTAATCGCAATGCAATTGCAATATTCCTAAAAATATCAAAATATTTATGAACAGACTCCAAAGGACTTGAGAGAGTTAGACGTTACTGCTTGATATGAATACTCCTCACTTTGCACGGAGGGATCCATCAGAGATTTCTGATGCCATTTCATCCGAAGCATATCTTAAAATACAAAACATGTATGATTAGTCCAAAAATAAATTCAAAATGCTACACATTTTTGCCTGAATCTCGTATGCCTCACCTTGCGTAAGCGAAACCATCAAATATTACTGAAATCAAATCGTCTGCAGCCTTCCGAAAATATTCTAAACATGTATGATCAGACTCCAGAGACTTCAGAGAGTTACACTTTTTTCTTTGAAATTAGCATAACTCGGCTTGCATTGGAGGATGCATCAGAGATTGCTGATGTCAGCTCAACTGCTATACTTCTAAATCCATCAAAGGACGTGTGATAAGACTACAGGTGACTTCAGGGAGTTACACTGTTTTTTGAAACTCGTATACCTCACTTTGCATTGGCGGCTCCTTCACAGATTACGGATGTCAATTCATTTGCAGCACACCAAAAAATTCAAAACACGCAGGATCAGATTCCAAGGGACTTCAAAGAGTTCCAATTTTTGCTTGAAATTATTGTGCCTAACCTTGCATTGGCGGCTCGATCAGGAACTGCTGATGTAAGTACATCAGCAGCAGTTGTAAAAACTCAAAACATGTATGATCAGACTCCAGGTGTCTTCCGAGTGTTACACTTTCATTCTTGAAATTAGTATACATCAACTTACATTGGTGGCTCCATCAGAGATTAATGACTTCAATTCATCTGAAACATTCCTCAAAAATACTAATCATATATGAATCAGTCTCCACGTTTTGACAGGGAGGTACACCTTTTGCTTGAAATTAGTACACCTAACACTGCATTGGCGGATTCATGCCAGATTACTAATGCTAATTCATTTGAAACATTCCTGAAAAAATTGAGAACATGTATTATTTGGAGGCATGTGACTTCATAGAGTAAAACATGTATTTGCTTGAAATTTGTCCACCTCACCCTGCACTGGGGGGTTCATCAGAGATTTATCATGAGAATTCCCGTCTAGCTTTTCTAAAAAATTCATAGAACATAAGGTCACACACCAAGTGACTTCAGAGTGTTACACATTCTTGTTTGAAACTCGAATGCCTCAGCATGCATTTGCGGCACCATCAAATATTACTGATGTCAATTCATCTGCAGCATTCCTAAAAATTCAGAACATGTATGATCAGACTCCAAGAGACTTCAGAGAGTAACACTTTTTGATTGAAACTAATATACCTCTCCTTGTATTGGGGGTTCCAGCTGAGATTACTGATGTCAATTCATCTGCAGTATACCAAAAAAACTCAAGATACATATGATCAGGGACGAAGTGACTTCAGGGAGTTACACATTTTACTTTATTTTTGCATACCTCTCCTTGCTGTGGCAGCTTCAACAGAGATTAACTATCTCAATTCATCTGCAACATTCCTAAAGAAATGAAATCATGTATGATCAGACTCCAAGTGAGTTCAGAGAGTTACACAATTTCCTAGATATTCGAATAATACTCCTTGCAGTTGCAGCTTTCTCCGAGATAAAGATATCAATTCATCTACATTACTAAGAAAAAGAATCATGTATGGTCCGACACCAGGTGACCTTAGAGTGTAACAGTTTTGATTGGAAGAAATATACCGCCCCTTGTGTTGGAGGATCCAGCATAGATAAGTGATGTCATTTCACCTGCTGTACACCTAAAAAAGTGAAAATACGTATGATGAGACACAAAGTTAATTCAGAGATTTACACATTTTACTTGAAATTCGTACACCTTTACTTGCAATGGCAGCTTAATTTGTGATTAATTATCTCAATTCATCTGCAACATCAATAAAACAATGAAATCACGTATGATCTGTCTCCAAGAGACTTCAGAGTTTTACACTTTTTGCTTGAAATAAGTATACCTTACCTTATTTTGGTGGATTCAGGTAAGATTACTAAACACAATGCATTTGCAACATTCCTAAAAATTTCAAAATATATATGATCAGACTCCAAGTGACTTGAGAGAGTTAGACGCGATTGCTTTATATGAATACACCTCACTTTGTACTGTGGGATCCATCAGAGATTTCCGATGTCATTTCATCTGCAGGATATCTTAAAATTCAAAACATGTATGATTAGTCTGCAAATGAATTCAAAATGTTACACATTTTTGCTTGAAACTCATATGCCTCACCTTGCGTTGGTCGTACCATCAAATATTACTGAAATCTAATCGTCTGCAACATTCCTAAAATATTCTAAACATGTATGATCAGACTCCAACTGACTTCAGAGAGTTACACATTTTGCTTGAAATTAGCATAACTCGGCTTGCATTGGTGGATCCATCAGAGATTACTGATGTCAACTCATCTGCCGTATTTCTAAAACCATCATAGGACGTGTGATAAGACTACAGGTGACTTCGGTGTGTTACCCTTCTTGCTTGAAACTTGTATACCTCACTTTGCATTGGCGGCTCCTTCACAGATTACTGATATCAATTCATTTGCAGCACACCTAAAAAATTCCAAACACGTATGATCAGACTCCAAGAGACTTCAAAGAGTTACAATTTTTGCTTGAAATTAGTATGATTAACTTTACATTGGTGGCTCGATCAGGGTCTGCTGATGTAAGTTCATCAGCAGAAGTTGTAAAAACTCAAAACATGTATGATGAGACTCCAGGGACCTTCCGAGTGTTACACTTTCATTCTTGAAATTAGTATCTGTCACCTTACATTGGTGTCTCCGTCAGAGATTAATGTTCTCAATTCATTTGTAACATTTCTCAAAAATACTAATCATATATGAATCAGTCTCCACATTGTTACAGGGAGGTACACCTTTTGCTTGAATTTAGTACACCTAACACGCATTGGCGGATTCATGTTAGATTACTAATGTTAATTCATTTGCAACATTCCTGAAAAATTGAGAACATGTGTCATCAGTCAGCAAGTGACTTCAGAGTGTAAAACATGTATTTGCTTGAAATTTGTCTACCTCACCGTGCACTGGTGGGTCCATCAGAGATTTCTCATGTCAACTCATGTCCAGCATTTCTGAAAAATTCAAAGCTCATAAGGTCAGACGCCAAATGACTTCAGAGTTATACATTTTTGCTTGATACTCGAATGCCTCCACATGCATTTGCCTCAGCATGAATTGGCGGCACCATCAAATATTACTGATATCAAATCATCTGCAGCATTCCTAAAAATTCAGAACATGTATGATCAGACTCCAAGAGACTTCAGAGAGTAACGCTTTTTGATTGAAAGTAATATACCTCTCCTTGTATTGGAGGTTCCAGCTGAGATTACTGATGTCAATTCATCTGCAGTATACCAAAAAAACTCAAAATACATATGATCATTCACCAAGTGACTTTAGAGAGTTGCACATTTTGCTTGATTTTTGCATACCTCTCCTTGTTTTGGAGCTTCACCAGAGATTAAAGATCTCAATTAATCTGCAACATTCCTAAAGAAATGAAATCATGCATCATCTGACTCCAAGTGAGTTCAGAGAGTTACATAGTTTCCAAGATATTCAAATAATACTCCTCACAGTGGCAGCTTCCTCCGAGATTAAAGATATCTATTCATTACAACATTCCTAAGAAAAAGAAATCATATATTGTCCGACTCCGTGTGACATCAGAGAGTAGCACTTTTGATTGAAAGTAATGTACTTCCCCCTGTATTGGAGGATCCCGCAGAGATTAATGATGTCATTTCTTCTGCAGTGTTCCAATAAAACTATAAATAAATATGGTCAGTCACCAAGTGAATTCAGATAGTTACACATTTTGCTTGATATTCGTACACCTGTCCTTGCAGTTTCAGCTTCATCAGAGATTAATGATCTCAATTCATCTTCTACATTCCTAAAATAATGAAATCATGTATGATCAGACTCCAAGTGACTTCAGTGAGGTACACTTTTTGCTTGATGTAAGTATACCTCACCTTACGTTGGTGTATTCAGGTGTGATTACTAATCACAATGCATTTGCAACATTCCAGAAATTTCAAAGTATATGTGATCAGATTCCAAGTGACTTGAGAGAGTTTGATGTTATTGCTTGATATGATTTCACCTCACTTTGCACTGAGGGATCCATCAGAGATTACTGATGTCATTTCATCTGCAACATTTCTTAAAATTCAAAACATGTATGATTAGTCCCCAAATGAATTCAAAATGTTACACATTTTTGCTTGAAACTCGTATGCCTCACCTTGCATTGGTGGAACCATCAAATATTACTGAAATCAAATCGTCTGTAACTTTCCTATAATATTCTAGACATGTATGATCAGTCTCCAAGTGAGTTCAGAGAGTTACACTTTTTTCTTTGAAATCAGCATAACTCGGCTTGCATTGGAGGATGCATCAGAGATTGCTGATGTCAACTCAACTGCTATACTTCTAAATCCATCAAAGGACGTGTGATAAGACTACAGGTGACTTCAGGGAGTTACACTGTTTTTTGAAACTCGTATACCTCACTTTGCATTGGCGGCTCCTTCACAGATTACGGATGTCAATTCATTTGCAGCACACCAAAAAATTCAAAACACGCAGGATCAGATTCCAAGGGACTTCAAAGAGTTCCAATTTTTGCTTGAAATTATTGTGCCTAACCTTGCATTGGCGGCTCGATCAGGAACTGCTGATGTATAAAAACTCAAAACATGTATGATCAGACTCCAGGTGCCTTCCGAGTGTTACACTTTCATTCTTGAAATTAGCATACATCAACTTACATTGGTGGCTCCATCAGAGATTAATGACTTCAATTCATCTGAAACATTCCTCAAAAATACTAATCATATATGAATCAGTCTCCACGTTTTGACAGGGAGGTACACCTTTTGCTTGAAATTAGTACACCTAACACTGCATTGGCGGATTCATGCCAGATTACTAATGCTAATTCATTTGAAACATTCCTGAAAAAATTGAGAACATGTATTATTTGGAGGCATGTGACTTCATAGAGTAAAACATGTATTTGCTTGAAATTTGTCCACCTCACCCTGCACTGGGGGGTTCATCAGAGATTTGTCATGAGAATTCCCGTCTAGCTTTTCTAAAAAATTCATAGAACATAAGGTCACACACCAAGTGACTTCAGAGTGTTACACATTCTTGTTTGAAACTCGAATTCCTCAGCATGCATTTGCGGCACCATCAAATATTACTGATGTCAAATCATCTGCAGCATTCCTAAACATTCAGAACATGTATGATCAGACTCCAAGAGACTTCAGAGAGTAACACTTTTTGATTGAAACTAATATACCTCTCCTTGTATTGGAGGTTCCAGCTGAGATTACTGATGTCAATTCATCTGCAGTATACCAAAAAAACTCAAGATACATATGATCAGGCACGAAGTGTCTTCAGAGAGTGACACAATTTGCTTGATTTTTGCATGCCTCTCCTTGCTGTGGCAGCTTCACCGGAGATTAAAGATCTCAATTCATCTGCAAGATTCCTAAAAAAATGATATCATGTATGATCAGACTCCAAGTGAGTTCAGAGAGTTACACATTTTCCAAGATATTCGAATAATACTCCTCGCAGGGGCAGCTTCCTCCGAGATTAAAGATACCTATTCATCTACAACATTCCTAAGAAAAAGAAATCATGTATGGTCCGACACCAGGTGGCCTCAGAGAGTAGCAGATTTGATTGAAAGAAATGTACCTCACCTTGTGTTGGAGGATACAGCAGAGATAATTGATGTCACTTCATCTCCTGTACACCTAAAATACTGAAAATACATATGATCAGACTCAAAGTGAATTCAGAGAGTTACACATTTTACTTGCTATTCATACACCTATACTTGCAGTGGCCGCTTCATCAGAGATTAATGAACTCAATTCATCTGCAACATTCCTAAAGAAATGAAATCATGTATGATCAGACTCCAAGTGAGTTCAGAGAGTTACACAATTTCCTAGATATTCGAATAATACTCCTTGCAGTTGCAGCTTTCTCCGAGATAAAGATATCAATTCATCTACATTACTAAGAAAAAGAATCATGTATGGTCCGACACCAGGTGACCTTAGAGTGTAACAGTTTTGATTGGAAGAAATATACCGCCCCTTGTGTTGGAGGATCCAGCATAGATAAGTGATGTCATTTCACCTGCTGTACACCTAAAAAAGTGAAAATACGTATGATGAGACACAAAGTTAATTCAGAGATTTACACATTTTACTTGAAATTCGTACACCTTTACTTGCAATGGCAGCTTAATTTGTGATTAATTATCTCAATTCATCTGCAACATCAATAAAACAATGAAATCACGTATGATCTGTCTCCAAGAGACTTCAGAGTTTTACACTTTTTGCTTGAAATAAGTATACCTTACCTTATTTTGGTGGATTCAGGTAAGATTACTAAACACAATGCATTTGCAACATTCCTAAAAATTTCAAAATATATATGATCAGACTCCAAGTGACTTGAGAGAGTTAGACGCGATTGCTTTATATGAATACACCTCACTTTGTACTGTGGGATCCATCAGAGATTTCCGATGTCATTTCATCTGCAGGATATCTTAAAATTCAAAACATGTATGATTAGTCTGCAAATGAATTCAAAATGTTACACATTTTTGCTTGAAACTCATATGCCTCACCTTGCGTTGGTCGTACCATCAAATATTACTGAAATCTAATCGTCTGCAACATTCCTAAAATATTCTAAACATGTATGATCAGACTCCAACTGACTTCAGAGAGTTACACATTTTGCTTGAAATTAGCATAACTCGGCTTGCATTGGTGGATCCATCAGAGATTACTGATGTCAACTCATCTGCCGTATTTCTAAAACCATCATAGGACGTGTGATAAGACTACAGGTGACTTCGGTGTGTTACCCTTCTTGCTTGAAACTTGTATACCTCACTTTGCATTGGCGGCTCCTTCACAGATTACTGATATCAATTCATTTGCAGCACACCTAAAAAATTCCAAACACGTATGATCAGACTCCAAGAGACTTCAAAGAGTTACAATTTTTGCTTGAAATTAGTATGATTAACTTTACATTGGTGGCTCGATCAGGGTCTGCTGATGTAAGTTCATCAGCAGAAGTTGTAAAAACTCAAAACATGTATGATGAGACTCCAGGGACCTTCCGAGTGTTACACTTTCATTCTTGAAATTAGTATCTGTCACCTTACATTGGTGTCTCCGTCAGAGATTAATGTTCTCAATTCATTTGTAACATTTCTCAAAAATACTAATCATATATGAATCAGTCTCCACATTGTTACAGGGAGGTACACCTTTTGCTTGAATTTAGTACACCTAACACGCATTGGCGGATTCATGTTAGATTACTAATGTTAATTCATTTGCAACATTCCTGAAAAATTGAGAACATGTGTCATCAGTCAGCAAGTGACTTCAGAGTGTAAAACATGTATTTGCTTGAAATTTGTCTACCTCACCGTGCACTGGTGGGTCCATCAGAGATTTCTCATGTCAACTCATGTCCAGCATTTCTGAAAAATTCAAAGCTCATAAGGTCAGACGCCAAATGACTTCAGAGTTATACATTTTTGCTTGATACTCGAATGCCTCCACATGCATTTGCCTCAGCATGAATTGGCGGCACCATCAAATATTACTGATATCAAATCATCTGCAGCATTCCTAAAAATTCAGAACATGTATGATCAGACTCCAAGAGACTTCAGAGAGTAACGCTTTTTGATTGAAAGTAATATACCTCTCCTTGTATTGGAGGTTCCAGCTGAGATTACTGATGTCAATTCATCTGCAGTATACCAAAAAAACTCAAAATACATATGATCATTCACCAAGTGACTTTAGAGAGTTGCACATTTTGCTTGATTTTTGCATACCTCTCCTTGTTTTGGAGCTTCACCAGAGATTAAAGATCTCAATTAATCTGCAACATTCCTAAAGAAATGAAATCATGCATCATCTGACTCCAAGTGAGTTCAGAGAGTTACATAGTTTCCAAGATATTCAAATAATACTCCTCACAGTGGCAGCTTCCTCCGAGATTAAAGATATCTATTCATTACAACATTCCTAAGAAAAAGAAATCATATATTGTCCGACTCCGTGTGACATCAGAGAGTAGCACTTTTGATTGAAAGTAATGTACTTCCCCCTGTATTGGAGGATCCCGCAGAGATTAATGATGTCATTTCTTCTGCAGTGTTCCAATAAAACTATAAATAAATATGGTCAGTCACCAAGTGAATTCAGATAGTTACACATTTTGCTTGATATTCGTACACCTGTCCTTGCAGTTTCAGCTTCATCAGAGATTAATGATCTCAATTCATCTTCTACATTCCTAAAATAATGAAATCATGTATGATCAGACTCCAAGTGACTTCAGTGAGGTACACTTTTTGCTTGATGTAAGTATACCTCACCTTACGTTGGTGTATTCAGGTGTGATTACTAATCACAATGCATTTGCAACATTCCAGAAATTTCAAAGTATATGTGATCAGATTCCAAGTGACTTGAGAGAGTTTGATGTTATTGCTTGATATGATTTCACCTCACTTTGCACTGAGGGATCCATCAGAGATTACTGATGTCATTTCATCTGCAACATTTCTTAAAATTCAAAACATGTATGATTAGTCCCCAAATGAATTCAAAATGTTACACATTTTTGCTTGAAACTCGTATGCCTCACCTTGCATTGGTGGAACCATCAAATATTACTGAAATCAAATCGTCTGTAACTTTCCTATAATATTCTAGACATGTATGATCAGTCTCCAAGTGAGTTCAGAGAGTTACACTTTTTTCTTTGAAATCAGCATAACTCGGCTTGCATTGGAGGATGCATCAGAGATTGCTGATGTCAACTCAACTGCTATACTTCTAAATCCATCAAAGGACGTGTGATAAGACTACAGGTGACTTCAGGGAGTTACACTGTTTTTTGAAACTCGTATACCTCACTTTGCATTGGCGGCTCCTTCACAGATTACGGATGTCAATTCATTTGCAGCACACCAAAAAATTCAAAACACGCAGGATCAGATTCCAAGGGACTTCAAAGAGTTCCAATTTTTGCTTGAAATTATTGTGCCTAACCTTGCATTGGCGGCTCGATCAGGAACTGCTGATGTATAAAAACTCAAAACATGTATGATCAGACTCCAGGTGCCTTCCGAGTGTTACACTTTCATTCTTGAAATTAGCATACATCAACTTACATTGGTGGCTCCATCAGAGATTAATGACTTCAATTCATCTGAAACATTCCTCAAAAATACTAATCATATATGAATCAGTCTCCACGTTTTGACAGGGAGGTACACCTTTTGCTTGAAATTAGTACACCTAACACTGCATTGGCGGATTCATGCCAGATTACTAATGCTAATTCATTTGAAACATTCCTGAAAAAATTGAGAACATGTATTATTTGGAGGCATGTGACTTCATAGAGTAAAACATGTATTTGCTTGAAATTTGTCCACCTCACCCTGCACTGGGGGGTTCATCAGAGATTTGTCATGAGAATTCCCGTCTAGCTTTTCTAAAAAATTCATAGAACATAAGGTCACACACCAAGTGACTTCAGAGTGTTACACATTCTTGTTTGAAACTCGAATTCCTCAGCATGCATTTGCGGCACCATCAAATATTACTGATGTCAAATCATCTGCAGCATTCCTAAACATTCAGAACATGTATGATCAGACTCCAAGAGACTTCAGAGAGTAACACTTTTTGATTGAAACTAATATACCTCTCCTTGTATTGGAGGTTCCAGCTGAGATTACTGATGTCAATTCATCTGCAGTATACCAAAAAAACTCAAGATACATATGATCAGGCACGAAGTGTCTTCAGAGAGTGACACAATTTGCTTGATTTTTGCATGCCTCTCCTTGCTGTGGCAGCTTCACCGGAGATTAAAGATCTCAATTCATCTGCAAGATTCCTAAAAAAATGATATCATGTATGATCAGACTCCAAGTGAGTTCAGAGAGTTACACATTTTCCAAGATATTCGAATAATACTCCTCGCAGGGGCAGCTTCCTCCGAGATTAAAGATACCTATTCATCTACAACATTCCTAAGAAAAAGAAATCATGTATGGTCCGACACCAGGTGGCCTCAGAGAGTAGCAGATTTGATTGAAAGAAATGTACCTCACCTTGTGTTGGAGGATACAGCAGAGATAATTGATGTCACTTCATCTCCTGTACACCTAAAATACTGAAAATACATATGATCAGACTCAAAGTGAATTCAGAGAGTTACACATTTTACTTGCTATTCATACACCTATACTTGCAGTGGCCGCTTCATCAGAGATTAATGAACTCAATTCATCTGCAACATTCCTAAAAAAATGAAATCACTTATGATCACACACTAAGAGGCTTCAGAGAGGTACACTTTTTGCTTGAAATAAGTATACCTCACCTTATATTGGTGGATTCGGGTGAGATTACTAATCACAATGCATTTGCAACATTCCTTAAAATATCAAAATGTATAGAATCAGACTCCCAGTGACTTGAGAGAGTTAGACGTTATTGCTTGATATGAATACTCCTCACTTTGCAATGAGGGATCCATCAGAGATTTCTGATGCCATTTCATCCTCAGCATATCTTAAAATACAAAACATGTATGATTAGTCCATAAATGAACTCAAAATGGTACACATTTTTGCTTGAAACTCGTATGCCTCACCTTGCGTTGGCGGAACCATCAAATATTACTGAAATCAAATCATCTGCAGCATTCTTTATATATTCTAAACATGTATGATCAGACTCCAAGTGACTTCAGAGAGTTACACTTTTTCCTTGAAATTAGCATACCTCGGCTTGCATTGGAGGATCCATCAGAGATTACTGATGTCAACTCATCTGCTATATTTCTAAAACGATCAAAGGACATGTGATAAGACTACAGGTGACTTAAGTGTGTTACCCTCTTCCTTGAAACTCGTATACCTCACTTTGCATTGGCGTCTCTTTCACAGATTACGAATATCAATTCATTTGCAGCACACCCAGAAGATTCTGAACACGTATGATCAGACTCCAAGGGACTTCAAAGAGTTACAATTTTTGCTTGAAATTAGTATGCCTAACCTTGCATTGGCGGCTCGATCAGGGACTGCTGATGTAATTTCAGCAGAAGCAGTTGTAAAAACTCAAAACATGTATGATCAGACTCCAGGTGACTTCCGAGTGTTACACTTTCATTCTTGAAATTAGTACACGTCACCTTACGTTGGTGGCTCCATCAATGAGAGATTAATGATCTCAAATCATCTGCAGCATTCCTAAAAATTGAGAACATGTATGATCAGACTCCAAGAGACTTCAGAGAGTAACACTTTTTGATTGAAACTAATATACCTCTCCTTGTATTGGAGGTTCCAGCTGAGATTACTGATGTCAATTCATCTGCAGTATACCAAAAAAACTCAAGATACATATGATCAGGCACGAAGTGTCTTCAGAGAGTGACACAATTTGCTTGATTTTTGCATGCCTCTCCTTGCTGTGGCAGCTTCACCGGAGATTAAAGATCTCAATTCATCTGCAAGATTCCTAAAAAAATGATATCATGTATGATCAGACTCCAAATGAGTTCAGAGAGTTACACATTTTCCAAGATATTCGAATAATACTCCTCGCAGGGGCAGCTTCCTCCGAGATTAAAGATATCAATTCATCTACAACATTCCTAAGAAAATGATATCATGTATGGTCCGACACCATTTGACCTCAGAGAGTAACAGTTATGATGGAAAGTAATATACCATCCCTTTTGTTGGAGAATCCAGCAGAGATAAGGGATGCCATATCATCTGCTGTAAACCTAAAAAAGTGAAAATACATATGATCAGACACAAAGTGAATTCAGAGAGTTTCACATTTTACTTGATATTCGTACACCTATACTTGCAGTGGTAGATTCATCAGAGATTAATGAACTCAATTCATCTGCAACATTCCTAAAAAAATGAAATCCCTTATGATCACACTCCAAGAGACTTCAGAGAGGTACACTTTTTTGCTTGAAATAAGTGTACCTCACCTTATATTGGTGTATTCAGGTGAGATTACTAATCGCAGTGCAATTGCAATATTCCTAAAAATATCAAAATATTTATGAACAGACTCCAAAGGACTTGAGAGAGTTAGACGTTACTGCTTGATATGAATACTCCTCACTTTGCACGGAGGGATCCATCAGAGATTTCTAATGCCATTTCATCCGAAGCATATCTTAAAATACAAAACATGTATGATTAGTCCAAAAATAAATTCAAAATGCTACACATTTTTGCCTGAATCTCGTATGCCTCACCTTGCGTAAGCGAAACCATCAAATATTACTGAAATCAAATCGTCTGCAGCCTTCCGAAAATATTCTAAACATGTATGATCAGACTCCAGAGACTTCAGAGAGTTACACTTTTTTCTTTGAAATTAGCATAACTCGGCTTGCATTGGAGGATGCATCAGAGATTGCTGATGTCAGCTCAACTGCTATACTTCTAAATCCATCAAAGGACGTGTGATAAGACTACAGGTGACTTCAGGGAGTTACACTGTTTTTTGAAACTCGTATACCTCACTTTGCATTGGCGGCTCCTTCACAGATTACGGATGTCAATTCATTTGCAGCACACCAAAAAATTCAAAACACGCAGGATCAGATTCCAAGGGACTTCAAAGAGTTCCAATTTTTGCTTGAAATTATTGTGCCTAACCTTGCATTGGCGGCTCGATCAGGAACTGCTGATGTAAGTACATCAGCAGCAGTTGTAAAAACTCAAAACATGTATGATCAGACTCCAGGTGTCTTCCGAGTGTTACACTTTCATTCTTGAAATTAGTATACATCAACTTACATTGGTGGCTCCATCAGAGATTAATGACTTCAATTCATCTGAAACATTCCTCAAAAATACTAATCATATATGAATCAGTCTCCACGTTTTGACAGGGAGGTACACCTTTTGCTTGAAATTAGTACACCTAACACTGCATTGGCGGATTCATGCCAGATTACTAATGCTAATTCATTTGAAACATTCCTGAAAAAATTGAGAACATGTATTATTTGGAGGCATGTGACTTCATAGAGTAAAACATGTATTTGCTTGAAATTTGTCCACCTCACCCTGCACTGGGGGGTTCATCAGAGATTTATCATGAGAATTCCCGTCTAGCTTTTCTAAAAAATTCATAGAACATAAGGTCACACACCAAGTGACTTCAGAGTGTTACACATTCTTGTTTGAAACTCGAATGCCTCAACATGCATTTGCGGCACCATCAAATATTACTGATGTCAATTCATCTGCAGCATTCCTAAAAATTCAGAACATGTATGATCAGACTCCAAGAGACTTCAGAGAGTAACACTTTTTGATTGAAACTAATATACCTCTCCTTGTATTGGAGGTTCCAGCTGAGATTACTGATGTCAATTCATCTGCAGTATACCAAAAAAACTCAAGATACATATGATCAGGCACGAAGTGTCTTCAGAGAGTGACACAATTTGCTTGATTTTTGCATGCCTCTCCTTGCTGTGGCAGCTTCACCGGAGATTAAAGATCTCAATTCATCTGCAAGATTCCTAAAAAAATGATATCATGTATGATCAGACTCCAAGTGAGTTCAGAGAGTTACACATTTTCCAAGATATTCGAATAATACTCCTCGCAGGGGCAGCTTCCTCCGAGATTAAAGATACCTATTCATCTACAACATTCCTAAGAAAAAGAAATCATGTATGGTCCGACACCAGGTGGCCTCAGAGAGTAGCAGATTTGATTGAAAGAAATGTACCTCACCTTGTGTTGGAGGATACAGCAGAGATAATTGATGTCACTTCATCTCCTGTACACCTAAAATACTGAAAATACATATGATCAGACTCAAAGTGAATTCAGAGAGTTACACATTTTACTTGCTATTCATACACCTATACTTGCAGTGGCCGCTTCATCAGAGATTAATGAACTCAATTCATCTGCAACATTCCTAAAAAAATGAAATCACTTATGATCACACACTAAGAGGCTTCAGAGAGGTACACTTTTTGCTTGAAATAAGTATACCTCACCTTATATTGGTGGATTCGGGTGAGATTACTAATCACAATGCATTTGCAACATTCCTTAAAATATCAAAATGTATATAATCAGACTCCCAGTGACTTGAGAGAGTTAGACGTTATTGCTTGATATGAATACATCTCACTTTGCAATGAGGGATCCATCAGAGATTTCTGATGCCATTTCATCCGCAGCATATCTTAAAATACAAAACATGTATGATTAGTCCATAAATGAACTCAAAATGGTACACATTTTTGCTTGAAACTCGTATGCCTCACCTTGCGTTGGTGGAACCATCAAATATTACTGAAATCAAATCATCTGCAGCATTCTTTATATATTCTAAACATGTATGATCAGACTCCAAGTGACTTCAGAGAGTTACACTTTTTCCTTGAAATTAGCATACCTCGGCTTGCATTGGAGGATCCATCAGAGATTACTGATGTCAACTCATCTGCTATATTTCTAAAACGATCAAAGGACATGTGATAAGACTACAGGTGACTTAAGTGTGTTACCCTCTTCCTTGAAACTCGTATACCTCACTTTGCATTGGCGTCTCTTTCACAGATTACGGATATCAATTCATTTGCAGCACACCTAAAAGATTCTGAACACGTATGATCAGACTCCAAGGGACTTCAAAGAGTTACAATTTTTGCTTGAAATTAGTATGCCTAACCTTGCATTGGCGGCTCGATCAGGGACTGCTGATGTAATTTCAGCAGAAGCAGTTGTAAAAACTCAAAACATGTATGATCAGACTCCAGGTGACTTCCGAGTGTTACACTTTCATTCTTGAAATTAGTACACGTCACCTTACATTGGTGGCTCCATCAGAGATTAATGACTTCAATTCATCTGTAACATTCCTCAAAAATACTAATCATATATGAATCAGTCTCCACGTTGTTACAGGGAAGTACACATTTTGCTTGAAATTAGTCCACCAAACACTGCATTGGCGGATTCATGTCAGATTACTAATGCTAATTCATTTGCAACATTCCTAAAAAATTGAGAACATGAATCATCAGGCGGAAAGTGACTTCATAGAGTAAAACATGTATTTTCTTGAAATTTGTGCACCTCACCATGCACTGGTGGGTCCATCAGAGATTTCTCATGTCAACTCATGTCCAGCATTTCTGAAAAATTCAAAGCTCATAAGGTCAGACGCCAAATGACTTCAGAGTTATACATTTTTGCTTGATACTCGAATGCCTCCACATGCATTTGCCTCAGCATGAATTGGCGGCACCATCAAATATTACTGATATCAAATCATCTGCAGCATTCCTAAAAATTCAGAACATGTATGATCAGACTCCAAGAGACTTCAGAGAGTAACGCTTTTTGATTGAAAGTAATATACCTCTCCTTGTATTGGAGGTTCCAGCTGAGATTACTGATGTCAATTCATCTGCAGTATACCAAAAAAACTCAAAATACATATGATCATTCACCAAGTGACTTTAGAGAGTTGCACATTTTGCTTGATTTTTGCATACCTCTCCTTGTTTTGGAGCTTCACCAGAGATTAAAGATCTCAATTAATCTGCAACATTCCTAAAGAAATGAAATCATGCATCATCTGACTCCAAGTGAG
This sequence comes from Manis pentadactyla, assembly GCF_030020395.1. NCBI lineage: Eukaryota > Metazoa > Chordata > Mammalia > Pholidota > Manidae > Manis > Manis pentadactyla. Next base: position 39,512,485 of record NC_080031.1, on the reverse strand, counting down.
TTCAGAGAGTTACATAGTTTCCAAGATATTCAAATAATACTCCTCACAGTGGCAGCTTCCTCCGAGATTAAAGATATCTATTCATTACAACATTCCTAAGAAAAAGAAATCATATATTGTCCGACTCCGTGTGACATCAGAGAGTAGCACTTTTGATTGAAAGTAATGTACTTCCCCCTGTATTGGAGGATCCCGCAGAGATTAATGATGTCATTTCTTCTGCAGTGTTCCAATAAAACTATAAATAAATATGGTCAGTCACCAAGTGAATTCAGATAGTTACACATTTTGCTTGATATTCGTACACCTGTCCTTGCAGTTTCAGCTTCATCAGAGATTAATGATCTCAATTCATCTTCTACATTCCTAAAATAATGAAATCATGTATGATCAGACTCCAAGTGACTTCAGTGAGGTACACTTTTTGCTTGATGTAAGTATACCTCACCTTACGTTGGTGTATTCAGGTGTGATTACTAATCACAATGCATTTGCAACATTCCAGAAATTTCAAAGTATATGTGATCAGATTCCAAGTGACTTGAGAGAGTTTGATGTTATTGCTTGATATGATTTCACCTCACTTTGCACTGAGGGATCCATCAGAGATTACTGATGTCATTTCATCTGCAACATTTCTTAAAATTCAAAACATGTATGATTAGTCCCCAAATGAATTCAAAATGTTAACACATTTTTGCTTGAAACTCGTATGCCTCACCTTGCATTGGTGGAACCATCAAATATTACTGAAATCAAATCGTCTGTAACTTTCCTATAATATTCTAGACATGTATGATCAGTCTCCAAGTGAGTTCAGAGAGTTACACTTTTTTCTTTGAAATCAGCATAACTCGGCTTGCATTGGAGGATGCATCAGAGATTGCTGATGTCAACTCAACTGCTATACTTCTAAATCCATCAAAGGACGTGTGATAAGACTACAGGTGACTTCAGGGAGTTACACTGTTTTTTGAAACTCGTATACCTCACTTTGCATTGGCGGCTCCTTCACAGATTACGGATGTCAATTCATTTGCAGCACACCAAAAAATTCAAAACACGCAGGATCAGATTCCAAGGGACTTCAAAGAGTTCCAATTTTTGCTTGAAATTATTGTGCCTAACCTTGCATTGGCGGCTCGATCAGGAACTGCTGATGTAAGTACATCAGCAGCAGTTGTAAAAACTCAAAACATGTATGATCAGACTCCAGGTGCCTTCCGAGTGTTACACTTTCATTCTTGAAATTAGTATACATCAACTTACATTGGTGGCTCCATCAGAGATTAATGATTTCAATTCATCTGTAACATTCCTAAAAAATACTAATCATATATGAATCAGTCTCCACGTTTTGACAGGGAGGTACACCTTTTGCTTGAAATTAGTACACCTAACACTGCATTGGCGGATTCATGCCAGATTACTAATGCTAATTCATTTGAAACATTCCTGAAAAAATTGAGAACATGTATTATTTGGAGGCATGTGACTTCATAGAGTAAAACATGTATTTGCTTGAAATTTGTCCACCTCACCCTGCACTGGGGGGTCCATCAGAGATTTATCATGAGAATTCCCGTCTAGCTTTTCTAAAAAATTCATAGAACATAAGGTCACACACCAAGTGACTTCAGAGTGTTACACATTCTTGTTTGAAACTCGAATGCCTCAACATGCATTTGCGGCACCATCAAATATTACTGATGTCAATTCATCTGCAGCATTCCTAAAAATTCAGAACATGTATGATCAGACTCCAAGAGACTTCAGAGAGTAACACTTTTTGATTGAAACTAATATACCTCTCCTTGTATTGGAGGTTCCAGCTGAGATTACTGATGTCAATTCATCTGCAGTATACCAAAAAAACTCAAGATACATATGATCAGGCACGAAGTGTCTTCAGAGAGTGACACAATTTGCTTGATTTTTGCATGCCTCTCCTTGCTGTGGCAGCTTCACCGGAGATTAAAGATCTCAATTCATCTGCAAGATTCCTAAAAAAATGATATCATGTATGATCAGACTCCAAGTGAGTTCAGAGAGTTACAGATTTACCAAGATATTCGAGTAATACTCCTCACAGGGGCAGCTTCCTCCGAGATTAAAGATATCAATTCATCTACAACATTCCTAAGAAAATGATATCATGTATGGTCCGACACCATTTGACCTCAGAGAGTAACAGTTATGATGGAAAGTAATATACCATCCCTTGTGTTGGAGAATCCAGCAGAGATAAGGGATGCCATATCATCTGCTGTAAACCTAAAAAAGTGAAAATACATATGATCAGACACAAAGTGAATTCAGAGAGTTTCACATTTTACTTGATATTCGTACACCTATACTTGCAGTGGTAGATTCATCAGAGATTAATGAACTCAATTCATCTGCAACATTCCTAAAAAAATGAAATCCCTTATGATCACACTCCAAGAGACTTCAGAGAGGTACACTTTTTTGCTTGAAATAAGTGTACCTCACCTTATATTGGTGTATTCAGGTGAGATTACTAATCGCAATGCAATTGCAATATTCCTAAAAATATCAAAATATTTATGAACAGACTCCAAAGGACTTGAGAGAGTTAGACGTTACTGCTTGATATGAATACTCCTCACTTTGCACGGAGGGATCCATCAGAGATTTCTGATGCCATTTCATCCGAAGCATATCTTAAAATACAAAACATGTATGATTAGTCCAAAAATAAATTCAAAATGCTACACATTTTTGCCTGAATCTCGTATGCCTCAACTTGCGTAGGCGGAACCATCAAATATTACTGAAATCAAATCGTCTGCAGCCTTCCGAAAATATTCTAAACATGTATGATCAGACTCCAGAGACTTCAGAGAGTTACACTTTTTTCTTTGAAATTAGCATAACTCGGCTTGCATTGGAGGATGCATCAGAGATTGCTGATGTCAACTCAACTGCTATACTTCTAAATCCATCAAAGGACGTGTGATAAGACTACAGGTGACTTCAGGGAGTTACACTGTTTTTTGAAACTCGTATACCTCACTTTGCATTGGCGGCTCCTTCACAGATTACGGATGTCAATTCATTTGCAGCACACCAAAAAATTCAAAACACGCAGGATCAGATTCCAAGGGACTTCAAAGAGTTCCAATTTTTGCTTGAAATTATTGTGCCTAACCTTGCATTGGCGGCTCGATCAGGAACTGCTGATGTAAGTACATCAGCAGCAGTTGTAAAAACTGAAAACATGTATGATCAGACTCCAGGTGTCTTCCGAGTGTTACACTTTCATTCTTGAAATTAGTATACATCAACTTACATTGGTGGCTCCATCAGAGATTAATGACTTCAATTCATCTGAAACATTCCTCAAAAATACTAATCATATATGAATCAGTCTCCACGTTTTGACAGGGAGGTACACCTTTTGCTTGAAATTAGTACACCTAACACTGCATTGGCGGATTCATGCCAGATTACTAATGCTAATTCATTTGAAACATTCCTGAAAAAATTGAGAACATGTATTATTTGGAGGCATGTGACTTCATAGAGTAAAACATGTATTTGCTTGAAATTTGTCCACCTCACCCTGCACTGGGGGGTTCATCAGAGATTTATCATGAGAATTCCCGTCTAGCTTTTCTAAAAAATTCATAGAACATAAGGTCACACACCAAGTGACTTCAGAGTGTTACACATTCTTGTTTGAAACTCGAATGCCTCAACATGCATTTGCGGCACCATCAAATATTACTGATGTCAATTCATCTGCAGCATTCCTAAAAATTCAGAACATGTATGATCAGACTCCAAGAGACTTCAGAGAGTAACACTTTTTGATTGAAACTAATATACCTCTCCTTGTATTGGAGGTTCCAGCTGAGATTACTGATGTCAATTCATCTGCAGTATACCAAAAAAACTCAAGATACATATGATCAGGCACGAAGTGTCTTCAGAGAGTGACACAATTTGCTTGATTTTTGCATGCCTCTCCTTGCTGTGGCAGCTTCACCGGAGATTAAAGATCTCAATTCATCTGCAAGATTCCTAAAAAAATGATATCATGTATGATCAGACTCCAAGTGAGTTCAGAGAGTTACACATTTTCCAAGATATTCGAATAATACTCCTCGCAGGGGCAGCTTCCTCCGAGATTAAAGATACCTATTCATCTACAACATTCCTAAGAAAAAGAAATCATGTATGGTCCGACACCAGGTGGCCTCAGAGAGTAGCAGATTTGATTGAAAGAAATGTACCTCACCTTGTGTTGGAGGATACAGCAGAGATAATTGATGTCACTTCATCTCCTGTACACCTAAAATACTGAAAATACATATGATCAGACTCAAAGTGAATTCAGAGAGTTACACATTTTACTTGCTATTCATACACCTATACTTGCAGTGGCCGCTTCATCAGAGATTAATGAACTCAATTCATCTGCAACATTCCTAAAAAAATGAAATCACTTATGATCACACACTAAGAGGCTTCAGAGAGGTACACTTTTTGCTTGAAATAAGTATACCTCACCTTATATTGGTGGATTCGGGTGAGATTACTAATCACAATGCATTTGCAACATTCCTTAAAATATCAAAATGTATATAATCAGACTCCCAGTGACTTGAGAGAGTTAGACGTTATTGCTTGATATGAATACATCTCACTTTGCAATGAGGGATCCATCAGAGATTTCTGATGCCATTTCATCCGCAGCATATCTTAAAATACAAAACATGTATGATTAGTCCATAAATGAACTCAAAATGGTACACATTTTTGCTTGAAACTCGTATGCCTCACCTTGCGTTGGTGGAACCATCAAATATTACTGAAATCAAATCATCTGCAGCATTCTTTATATATTCTAAACATGTATGATCAGACTCCAAGTGACTTCAGAGAGTTACACTTTTTCCTTGAAATTAGCATACCTCGGCTTGCATTGGAGGATCCATCAGAGATTACTGATGTCAACTCATCTGCTATATTTCTAAAACGATCAAAGGACATGTGATAAGACTACAGGTGACTTAAGTGTGTTACCCTCTTCCTTGAAACTCGTATACCTCACTTTGCATTGGCGTCTCTTTCACAGATTACGGATATCAATTCATTTGCAGCACACCTAAAAGATTCTGAACACGTATGATCAGACTCCAAGGGACTTCAAAGAGTTACAATTTTTGCTTGAAATTAGTATGCCTAACCTTGCATTGGCGGCTCGATCAGGGACTGCTGATGTAATTTCAGCAGAAGCAGTTGTAAAAACTCAAAACATGTATGATCAGACTCCAGGTGACTTCCGAGTGTTACACTTTCATTCTTGAAATTAGTACACGTCACCTTACATTGGTGGCTCCATCAGAGATTAATGACTTCAATTCATCTGTAACATTCCTCAAAAATACTAATCATATATGAATCAGTCTCCACGTTGTTACAGGGAAGTACACATTTTGCTTGAAATTAGTCCACCAAACACTGCATTGGCGGATTCATGTCAGATTACTAATGCTAATTCATTTGCAACATTCCTAAAAAATTGAGAACATGAATCATCAGGCGGAAAGTGACTTCATAGAGTAAAACATGTATTTTCTTGAAATTTGTGCACCTCACCATGCACTGGTGGGTCCATCAGAGATTTCTCATGTCAACTCATGTCCAGCATTTCTGAAAAATTCAAAGCTCATAAGGTCAGACGCCAAATGACTTCAGAGTTATACATTTTTGCTTGATACTCGAATGCCTCCACATGCATTTGCCTCAGCATGAATTGGCGGCACCATCAAATATTACTGATATCAAATCATCTGCAGCATTCCTAAAAATTCAGAACATGTATGATCAGACTCCAAGAGACTTCAGAGAGTAACGCTTTTTGATTGAAAGTAATATACCTCTCCTTGTATTGGAGGTTCCAGCTGAGATTACTGATGTCAATTCATCTGCAGTATACCAAAAAAACTCAAAATACATATGATCATTCACCAAGTGACTTTAGAGAGTTGCACATTTTGCTTGATTTTTGCATACCTCTCCTTGTTTTGGAGCTTCACCAGAGATTAAAGATCTCAATTAATCTGCAACATTCCTAAAGAAATGAAATCATGCATCATCTGACTCCAAGTGAGTTCAGAGAGTTACATAGTTTCCAAGATATTCAAATAATACTCCTCACAGTGGCAGCTTCCTCCGAGATTAAAGATATCTATTCATTACAACATTCCTAAGAAAAAGAAATCATATATTGTCCGACTCCGTGTGACATCAGAGAGTAGCACTTTTGATTGAAAGTAATGTACTTCCCCCTGTATTGGAGGATCCCGCAGAGATTAATGATGTCATTTCTTCTGCAGTGTTCCAATAAAACTATAAATAAATATGGTCAGTCACCAAGTGAATTCAGATAGTTACACATTTTGCTTGATATTCGTACACCTGTCCTTGCAGTTTCAGCTTCATCAGAGATTAATGATCTCAATTCATCTTCTACATTCCTAAAATAATGAAATCATGTATGATCAGACTCCAAGTGACTTCAGTGAGGTACACTTTTTGCTTGATGTAAGTATACCTCACCTTACGTTGGTGTATTCAGGTGTGATTACTAATCACAATGCATTTGCAACATTCCAGAAATTTCAAAGTATATGTGATCAGATTCCAAGTGACTTGAGAGAGTTTGATGTTATTGCTTGATATGATTTCACCTCACTTTGCACTGAGGGATCCATCAGAGATTACTGATGTCATTTCATCTGCAACATTTCTTAAAATTCAAAACATGTATGATTAGTCCCCAAATGAATTCAAAATGTTAACACATTTTTGCTTGAAACTCGTATGCCTCACCTTGCATTGGTGGAACCATCAAATATTACTGAAATCAAATCGTCTGTAACTTTCCTATAATATTCTAGACATGTATGATCAGTCTCCAAGTGAGTTCAGAGAGTTACACTTTTTTCTTTGAAATCAGCATAACTCGGCTTGCATTGGAGGATGCATCAGAGATTGCTGATGTCAACTCAACTGCTATACTTCTAAATCCATCAAAGGACGTGTGATAAGACTACAGGTGACTTCAGGGAGTTACACTGTTTTTTGAAACTCGTATACCTCACTTTGCATTGGCGGCTCCTTCACAGATTACGGATGTCAATTCATTTGCAGCACACCAAAAAATTCAAAACACGCAGGATCAGATTCCAAGGGACTTCAAAGAGTTCCAATTTTTGCTTGAAATTATTGTGCCTAACCTTGCATTGGCGGCTCGATCAGGAACTGCTGATGTAAGTACATCAGCAGCAGTTGTAAAAACTCAAAACATGTATGATCAGACTCCAGGTGCCTTCCGAGTGTTACACTTTCATTCTTGAAATTAGTATACATCAACTTACATTGGTGGCTCCATCAGAGATTAATGATTTCAATTCATCTGTAACATTCCTAAAAAATACTAATCATATATGAATCAGTCTCCACGTTTTGACAGGGAGGTACACCTTTTGCTTGAAATTAGTACACCTAACACTGCATTGGCGGATTCATGCCAGATTACTAATGCTAATTCATTTGAAACATTCCTGAAAAAATTGAGAACATGTATTATTTGGAGGCATGTGACTTCATAGAGTAAAACATGTATTTGCTTGAAATTTGTCCACCTCACCCTGCACTGGGGGGTCCATCAGAGATTTATCATGAGAATTCCCGTCTAGCTTTTCTAAAAAATTCATAGAACATAAGGTCACACACCAAGTGACTTCAGAGTGTTACACATTCTTGTTTGAAACTCGAATGCCTCAACATGCATTTGCGGCACCATCAAATATTACTGATGTCAATTCATCTGCAGCATTCCTAAAAATTCAGAACATGTATGATCAGACTCCAAGAGACTTCAGAGAGTAACACTTTTTGATTGAAACTAATATACCTCTCCTTGTATTGGAGGTTCCAGCTGAGATTACTGATGTCAATTCATCTGCAGTATACCAAAAAAACTCAAGATACATATGATCAGGCACGAAGTGTCTTCAGAGAGTGACACAATTTGCTTGAATTTTGCATGCCTCTCCTTGCTGTGGCAGCTTCACCGGAGATTAAAGATCTCAATTCATCTGCAAGATTCCTAAAAAAATGATATCATGTATGATCAGACTCCAAGTGAGTTCAGAGAGTTACAGATTTACCAAGATTTTCGAGTAATACTCCTCACAGGGGCAGCTTCCTCCGAGATTAAAGATATCAATTCATCTACAACATTCCTAAGAAAATGATATCATGTATGGTCCGACACCATTTGACCTCAGAGAGTAACAGTTATGATGGAAAGTAATATACCATCCCTTGTGTTGGAGAATCCAGCAGAGATAAGGGATGCCATATCATCTGCTGTAAACCTAAAAAAGTGAAAATACATATGATCAGACACAAAGTGAATTCAGAGAGTTTCACATTTTACTTGATATTCGTACACCTATACTTGCAGTGGTAGATTCATCAGAGATTAATGAACTCAATTCATCTGCAACATTCCTAAAAAAATGAAATCCCTTATGATCACACTCCAAGAGACTTCAGAGAGGTACACTTTTTTGCTTGAAATAAGTGTACCTCACCTTATATTGGTGTATTCAGGTGAGATTACTAATCGCAATGCAATTGCAATATTCCTAAAAATATCAAAATATTTATGAACAGACTCCAAAGGACTTGAGAGAGTTAGACGTTACTGCTTGATATGAATACTCCTCACTTTGCACGGAGGGATCCATCAGAGATTTCTGATGCCATTTCATCCGAAGCATATCTTAAAATACAAAACATGTATGATTAGTCCAAAAATAAATTCAAAATGCTACACATTTTTGCCTGAATCTCGTATGCCTCAACTTGCGTAGGCGGAACCATCAAATATTACTGAAATCAAATCGTCTGCAGCCTTCCGAAAATATTCTAAACATGTATGATCAGACTCCAGAGACTTCAGAGAGTTACACTTTTTTCTTTGAAATTAGCATAACTCGGCTTGCATTGGAGGATGCATCAGAGATTGCTGATGTCAACTCAACTGCTATACTTCTAAATCCATCAAAGGACGTGTGATAAGACTACAGGTGACTTCAGGGAGTTACACTGTTTTTTGAAACTCGTATACCTCACTTTGCATTGGCGGCTCCTTCACAGATTACGGATGTCAATTCATTTGCAGCACACCAAAAAATTCAAAACACGCAGGATCAGATTCCAAGGGACTTCAAAGAGTTCCAATTTTTGCTTGAAATTATTGTGCCTAACCTTGCATTGGCGGCTCGATCAGGAACTGCTGATGTAAGTACATCAGCAGCAGTTGTAAAAACTGAAAACATGTATGATCAGACTCCAGGTGTCTTCCGAGTGTTACACTTTCATTCTTGAAATTAGTATACATCAACTTACATTGGTGGCTCCATCAGAGATTAATGACTTCAATTCATCTGAAACATTCCTCAAAAATACTAATCATATATGAATCAGTCTCCACGTTTTGACAGGGAGGTACACCTTTTGCTTGAAATTAGTACACCTAACACTGCATTGGCGGATTCATGCCAGATTACTAATGCTAATTCATTTGAAACATTCCTGAAAAAATTGAGAACATGTATTATTTGGAGGCATGTGACTTCATAGAGTAAAACATGTATTTGCTTGAAATTTGTCCACCTCACCCTGCACTGGGGGGTTCATCAGAGATTTATCATGAGAATTCCCGTCTAGCTTTTCTAAAAAATTCATAGAACATAAGGTCACACACCAAGTGACTTCAGAGTGTTACACATTCTTGTTTGAAACTCGAATGCCTCAACATGCATTTGCGGCACCATCAAATATTACTGATGTCAATTCATCTGCAGCATTCCTAAAAATTCAGAACATGTATGATCAGACTCCAAGAGACTTCAGAGAGTAACACTTTTTGATTGAAACTAATATACCTCTCCTTGTATTGGAGGTTCCAGCTGAGATTACTGATGTCAATTCATCTGCAGTATACCAAAAAAACTCAAGATACATATGATCAGGCACGAAGTGTCTTCAGAGAGTGACACAATTTGCTTGATTTTTGCATGCCTCTCCTTGCTGTGGCAGCTTCACCGGAGATTAAAGATCTCAATTCATCTGCAAGATTCCTAAAAAAATGATATCATGTATGATCAGACTCCAAGTGAGTTCAGAGAGTTACACATTTTCCAAGATATTCGAATAATACTCCTCGCAGGGGCAGCTTCCTCCGAGATTAAAGATACCTATTCATCTACAACATTCCTAAGAAAAAGAAATCATGTATGGTCCGACACCAGGTGGCCTCAGAGAGTAGCAGATTTGATTGAAAGAAATGTACCTCACCTTGTGTTGGAGGATACAGCAGAGATAATTGATGTCACTTCATCTCCTGTACACCTAAAATACTGAAAATACATATGATCAGACTCAAAGTGAATTCAGAGAGTTACACATTTTACTTGCTATTCATACACCTATACTTGCAGTGGCCGCTTCATCAGAGATTAATGAACTCAATTCATCTGCAACATTCCTAAAAAAATGAAATCACTTATGATCACACACTAAGAGGCTTCAGAGAGGTACACTTTTTGCTTGAAATAAGTATACCTCACCTTATATTGGTGGATTCGGGTGAGATTACTAATCACAATGCATTTGCAACATTCCTTAAAATATCAAAATGTATATAATCAGACTCCCAGTGACTTGAGAGAGTTAGACGTTATTGCTTGATATGAATACATCTCACTTTGCAATGAGGGATCCATCAGAGATTTCTGATGCCATTTCATCCGCAGCATATCTTAAAATACAAAACATGTATGATTAGTCCATAAATGAACTCAAAATGGTACACATTTTTGCTTGAAACTCGTATGCCTCACCTTGCGTTGGTGGAACCATCAAATATTACTGAAATCAAATCATCTGCAGCATTCTTTATATATTCTAAACATGTATGATCAGACTCCAAGTGACTTCAGAGAGTTACACTTTTTCCTTGAAATTAGCATACCTCGGCTTGCATTGGAGGATCCATCAGAGATTACTGATGTCAACTCATCTGCTATATTTCTAAAACGATCAAAGGACATGTGATAAGACTACAGGTGACTTAAGTGTGTTACCCTCTTCCTTGAAACTCGTATACCTCACTTTGCATTGGCGTCTCTTTCACAGATTACGGATATCAATTCATTTGCAGCACACCTAAAAGATTCTGAACACGTATGATCAGACTCCAAGGGACTTCAAAGAGTTACAATTTTTGCTTGAAATTAGTATGCCTAACCTTGCATTGGCGGCTCGATCAGGGACTGCTGATGTAATTTCAGCAGAAGCAGTTGTAAAAACTCAAAACATGTATGATCAGACTCCAGGTGACTTCCGAGTGTTACACTTTCATTCTTGAAATTAGTACACGTCACCTTACATTGGTGGCTCCATCAGAGATTAATGACTTCAATTCATCTGTAACATTCCTCAAAAATACTAATCATATATGAATCAGTCTCCACGTTGTTACAGGGAAGTACACATTTTGCTTGAAATTAGTCCACCAAACACTGCATTGGCGGATTCATGTCAGATTACTAATGCTAATTCATTTGCAACATTCCTAAAAAATTGAGAACATGAATCATCAGGCGGAAAGTGACTTCATAGAGTAAAACATGTATTTTCTTGAAATTTGTGCACCTCACCATGCACTGGTGGGTCCATCAGAGATTTCTCATGTCAACTCATGTCCAGCATTTCTGAAAAATTCAAAGCTCATAAGGTCAGACGCCAAATGACTTCAGAGTTATACATTTTTGCTTGATACTCGAATGCCTCCACATGCATTTGCCTCAGCATGAATTGGCGGCACCATCAAATATTACTGATATCAAATCATCTGCAGCATTCCTAAAAATTCAGAACATGTATGATCAGACTCCAAGAGACTTCAGAGAGTAACGCTTTTTGATTGAAAGTAATATACCTCTCCTTGTATTGGAGGTTCCAGCTGAGATTACTGATGTCAATTCATCTGCAGTATACCAAAAAAACTCAAAATACATATGATCATTCACCAAGTGACTTTAGAGAGTTGCACATTTTGCTTGATTTTTGCATACCTCTCCTTGTTTTGGAGCTTCACCAGAGATTAAAGATCTCAATTAATCTGCAACATTCCTAAAGAAATGAAATCATGCATCATCTGACTCCAAGTGAGTTCAGAGAGTTACATAGTTTCCAAGATATTCAAATAATACTCCTCACAGTGGCAGCTTCCTCCGAGATTAAAGATATCTATTCATTACAACATTCCTAAGAAAAAGAAATCATATATTGTCCGACTCCGTGTGACATCAGAGAGTAGCACTTTTGATTGAAAGTAATGTACTTCCCCCTGTATTGGAGGATCCCGCAGAGATTAATGATGTCATTTCTTCTGCAGTGTTCCAATAAAACTATAAATAAATATGGTCAGTCACCAAGTGAATTCAGATAGTTACACATTTTGCTTGATATTCGTACACCTGTCCTTGCAGTTTCAGCTTCATCAGAGATTAATGATCTCAATTCATCTTCTACATTCCTAAAATAATGAAATCATGTATGATCAGACTCCAAGTGACTTCAGTGAGGTACACTTTTTGCTTGATGTAAGTATACCTCACCTTACGTTGGTGTATTCAGGTGTGATTACTAATCACAATGCATTTGCAACATTCCAGAAATTTCAAAGTATATGTGATCAGATTCCAAGTGACTTGAGAGAGTTTGATGTTATTGCTTGATATGATTTCACCTCACTTTGCACTGAGGGATCCATCAGAGATTACTGATGTCATTTCATCTGCAACATTTCTTAAAATTCAAAACATGTATGATTAGTCCCCAAATGAATTCAAAATGTTAACACATTTTTGCTTGAAACTCGTATGCCTCACCTTGCATTGGTGGAACCATCAAATATTACTGAAATCAAATCGTCTGTAACTTTCCTATAATATTCTAGACATGTATGATCAGTCTCCAAGTGAGTTCAGAGAGTTACACTTTTTTCTTTGAAATCAGCATAACTCGGCTTGCATTGGAGGATGCATCAGAGATTGCTGATGTCAACTCAACTGCTATACTTCTAAATCCATCAAAGGACGTGTGATAAGACTACAGGTGACTTCAGGGAGTTACACTGTTTTTTGAAACTCGTATACCTCACTTTGCATTGGCGGCTCCTTCACAGATTACGGATGTCAATTCATTTGCAGCACACCAAAAAATTCAAAACACGCAGGATCAGATTCCAAGGGACTTCAAAGAGTTCCAATTTTTGCTTGAAATTATTGTGCCTAACCTTGCATTGGCGGCTCGATCAGGAACTGCTGATGTAAGTACATCAGCAGCAGTTGTAAAAACTCAAAACATGTATGATCAGACTCCAGGTGCCTTCCGAGTGTTACACTTTCATTCTTGAAATTAGTATACATCAACTTACATTGGTGGCTCCATCAGAGATTAATGATTTCAATTCATCTGTAACATTCCTAAAAAATACTAATCATATATGAATCAGTCTCCACGTTTTGACAGGGAGGTACACCTTTTGCTTGAAATTAGTACACCTAACACTGCATTGGCGGATTCATGCCAGATTACTAATGCTAATTCATTTGAAACATTCCTGAAAAAATTGAGAACATGTATTATTTGGAGGCATGTGACTTCATAGAGTAAAACATGTATTTGCTTGAAATTTGTCCACCTCACCCTGCACTGGGGGGTCCATCAGAGATTTATCATGAGAATTCCCGTCTAGCTTTTCTAAAAAATTCATAGAACATAAGGTCACACACCAAGTGACTTCAGAGTGTTACACATTCTTGTTTGAAACTCGAATGCCTCAACATGCATTTGCGGCACCATCAAATATTACTGATGTCAATTCATCTGCAGCATTCCTAAAAATTCAGAACATGTATGATCAGACTCCAAGAGACTTCAGAGAGTAACACTTTTTGATTGAAACTAATATACCTCTCCTTGTATTGGAGGTTCCAGCTGAGATTACTGATGTCAATTCATCTGCAGTATACCAAAAAAACTCAAGATACATATGATCAGGCACGAAGTGTCTTCAGAGAGTGACACAATTTGCTTGATTTTTGCATGCCTCTCCTTGCTGTGGCAGCTTCACCGGAGATTAAAGATCTCAATTCATCTGCAAGATTCCTAAAAAAATGATATCATGTATGATCAGACTCCAAGTGAGTTCAGAGAGTTACAGATTTACCAAGATATTCGAGTAATACTCCTCACAGGGGCAGCTTCCTCCGAGATTAAAGATATCAATTCATCTACAACATTCCTAAGAAAATGATATCATGTATGGTCCGACACCATTTGACCTCAGAGAGTAACAGTTATGATGGAAAGTAATATACCATCCCTTGTGTTGGAGAATCCAGCAGAGATAAGGGATGCCATATCATCTGCTGTAAACCTAAAAAAGTGAAAATACATATGATCAGACACAAAGTGAATTCAGAGAGTTTCACATTTTACTTGATATTCGTACACCTATACTTGCAGTGGTAGATTCATCAGAGATTAATGAACTCAATTCATCTGCAACATTCCTAAAAAAATGAAATCCCTTATGATCACACTCCAAGAGACTTCAGAGAGGTACACTTTTTTGCTTGAAATAAGTGTACCTCACCTTATATTGGTGTATTCAGGTGAGATTACTAATCGCAATGCAATTGCAATATTCCTAAAAATATCAAAATATTTATGAACAGACTCCAAAGGACTTGAGAGAGTTAGACGTTACTGCTTGATATGAATACTCCTCACTTTGCACGGAGGGATCCATCAGAGATTTCTGATGCCATTTCATCCGAAGCATATCTTAAAATACAAAACATGTATGATTAGTCCAAAAATAAATTCAAAATGCTACACATTTTTGCCTGAATCTCGTATGCCTCAACTTGCGTAGGCGGAACCATCAAATATTACTGAAATCAAATCGTCTGCAGCCTTCCGAAAATATTCTAAACATGTATGATCAGACTCCAGAGACTTCAGGGAGTTACACTTTTTTCTTTGAAATTAGCATAACTCGGCTTGCATTGGAGGATGCATCAGAGATTGCTGATGTCAGCTCAACTGCTATACTTCTAAATCCATCAAAGGACGTGTGATAAGACTACAGGTGACTTCAGGGAGTTACACTATTTTTTGAAACTCGTATACCTCACTTTGCATTGGCGGCTCCTTCACAGATTACGGATGTCAATTCATTTGCAGCACACCAAAAAATTCAAAACACGAGGGATCAGATTCCAAGGGACTTCAAAGAGTTCCAATTTTTGCTTGAAATTATTGTGCCTAACCTTGCATTGGCGGCTCGATCAGGAACTGCTGATGTAAGTACATCAGCAGCAGTTGTAAAAACTCAAAACATGTATGATCAGACTCCAGGTGTCTTCCGAGTGTTACACTTTCATTCTTGAAATTAGTATACATCAACTTACATTGGTGGCTCCATCAGAGATTAATGACTTCAATTCATCTGAAACATTCCTCAAAAATACTAATCATATATGAATCAGTCTCCACGTTTTGACAGGGAGGTACACCTTTTGCTTGAAATTAGTACACCTAACACTGCATTGGCGGATTCATGCCAGATTACTAATGCTAATTCATTTGAAACATTCCTGAAAAAATTGAGAACATGTATTATTTGGAGGCATGTGACTTCATAGAGTAAAACATGTATTTGCTTGAAATTTGTCCACCTCACCCTGCACTGGGGGGTTCATCAGAGATTTATCATGAGAATTCCCGTCTAGCTTTTCTAAAAAATTCATAGAACATAAGGTCACACACCAAGTGACTTCAGAGTGTTACACATTCTTGTTTGAAACTCGAATGCCTCAACATGCATTTGCGGCACCATCAAATATTACTGATGTCAATTCATCTGCAGCATTCCTAAAAATTCAGAACATGTATGATCAGACTCCAAGAGACTTCAGAGAGTAACACTTTTTGATTGAAACTAATATACCTCTCCTTGTATTGGAGGTTCCAGCTGAGATTACTGATGTCAATTCATCTGCAGTATACCAAAAAAACTCAAGATACATATGATCAGGCACGAAGTGTCTTCAGAGAGTGACACAATTTGCTTGATTTTTGCATGCCTCTCCTTGCTGTGGCAGCTTCACCGGAGATTAAAGATCTCAATTCATCTGCAAGATTCCTAAAAAAATGATATCATGTATGATCAGACTCCAAGTGAGTTCAGAGAGTTACACATTTTCCAAGATATTCGAATAATACTCCTCGCAGGGGCAGCTTCCTCCGAGATTAAAGATACCTATTCATCTACAACATTCCTAAGAAAAAGAAATCATGTATGGTCCGACACCAGGTGGCCTCAGAGAGTAGCAGATTTGATTGAAAGAAATGTACCTCACCTTGTGTTGGAGGATACAGCAGAGATAATTGATGTCACTTCATCTCCTGTACACCTAAAATACTGAAAATACATATGATCAGACTCAAAGTGAATTCAGAGAGTTACACATTTTACTTGCTATTCATACACCTATACTTGCAGTGGCCGCTTCATCAGAGATTAATGAACTCAATTCATCTGCAACATTCCTAAAAAAATGAAATCACTTATGATCACACACTAAGAGGCTTCAGAGAGGTACACTTTTTGCTTGAAATAAGTATACCTCACCTTATATTGGTGGATTCGGGTGAGATTACTAATCACAATGCATTTGCAACATTCCTTAAAATATCAAAATGTATATAATCAGACTCCCAGTGACTTGAGAGAGTTAGACGTTATTGCTTGATATGAATACATCTCACTTTGCAATGAGGGATCCATCAGAGATTTCTGATGCCATTTCATCCGCAGCATATCTTAAAATACAAAACATGTATGATTAGTCCATAAATGAACTCAAAATGGTACACATTTTTGCTTGAAACTCGTATGCCTCACCTTGCGTTGGTGGAACCATCAAATATTACTGAAATCAAATCATCTGCAGCATTCTTTATATATTCTAAACATGTATGATCAGACTCCAAGTGACTTCAGAGAGTTACACTTTTTCCTTGAAATTAGCATACCTCGGCTTGCATTGGAGGATCCATCAGAGATTACTGATGTCAACTCATCTGCTATATTTCTAAAACGATCAAAGGACATGTGATAAGACTACAGGTGACTTAAGTGTGTTACCCTCTTCCTTGAAACTCGTATACCTCACTTTGCATTGGCGTCTCTTTCACAGATTACGGATATCAATTCATTTGCAGCACACCTAAAAGATTCTGAACACGTATGATCAGACTCCAAGGGACTTCAAAGAGTTACAATTTTTGCTTGAAATTAGTATGCCTAACCTTGCATTGGCGGCTCGATCAGGGACTGCTGATGTAATTTCAGCAGAAGCAGTTGTAAAAACTCAAAACATGTATGATCAGACTCCAGGTGACTTCCGAGTGTTACACTTTCATTCTTGAAATTAGTACACGTCACCTTACATTGGTGGCTCCATCAGAGATTAATGACTTCAATTCATCTGTAACATTCCTCAAAAATACTAATCATATATGAATCAGTCTCCACGTTGTTACAGGGAAGTACACATTTTGCTTGAAATTAGTCCACCAAACACTGCATTGGCGGATTCATGTCAGATTACTAATGCTAATTCATTTGCAACATTCCTAAAAAATTGAGAACATGAATCATCAGGCGGAAAGTGACTTCATAGAGTAAAACATGTATTTTCTTGAAATTTGTGCACCTCACCATGCACTGGTGGGTCCATCAGAGATTTCTCATGTCAACTCATGTCCAGCATTTCTGAAAAATTCAAAGCTCATAAGGTCAGACGCCAAATGACTTCAGAGTTATACATTTTTGCTTGATACTCGAATGCCTCCACATGCATTTGCCTCAGCATGAATTGGCGGCACCATCAAATATTACTGATATCAAATCATCTGCAGCATTCCTAAAAATTCAGAACATGTATGATCAGACTCCAAGAGACTTCAGAGAGTAACGCTTTTTGATTGAAAGTAATATACCTCTCCTTGTATTGGAGGTTCCAGCTGAGATTACTGATGTCAATTCATCTGCAGTATACCAAAAAAACTCAAAATACATATGATCATTCACCAAGTGACTTTAGAGAGTTGCACATTTTGCTTGATTTTTGCATACCTCTCCTTGTTTTGGAGCTTCACCAGAGATTAAAGATCTCAATTAATCTGCAACATTCCTAAAGAAATGAAATCATGCATCATCTGACTCCAAGTGAGTTCAGAGAGTTACATAGTTTCCAAGATATTCAAATAATACTCCTCACAGTGGCAGCTTCCTCCGAGATTAAAGATATCTATTCATTACAACATTCCTAAGAAAAAGAAATCATATATTGTCCGACTCCGTGTGACATCAGAGAGTAGCACTTTTGATTGAAAGTAATGTACTTCCCCCTGTATTGGAGGATCCCGCAGAGATTAATGATGTCATTTCTTCTGCAGTGTTCCAATAAAACTATAAATAAATATGGTCAGTCACCAAGTGAATTCAGATAGTTACACATTTTGCTTGATATTCGTACACCTGTCCTTGCAGTTTCAGCTTCATCAGAGATTAATGATCTCAATTCATCTTCTACATTCCTAAAATAATGAAATCATGTATGATCAGACTCCAAGTGACTTCAGTGAGGTACACTTTTTGCTTGATGTAAGTATACCTCACCTTACGTTGGTGTATTCAGGTGTGATTACTAATCACAATGCATTTGCAACATTCCAGAAATTTCAAAGTATATGTGATCAGATTCCAAGTGACTTGAGAGAGTTTGATGTTATTGCTTGATATGATTTCACCTCACTTTGCACTGAGGGATCCATCAGAGATTACTGATGTCATTTCATCTGCAACATTTCTTAAAATTCAAAACATGTATGATTAGTCCCCAAATGAATTCAAAATGTTAACACATTTTTGCTTGAAACTCGTATGCCTCACCTTGCATTGGTGGAACCATCAAATATTACTGAAATCAAATCGTCTGTAACTTTCCTATAATATTCTAGACATGTATGATCAGTCTCCAAGTGAGTTCAGAGAGTTACACTTTTTTCTTTGAAATCAGCATAACTCGGCTTGCATTGGAGGATGCATCAGAGATTGCTGATGTCAACTCAACTGCTATACTTCTAAATCCATCAAAGGACGTGTGATAAGACTACAGGTGACTTCAGGGAGTTACACTGTTTTTTGAAACTCGTATACCTCACTTTGCATTGGCGGCTCCTTCACAGATTACGGATGTCAATTCATTTGCAGCACACCAAAAAATTCAAAACACGCAGGATCAGATTCCAAGGGACTTCAAAGAGTTCCAATTTTTGCTTGAAATTATTGTGCCTAACCTTGCATTGGCGGCTCGATCAGGAACTGCTGATGTAAGTACATCAGCAGCAGTTGTAAAAACTCAAAACATGTATGATCAGACTCCAGGTGCCTTCCGAGTGTTACACTTTCATTCTTGAAATTAGTATACATCAACTTACATTGGTGGCTCCATCAGAGATTAATGATTTCAATTCATCTGTAACATTCCTAAAAAATACTAATCATATATGAATCAGTCTCCACGTTTTGACAGGGAGGTACACCTTTTGCTTGAAATTAGTACACCTAACACTGCATTGGCGGATTCATGCCAGATTACTAATGCTAATTCATTTGAAACATTCCTGAAAAAATTGAGAACATGTATTATTTGGAGGCATGTGACTTCATAGAGTAAAACATGTATTTGCTTGAAATTTGTCCACCTCACCCTGCACTGGGGGGTCCATCAGAGATTTATCATGAGAATTCCCGTCTAGCTTTTCTAAAAAATTCATAGAACATAAGGTCACACACCAAGTGACTTCAGAGTGTTACACATTCTTGTTTGAAACTCGAATGCCTCAACATGCATTTGCGGCACCATCAAATATTACTGATGTCAATTCATCTGCAGCATTCCTAAAAATTCAGAACATGTATGATCAGACTCCAAGAGACTTCAGAGAGTAACA
This sequence comes from Manis pentadactyla, assembly GCF_030020395.1. Classification (NCBI taxonomy): domain Eukaryota; kingdom Metazoa; phylum Chordata; class Mammalia; order Pholidota; family Manidae; genus Manis; species Manis pentadactyla. The sequence goes on along the minus strand of NC_080031.1, from coordinate 39,492,271 downwards.
CTTTTTGATTGAAACTAATATACCTCTCCTTGTATTGGAGGTTCCAGCTGAGATTACTGATGTCAATTCATCTGCAGTATACCAAAAAAACTCAAGATACATATGATCAGGCACGAAGTGTCTTCAGAGAGTGACACAATTTGCTTGATTTTTGCATGCCTCTCCTTGCTGTGGCAGCTTCACCGGAGATTAAAGATCTCAATTCATCTGCAAGATTCCTAAAAAAATGATATCATGTATGATCAGACTCCAAGTGAGTTCAGAGAGTTACAGATTTACCAAGATATTCGAGTAATACTCCTCACAGGGGCAGCTTCCTCCGAGATTAAAGATATCAATTCATCTACAACATTCCTAAGAAAATGATATCATGTATGGTCCGACACCATTTGACCTCAGAGAGTAACAGTTATGATGGAAAGTAATATACCATCCCTTGTGTTGGAGAATCCAGCAGAGATAAGGGATGCCATATCATCTGCTGTAAACCTAAAAAAGTGAAAATACATATGATCAGACACAAAGTGAATTCAGAGAGTTTCACATTTTACTTGATATTCGTACACCTATACTTGCAGTGGTAGATTCATCAGAGATTAATGAACTCAATTCATCTGCAACATTCCTAAAAAAATGAAATCCCTTATGATCACACTCCAAGAGACTTCAGAGAGGTACACTTTTTTGCTTGAAATAAGTGTACCTCACCTTATATTGGTGTATTCAGGTGAGATTACTAATCGCAATGCAATTGCAATATTCCTAAAAATATCAAAATATTTATGAACAGACTCCAAAGGACTTGAGAGAGTTAGACGTTACTGCTTGATATGAATACTCCTCACTTTGCACGGAGGGATCCATCAGAGATTTCTGATGCCATTTCATCCGAAGCATATCTTAAAATACAAAACATGTATGATTAGTCCAAAAATAAATTCAAAATGCTACACATTTTTGCCTGAATCTCGTATGCCTCAACTTGCGTAGGCGGAACCATCAAATATTACTGAAATCAAATCGTCTGCAGCCTTCCGAAAATATTCTAAACATGTATGATCAGACTCCAGAGACTTCAGGGAGTTACACTTTTTTCTTTGAAATTAGCATAACTCGGCTTGCATTGGAGGATGCATCAGAGATTGCTGATGTCAGCTCAACTGCTATACTTCTAAATCCATCAAAGGACGTGTGATAAGACTACAGGTGACTTCAGGGAGTTACACTATTTTTTGAAACTCGTATACCTCACTTTGCATTGGCGGCTCCTTCACAGATTACGGATGTCAATTCATTTGCAGCACACCAAAAAATTCAAAACACGAGGGATCAGATTCCAAGGGACTTCAAAGAGTTCCAATTTTTGCTTGAAATTATTGTGCCTAACCTTGCATTGGCGGCTCGATCAGGAACTGCTGATGTAAGTACATCAGCAGCAGTTGTAAAAACTCAAAACATGTATGATCAGACTCCAGGTGTCTTCCGAGTGTTACACTTTCATTCTTGAAATTAGTATACATCAACTTACATTGGTGGCTCCATCAGAGATTAATGACTTCAATTCATCTGAAACATTCCTCAAAAATACTAATCATATATGAATCAGTCTCCACGTTTTGACAGGGAGGTACACCTTTTGCTTGAAATTAGTACACCTAACACTGCATTGGCGGATTCATGCCAGATTACTAATGCTAATTCATTTGAAACATTCCTGAAAAAATTGAGAACATGTATTATTTGGAGGCATGTGACTTCATAGAGTAAAACATGTATTTGCTTGAAATTTGTCCACCTCACCCTGCACTGGGGGGTCCATCAGAGATTTATCATGAGAATTCCCGTCTAGCTTTTCTAAAAAATTCATAGAACATAAGGTCACACACCAAGTGACTTCAGAGTGTTACACATTCTTGTTTGAAACTCGAATGCCTCAACATGCATTTGCGGCACCATCAAATATTACTGATGTCAATTCATCTGCAGCATTCCTAAAAATTCAGAACATGTATGATCAGACTCCAAGAGACTTCAGAGAGTAACACTTTTTGATTGAAACTAATATACCTCTCCTTGTATTGGAGGTTCCAGCTGAGATTACTGATGTCAATTCATCTGCAGTATACCAAAAAAACTCAAGATACATATGATCAGGCACGAAGTGTCTTCAGAGAGTGACACAATTTGCTTGATTTTTGCATGCCTCTCCTTGCTGTGGCAGCTTCACCGGAGATTAAAGATCTCAATTCATCTGCAAGATTCCTAAAAAAATGATATCATGTATGATCAGACTCCAAGTGAGTTCAGAGAGTTACACATTTTCCAAGATATTCGAATAATACTCCTCGCAGGGGCAGCTTCCTCCGAGATTAAAGATACCTATTCATCTACAACATTCCTAAGAAAAAGAAATCATGTATGGTCCGACACCAGGTGGCCTCAGAGAGTAGCAGATTTGATTGAAAGAAATGTACCTCACCTTGTGTTGGAGGATACAGCAGAGATAATTGATGTCACTTCATCTCCTGTACACCTAAAATACTGAAAATACATATGATCAGACTCAAAGTGAATTCAGAGAGTTACACATTTTACTTGCTATTCATACACCTATACTTGCAGTGGCCGCTTCATCAGAGATTAATGAACTCAATTCATCTGCAACATTCCTAAAAAAATGAAATCACTTATGATCACACACTAAGAGGCTTCAGAGAGGTACACTTTTTGCTTGAAATAAGTATACCTCACCTTATATTGGTGGATTCGGGTGAGATTACTAATCACAATGCATTTGCAACATTCCTTAAAATATCAAAATGTATATAATCAGACTCCCAGTGACTTGAGAGAGTTAGACGTTATTGCTTGATATGAATACATCTCACTTTGCAATGAGGGATCCATCAGAGATTTCTGATGCCATTTCATCCGCAGCATATCTTAAAATACAAAACATGTATGATTAGTCCATAAATGAACTCAAAATGGTACACATTTTTGCTTGAAACTCGTATGCCTCACCTTGCGTTGGTGGAACCATCAAATATTACTGAAATCAAATCATCTGCAGCATTCTTTATATATTCTAAACATGTATGATCAGACTCCAAGTGACTTCAGAGAGTTACACTTTTTCCTTGAAATTAGCATACCTCGGCTTGCATTGGAGGATCCATCAGAGATTACTGATGTCAACTCATCTGCTATATTTCTAAAACGATCAAAGGACATGTGATAAGACTACAGGTGACTTAAGTGTGTTACCCTCTTCCTTGAAACTCGTATACCTCACTTTGCATTGGCGTCTCTTTCACAGATTACGGATATCAATTCATTTGCAGCACACCTAAAAGATTCTGAACACGTATGATCAGACTCCAAGGGACTTCAAAGAGTTACAATTTTTGCTTGAAATTAGTATGCCTAACCTTGCATTGGCGGCTCGATCAGGGACTGCTGATGTAATTTCAGCAGAAGCAGTTGTAAAAACTCAAAACATGTATGATCAGACTCCAGGTGACTTCCGAGTGTTACACTTTCATTCTTGAAATTAGTACACGTCACCTTACATTGGTGGCTCCATCAGAGATTAATGACTTCAATTCATCTGTAACATTCCTCAAAAATACTAATCATATATGAATCAGTCTCCACGTTGTTACAGGGAAGTACACATTTTGCTTGAAATTAGTCCACCAAACACTGCATTGGCGGATTCATGTCAGATTACTAATGCTAATTCATTTGCAACATTCCTAAAAAATTGAGAACATGAATCATCAGGCGGAAAGTGACTTCATAGAGTAAAACATGTATTTTCTTGAAATTTGTGCACCTCACCATGCACTGGTGGGTCCATCAGAGATTTCTCATGTCAACTCATGTCCAGCATTTCTGAAAAATTCAAAGCTCATAAGGTCAGACGCCAAATGACTTCAGAGTTATACATTTTTGCTTGATACTCGAATGCCTCCACATGCATTTGCCTCAGCATGAATTGGCGGCACCATCAAATATTACTGATATCAAATCATCTGCAGCATTCCTAAAAATTCAGAACATGTATGATCAGACTCCAAGAGACTTCAGAGAGTAACGCTTTTTGATTGAAAGTAATATACCTCTCCTTGTATTGGAGGTTCCAGCTGAGATTACTGATGTCAATTCATCTGCAGTATACCAAAAAAACTCAAAATACATATGATCATTCACCAAGTGACTTTAGAGAGTTGCACATTTTGCTTGATTTTTGCATACCTCTCCTTGTTTTGGAGCTTCACCAGAGATTAAAGATCTCAATTAATCTGCAACATTCCTAAAGAAATGAAATCATGCATCATCTGACTCCAAGTGAGTTCAGAGAGTTACATAGTTTCCAAGATATTCAAATAATACTCCTCACAGTGGCAGCTTCCTCCGAGATTAAAGATATCTATTCATTACAACATTCCTAAGAAAAAGAAATCATATATTGTCCGACTCCGTGTGACATCAGAGAGTAGCACTTTTGATTGAAAGTAATGTACTTCCCCCTGTATTGGAGGATCCCGCAGAGATTAATGATGTCATTTCTTCTGCAGTGTTCCAATAAAACTATAAATAAATATGGTCAGTCACCAAGTGAATTCAGATAGTTACACATTTTGCTTGATATTCGTACACCTGTCCTTGCAGTTTCAGCTTCATCAGAGATTAATGATCTCAATTCATCTTCTACATTCCTAAAATAATGAAATCATGTATGATCAGACTCCAAGTGACTTCAGTGAGGTACACTTTTTGCTTGATGTAAGTATACCTCACCTTACGTTGGTGTATTCAGGTGTGATTACTAATCACAATGCATTTGCAACATTCCAGAAATTTCAAAGTATATGTGATCAGATTCCAAGTGACTTGAGAGAGTTTGATGTTATTGCTTGATATGATTTCACCTCACTTTGCACTGAGGGATCCATCAGAGATTACTGATGTCATTTCATCTGCAACATTTCTTAAAATTCAAAACATGTATGATTAGTCCCCAAATGAATTCAAAATGTTAACACATTTTTGCTTGAAACTCGTATGCCTCACCTTGCATTGGTGGAACCATCAAATATTACTGAAATCAAATCGTCTGTAACTTTCCTATAATATTCTAGACATGTATGATCAGTCTCCAAGTGAGTTCAGAGAGTTACACTTTTTTCTTTGAAATCAGCATAACTCGGCTTGCATTGGAGGATGCATCAGAGATTGCTGATGTCAACTCAACTGCTATACTTCTAAATCCATCAAAGGACGTGTGATAAGACTACAGGTGACTTCAGGGAGTTACACTGTTTTTTGAAACTCGTATACCTCACTTTGCATTGGCGGCTCCTTCACAGATTACGGATGTCAATTCATTTGCAGCACACCAAAAAATTCAAAACACGCAGGATCAGATTCCAAGGGACTTCAAAGAGTTCCAATTTTTGCTTGAAATTATTGTGCCTAACCTTGCATTGGCGGCTCGATCAGGAACTGCTGATGTAAGTACATCAGCAGCAGTTGTAAAAACTCAAAACATGTATGATCAGACTCCAGGTGCCTTCCGAGTGTTACACTTTCATTCTTGAAATTAGTATACATCAACTTACATTGGTGGCTCCATCAGAGATTAATGATTTCAATTCATCTGTAACATTCCTAAAAAATACTAATCATATATGAATCAGTCTCCACGTTTTGACAGGGAGGTACACCTTTTGCTTGAAATTAGTACACCTAACACTGCATTGGCGGATTCATGCCAGATTACTAATGCTAATTCATTTGAAACATTCCTGAAAAAATTGAGAACATGTATTATTTGGAGGCATGTGACTTCATAGAGTAAAACATGTATTTGCTTGAAATTTGTCCACCTCACCCTGCACTGGGGGGTCCATCAGAGATTTATCATGAGAATTCCCGTCTAGCTTTTCTAAAAAATTCATAGAACATAAGGTCACACACCAAGTGACTTCAGAGTGTTACACATTCTTGTTTGAAACTCGAATGCCTCAACATGCATTTGCGGCACCATCAAATATTACTGATGTCAATTCATCTGCAGCATTCCTAAAAATTCAGAACATGTATGATCAGACTCCAAGAGACTTCAGAGAGTAACACTTTTTGATTGAAACTAATATACCTCTCCTTGTATTGGAGGTTCCAGCTGAGATTACTGATGTCAATTCATCTGCAGTATACCAAAAAAACTCAAGATACATATGATCAGGCACGAAGTGTCTTCAGAGAGTGACACAATTTGCTTGATTTTTGCATGCCTCTCCTTGCTGTGGCAGCTTCACCGGAGATTAAAGATCTCAATTCATCTGCAAGATTCCTAAAAAAATGATATCATGTATGATCAGACTCCAAGTGAGTTCAGAGAGTTACAGATTTACCAAGATATTCGAGTAATACTCCTCACAGGGGCAGCTTCCTCCGAGATTAAAGATATCAATTCATCTACAACATTCCTAAGAAAATGATATCATGTATGGTCCGACACCATTTGACCTCAGAGAGTAACAGTTATGATGGAAAGTAATATACCATCCCTTGTGTTGGAGAATCCAGCAGAGATAAGGGATGCCATATCATCTGCTGTAAACCTAAAAAAGTGAAAATACATATGATCAGACACAAAGTGAATTCAGAGAGTTTCACATTTTACTTGATATTCGTACACCTATACTTGCAGTGGTAGATTCATCAGAGATTAATGAACTCAATTCATCTGCAACATTCCTAAAAAAATGAAATCCCTTATGATCACACTCCAAGAGACTTCAGAGAGGTACACTTTTTTGCTTGAAATAAGTGTACCTCACCTTATATTGGTGTATTCAGGTGAGATTACTAATCGCAATGCAATTGCAATATTCCTAAAAATATCAAAATATTTATGAACAGACTCCAAAGGACTTGAGAGAGTTAGACGTTACTGCTTGATATGAATACTCCTCACTTTGCACGGAGGGATCCATCAGAGATTTCTGATGCCATTTCATCCGAAGCATATCTTAAAATACAAAACATGTATGATTAGTCCAAAAATAAATTCAAAATGCTACACATTTTTGCCTGAATCTCGTATGCCTCAACTTGCGTAGGCGGAACCATCAAATATTACTGAAATCAAATCGTCTGCAGCCTTCCGAAAATATTCTAAACATGTATGATCAGACTCCAGAGACTTCAGGGAGTTACACTTTTTTCTTTGAAATTAGCATAACTCGGCTTGCATTGGAGGATGCATCAGAGATTGCTGATGTCAGCTCAACTGCTATACTTCTAAATCCATCAAAGGACGTGTGATAAGACTACAGGTGACTTCAGGGAGTTACACTATTTTTTGAAACTCGTATACCTCACTTTGCATTGGCGGCTCCTTCACAGATTACGGATGTCAATTCATTTGCAGCACACCAAAAAATTCAAAACACGAGGGATCAGATTCCAAGGGACTTCAAAGAGTTCCAATTTTTGCTTGAAATTATTGTGCCTAACCTTGCATTGGCGGCTCGATCAGGAACTGCTGATGTAAGTACATCAGCAGCAGTTGTAAAAACTCAAAACATGTATGATCAGACTCCAGGTGTCTTCCGAGTGTTACACTTTCATTCTTGAAATTAGTATACATCAACTTACATTGGTGGCTCCATCAGAGATTAATGACTTCAATTCATCTGAAACATTCCTCAAAAATACTAATCATATATGAATCAGTCTCCACGTTTTGACAGGGAGGTACACCTTTTGCTTGAAATTAGTACACCTAACACTGCATTGGCGGATTCATGCCAGATTACTAATGCTAATTCATTTGAAACATTCCTGAAAAAATTGAGAACATGTATTATTTGGAGGCATGTGACTTCATAGAGTAAAACATGTATTTGCTTGAAATTTGTCCACCTCACCCTGCACTGGGGGGTTCATCAGAGATTTATCATGAGAATTCCCGTCTAGCTTTTCTAAAAAATTCATAGAACATAAGGTCACACACCAAGTGACTTCAGAGTGTTACACATTCTTGTTTGAAACTCGAATGCCTCAACATGCATTTGCGGCACCATCAAATATTACTGATGTCAATTCATCTGCAGCATTCCTAAAAATTCAGAACATGTATGATCAGACTCCAAGAGACTTCAGAGAGTAACACTTTTTGATTGAAACTAATATACCTCTCCTTGTATTGGAGGTTCCAGCTGAGATTACTGATGTCAATTCATCTGCAGTATACCAAAAAAACTCAAGATACATATGATCAGGCACGAAGTGTCTTCAGAGAGTGACACAATTTGCTTGATTTTTGCATGCCTCTCCTTGCTGTGGCAGCTTCACCGGAGATTAAAGATCTCAATTCATCTGCAAGATTCCTAAAAAAATGATATCATGTATGATCAGACTCCAAGTGAGTTCAGAGAGTTACACATTTTCCAAGATATTCGAATAATACTCCTCGCAGGGGCAGCTTCCTCCGAGATTAAAGATACCTATTCATCTACAACATTCCTAAGAAAAAGAAATCATGTATGGTCCGACACCAGGTGGCCTCAGAGAGTAGCAGATTTGATTGAAAGAAATGTACCTCACCTTGTGTTGGAGGATACAGCAGAGATAATTGATGTCACTTCATCTCCTGTACACCTAAAATACTGAAAATACATATGATCAGACTCAAAGTGAATTCAGAGAGTTACACATTTTACTTGCTATTCATACACCTATACTTGCAGTGGCCGCTTCATCAGAGATTAATGAACTCAATTCATCTGCAACATTCCTAAAAAAATGAAATCACTTATGATCACACACTAAGAGGCTTCAGAGAGGTACACTTTTTGCTTGAAATAAGTATACCTCACCTTATATTGGTGGATTCGGGTGAGATTACTAATCACAATGCATTTGCAACATTCCTTAAAATATCAAAATGTATATAATCAGACTCCCAGTGACTTGAGAGAGTTAGACGTTATTGCTTGATATGAATACATCTCACTTTGCAATGAGGGATCCATCAGAGATTTCTGATGCCATTTCATCCGCAGCATATCTTAAAATACAAAACATGTATGATTAGTCCATAAATGAACTCAAAATGGTACACATTTTTGCTTGAAACTCGTATGCCTCACCTTGCGTTGGTGGAACCATCAAATATTACTGAAATCAAATCATCTGCAGCATTCTTTATATATTCTAAACATGTATGATCAGACTCCAAGTGACTTCAGAGAGTTACACTTTTTCCTTGAAATTAGCATACCTCGGCTTGCATTGGAGGATCCATCAGAGATTACTGATGTCAACTCATCTGCTATATTTCTAAAACGATCAAAGGACATGTGATAAGACTACAGGTGACTTAAGTGTGTTACCCTCTTCCTTGAAACTCGTATACCTCACTTTGCATTGGCGTCTCTTTCACAGATTACGGATATCAATTCATTTGCAGCACACCTAAAAGATTCTGAACACGTATGATCAGACTCCAAGGGACTTCAAAGAGTTACAATTTTTGCTTGAAATTAGTATGCCTAACCTTGCATTGGCGGCTCGATCAGGGACTGCTGATGTAATTTCAGCAGAAGCAGTTGTAAAAACTCAAAACATGTATGATCAGACTCCAGGTGACTTCCGAGTGTTACACTTTCATTCTTGAAATTAGTACACGTCACCTTACATTGGTGGCTCCATCAGAGATTAATGACTTCAATTCATCTGTAACATTCCTCAAAAATACTAATCATATATGAATCAGTCTCCACGTTGTTACAGGGAAGTACACATTTTGCTTGAAATTAGTCCACCAAACACTGCATTGGCGGATTCATGTCAGATTACTAATGCTAATTCATTTGCAACATTCCTAAAAAATTGAGAACATGAATCATCAGGCGGAAAGTGACTTCATAGAGTAAAACATGTATTTTCTTGAAATTTGTGCACCTCACCATGCACTGGTGGGTCCATCAGAGATTTCTCATGTCAACTCATGTCCAGCATTTCTGAAAAATTCAAAGCTCATAAGGTCAGACGCCAAATGACTTCAGAGTTATACATTTTTGCTTGATACTCGAATGCCTCCACATGCATTTGCCTCAGCATGAATTGGCGGCACCATCAAATATTACTGATATCAAATCATCTGCAGCATTCCTAAAAATTCAGAACATGTATGATCAGACTCCAAGAGACTTCAGAGAGTAACGCTTTTTGATTGAAAGTAATATACCTCTCCTTGTATTGGAGGTTCCAGCTGAGATTACTGATGTCAATTCATCTGCAGTATACCAAAAAAACTCAAAATACATATGATCATTCACCAAGTGACTTTAGAGAGTTGCACATTTTGCTTGATTTTTGCATACCTCTCCTTGTTTTGGAGCTTCACCAGAGATTAAAGATCTCAATTAATCTGCAACATTCCTAAAGAAATGAAATCATGCATCATCTGACTCCAAGTGAGTTCAGAGAGTTACATAGTTTCCAAGATATTCAAATAATACTCCTCACAGTGGCAGCTTCCTCCGAGATTAAAGATATCTATTCATTACAACATTCCTAAGAAAAAGAAATCATATATTGTCCGACTCCGTGTGACATCAGAGAGTAGCACTTTTGATTGAAAGTAATGTACTTCCCCCTGTATTGGAGGATCCCGCAGAGATTAATGATGTCATTTCTTCTGCAGTGTTCCAATAAAACTATAAATAAATATGGTCAGTCACCAAGTGAATTCAGATAGTTACACATTTTGCTTGATATTCGTACACCTGTCCTTGCAGTTTCAGCTTCATCAGAGATTAATGATCTCAATTCATCTTCTACATTCCTAAAATAATGAAATCATGTATGATCAGACTCCAAGTGACTTCAGTGAGGTACACTTTTTGCTTGATGTAAGTATACCTCACCTTACGTTGGTGTATTCAGGTGTGATTACTAATCACAATGCATTTGCAACATTCCAGAAATTTCAAAGTATATGTGATCAGATTCCAAGTGACTTGAGAGAGTTTGATGTTATTGCTTGATATGATTTCACCTCACTTTGCACTGAGGGATCCATCAGAGATTACTGATGTCATTTCATCTGCAACATTTCTTAAAATTCAAAACATGTATGATTAGTCCCCAAATGAATTCAAAATGTTAACACATTTTTGCTTGAAACTCGTATGCCTCACCTTGCATTGGTGGAACCATCAAATATTACTGAAATCAAATCGTCTGTAACTTTCCTATAATATTCTAGACATGTATGATCAGTCTCCAAGTGAGTTCAGAGAGTTACACTTTTTTCTTTGAAATCAGCATAACTCGGCTTGCATTGGAGGATGCATCAGAGATTGCTGATGTCAACTCAACTGCTATACTTCTAAATCCATCAAAGGACGTGTGATAAGACTACAGGTGACTTCAGGGAGTTACACTGTTTTTTGAAACTCGTATACCTCACTTTGCATTGGCGGCTCCTTCACAGATTACGGATGTCAATTCATTTGCAGCACACCAAAAAATTCAAAACACGCAGGATCAGATTCCAAGGGACTTCAAAGAGTTCCAATTTTTGCTTGAAATTATTGTGCCTAACCTTGCATTGGCGGCTCGATCAGGAACTGCTGATGTAAGTACATCAGCAGCAGTTGTAAAAACTCAAAACATGTATGATCAGACTCCAGGTGCCTTCCGAGTGTTACACTTTCATTCTTGAAATTAGTATACATCAACTTACATTGGTGGCTCCATCAGAGATTAATGATTTCAATTCATCTGTAACATTCCTAAAAAATACTAATCATATATGAATCAGTCTCCACGTTTTGACAGGGAGGTACACCTTTTGCTTGAAATTAGTACACCTAACACTGCATTGGCGGATTCATGCCAGATTACTAATGCTAATTCATTTGAAACATTCCTGAAAAAATTGAGAACATGTATTATTTGGAGGCATGTGACTTCATAGAGTAAAACATGTATTTGCTTGAAATTTGTCCACCTCACCCTGCACTGGGGGGTCCATCAGAGATTTATCATGAGAATTCCCGTCTAGCTTTTCTAAAAAATTCATAGAACATAAGGTCACACACCAAGTGACTTCAGAGTGTTACACATTCTTGTTTGAAACTCGAATGCCTCAACATGCATTTGCGGCACCATCAAATATTACTGATGTCAATTCATCTGCAGCATTCCTAAAAATTCAGAACATGTATGATCAGACTCCAAGAGACTTCAGAGAGTAACACTTTTTGATTGAAACTAATATACCTCTCCTTGTATTGGAGGTTCCAGCTGAGATTACTGATGTCAATTCATCTGCAGTATACCAAAAAAACTCAAGATACATATGATCAGGCACGAAGTGTCTTCAGAGAGTGACACAATTTGCTTGATTTTTGCATGCCTCTCCTTGCTGTGGCAGCTTCACCGGAGATTAAAGATCTCAATTCATCTGCAAGATTCCTAAAAAAATGATATCATGTATGATCAGACTCCAAGTGAGTTCAGAGAGTTACAGATTTACCAAGATATTCGAGTAATACTCCTCGCAGGGGCAGCTTCCTCCGAGATTAAAGATATCAATTCATCTACAACATTCCTAAGAAAATGATATCATGTATGGTCCGACACCATTTGACCTCAGAGAGTAACAGTTATGATGGAAAGTAATATACCATCCCTTGTGTTGGAGAATCCAGCAGAGATAAGGGATGCCATATCATCTGCTGTAAACCTAAAAAAGTGAAAATACATATGATCAGACACAAAGTGAATTCAGAGAGTTTCACATTTTACTTGATATTCGTACACCTATACTTGCAGTGGTAGATTCATCAGAGATTAATGAACTCAATTCATCTGCAACATTCCTAAAAAAATGAAATCCCTTATGATCACACTCCAAGAGACTTCAGAGAGGTACACTTTTTTGCTTGAAATAAGTGTACCTCACCTTATATTGGTGTATTCAGGTGAGATTACTAATCGCAATGCAATTGCAATATTCCTAAAAATATCAAAATATTTATGAACAGACTCCAAAGGACTTGAGAGAGTTAGACGTTACTGCTTGATATGAATACTCCTCACTTTGCACGGAGGGATCCATCAGAGATTTCTGATGCCATTTCATCCGAAGCATATCTTAAAATACAAAACATGTATGATTAGTCCAAAAATAAATTCAAAATGCTACACATTTTTGCCTGAATCTCGTATGCCTCAACTTGCGTAGGCGGAACCATCAAATATTACTGAAATCAAATCGTCTGCAGCCTTCCGAAAATATTCTAAAAATGTATGATCAGACTCCAGAGACTTCAGGGAGTTACACTTTTTTCTTTGAAATTAGCATAACTCGGCTTGCATTGGAGGATGCATCAGAGATTGCTGATGTCAGCTCAACTGCTATACTTCTAAATCCATCAAAGGACGTGTGATAAGACTACAGGTGACTTCAGGGAGTTACACTGTTTTTTGAAACTCGTATACCTCACTTTGCATTGGCGGCTCCTTCACAGATTACGGATGTCAATTCATTTGCAGCACACCAAAAAATTCAAAACACGAGGGATCAGATTCCAAGGGACTTCAAAGAGTTCCAATTTTTGCTTGAAATTATTGTGCCTAACCTTGCATTGGCGGCTCGATCAGGAACTGCTGATGTAAGTACATCAGCAGCAGTTGTAAAAACTCAAAACATGTATGATCAGACTCCAGGTGTCTTCCGAGTGTTACACTTTCATTCTTGAAATTAGTATACATCAACTTACATTGGTGGCTCCATCAGAGATTAATGACTTCAATTCATCTGAAACATTCCTCAAAAATACTAATCATATATGAATCAGTCTCCACGTTTTGACAGGGAGGTACACCTTTTGCTTGAAATTAGTACACCTAACACTGCATTGGCGGATTCATGCCAGATTACTAATGCTAATTCATTTGAAACATTCCTGAAAAAATTGAGAACATGTATTATTTGGAGGCATGTGACTTCATAGAGTAAAACATGTATTTGCTTGAAATTTGTCCACCTCACCCTGCACTGGGGGGTTCATCAGAGATTTATCATGAGAATTCCCGTCTAGCTTTTCTAAAAAATTCATAGAACATAAGGTCACACACCAAGTGACTTCAGAGTGTTACACATTCTTGTTTGAAACTCGAATGCCTCAACATGCATTTGCGGCACCATCAAATATTACTGATGTCAATTCATCTGCAGCATTCC